>NC_052016.1:28161431-28464461 GCF_015832195.1 Motacilla alba alba | reverse complement strand
TGCAATTCCAACTCCTCCAATGCAAATGTCCAGGTAATTTTTTAAGTCCCCAAACCTTGCAGGTCCTCTTCATCTGGGCAAAGCAGAACCTTGTATAATGGCCTGGTCAATACTGCCTCATCCCTTTACATAACCGTGAGAAAGCAATGATTACAAAACCACTTAACAATCTGCAGTTCCTAATTCCCTGCTTTGTTCTTCATCCTTATTAAATAATCTTTGCTTGCTGAGGTCTTCCCTGTCCCATGACAAATACCAGCTCTGTTTACTTATGAAACTTGTGAGTCTGGCCAAGCCCAAACTCCAAGATCCTAAGGAAGTATCAAAGTAACAGAGTTACAAGTAGCTATTTATTTCTTCAATAATTGCATCTGCAACCTCTGAGGAACAGATGAAAGTACAAAGAAGCAAAAACAAACTGAGGATGGTTGGACTCAATGATCTTTGAGGTCTTTTCCAACCAACACAATTCTATAATTCTGTGATTCCATGAAACGGGAAGAAGAAATGGAGTGAAATGAAACCTCCTTTAGGTTTCTGAGGGCAGAGAAAGCAGTGCTACATTTGAAACGGGACCCAGAGAGAAAGAAAGAAGCACATAGGACTAGCTATAAATATCACAGTTATTTTGAGCTGTTTGACCCATGCCTCCTCCCTCTCCCTTAAGAGGTTTAAGGACAATTCTGAAAGACAGGTTGTTGGGAAAGAAGGTGGCTTAATGACCTAAGCCCTAGGTTTGAAATATCTGCACCATTTATGTTTGCATGCTTATTAAAAAGCGTGATAACCAATTTGAGCTATTCTCCTGCTGTCAGATTGAGTTTAGAGATTTTTCAGGAACAAATTTTGGAAACAAGGCACTGCTTATTGTGTATAGACTCTTGGTGGAGCTCCAGTGGTTCAAGTAAGATGATAAGCTCATTCATCATAGGGTTTTGAGGGACAGAAATTGTCCCTTTCCACATGCCTGGCCACAGCATGTGGTGTGAGATGGTTGACTATCCCTGTCGGGGATCCCTGTCACTGCCAGAAAATCACTCTCAGGGAAGAGCTAGGCAGCCAAAACACCACATTCAGATCACTCTGGCACAGCCTTGGATAACTGTGCTGTTTCAGATCAGCTGTGTATTCATAGCTGACAAGTCAATTATTTTTAATCTCTACTACAGTTTGAAGTCCTAAGAGTTTAAGGATCTGTGAAGATTAGCAGTGCTGTTCTGGAAGCCAATAATGCCCTCCTACAGCTCCAGGGCTGGAGTATTAATGGCCATTGTATAACGTGGCAGTCCCACCCTGCCCAGCTTTGCCCCCGAGAACACACATCTGTGTCCTCACCAAATAATGGTGAGCAGCCTCCAGTAAAGGTTCAACTGACAGCCTGAAGCAAAAATCACTCATGAAAGGACAGAATTAAATTCCTTTTTCCTCAGGTGTTCCGGTATCTAATGAAAAACTGAAATGTGCTCTGGACCTTAGGCACTCACAAATGATAGTCCCCT
Organism: Motacilla alba alba; assembly: GCF_015832195.1. Taxonomy (NCBI): domain Eukaryota; kingdom Metazoa; phylum Chordata; class Aves; order Passeriformes; family Motacillidae; genus Motacilla; species Motacilla alba. The sequence goes on along the minus strand of NC_052016.1, from coordinate 28,462,962 downwards.
GAGGACCAATTTCATACCATCAGCAAGCTCTACTTGCATTTTTGGAGCCTCTTTCTGCCTTTATTGTGTGAATCAATTTGTTGCAAGAGGCTTAAAATATCACTCATCAGCAAAAGCAAAACAAGTTACAAACACAGTATCAAAGGGCACAAACACATGCATGACCCTAAAGTGTCCTTAGACTTCTAGTTCAGCCAGTCAAGCTGTTAAAAGACTAAAAATGAGTCTACATTTTTAGTCATTTAAGCCTACTATGTATAGAAATACTGGTGGACTTTGGGGCATGTAAAAGAAGTTCTGAACCCATTCTTTTGGTATGTCTCCAACCCACTCCTCAGAACCACATTAGGAGAGTTGTGTCCCTCTATTTTACATCACAAAAAGGTGCTCTGGGAACTGACTCCACCTGCCCCTCTCTGTTCATTTGGGCAGGGGAGGGTGCAGGACTTCACCATCCCTACAGGTGCCCATGGCAATGTGCTGCAGGCAAGGAAGGCAGAGCCAGCGCCATGCAGACATGGAAAAGAAACCTTCACACACTCAAATTTGTCTTGTATCCTAGCCTGATGAATAAGCAGGTTTTACTCGCATTAATTACACTTAATAAAAATATTACAAATATTTGACAATTACAGAGTTAGACACCAAAAGTAAATAATATCTATCTTCCACCACTGGTAATCAGCTCTGCTTATTATGTTGTTGGACATTATTTAAAAATTTATTTTATTATTCTTACAGTAGCCCTTTGTTTGTGAATTAATTACTTCCTGACAGGCAACAGATACATTGCTGTGCATGCTGCAGAGAGGTATTTTACAGAGCCCACAGACACATAAGGACCTACCTAGATACTTGTATTGAGAATGATTGTAGAACAGCAGATGGGTAAATCAGCACAGTGGTATTCTTTTAATAACGTCATAACACATTTATTGCATTATTTGTTCTACTCACAGAACCACAGGATGATCTTCATAGGTGATATGATGTTTTTCACTGTTAAATGTAGTATTTTGAGATGCTACTGTAAAAAGTGCAATATTTCTCTTTATCTCAGAAAGTTTTGTATATGTGCAACAAGATCACTGTAGCCTTCTGCATCCTATAAATGTTTTCTTTTTTACCTACAATGTATGTTTTTTGGTGTAGAAAGGAAAACATTACATTTCTCATCAATGCTTTTATGAAATGCTTCTGGTTCCACATCAAGTAGACAAACATGTCTAAGTCTTCTCAGTATTTCTATTCCTGATAAATAGAAACCAGATGCTAGATATCATGTCACCAGCAGTGTTCCCACGGCTGCAGAAAGTGGCAAGGGCTTTCCTGACAACTATGGTTTCTCTTAGGCGTTTTTCAGAGGTGGGAGTTTTTTCATCCTGGCCTTCAGACCCTTCCTGTTTGGGACAGGCCATTTAATCCACCAGATCAGAATTACCTACTCAAACACATTAGACTGGTTATTACATTGTCCAGATTCCTGATGTTTTGCCAGAGCACCAATAGTGACACCAAGATGCAGAAAGAAAGCAAACAAAATTATATTTTCCAAAATCCCAAGTGAAATGTAAGGGAGTAAGGAGAAAATTAATCTGGTCATGGATACCCAGCAATCCTTAAATTAATCTGTAGTTGCAATAAGCAGTATGAAATGCAGTAAAAAAGCAGCAATGTAAAATGCATTTAACCACATTCTTAGTAGATATATCAAATCAGATGATGGAAATGCAATCAGCAAAATATATTTTGACCTCCAGTAAAATACTTTATGAGATCCTTCTTGAAATAATACTTGCAAAATGGAAATTAAAGCCAGTGTACCAAAAAGAATATTAAGTTTGTAGTGCATGATATGTCATTATTGGTTAAGCATCTGCTTTTAACACTGGACCTGATTTTGTTTGAAAATTATATGTAGTTACTGTCAAATTTTATCTGATCTTAAACAGTGGTTGAATGGTGTCTTTTCTGCATTTGCTTGTGATTGAAATTACAGTAAAACAAGCAACTACTAGAGAACCTGCAGAGGGTCTGTGAAGCAATGGTCAGTCTGTACGGCTTATGCACACACCATTTCTGCATGAAGGCTGAATCCAGTGTGTTTGAATACATTGGATTTATCTCTGAGGTGCCACTTTGCTGAACAGACTTGCACAGAAATCAAAACAAACACTACAAGGGGCTCCCAGGAGCTCTGACCCTGATCAGTATCATGAGGGCACAATTGTGAGGAATCTAAGAGGAGAATGAAGAAAAGAAAAAAAAGAGGGTGGACTCCTATTTGGAAAAATATACCCAATCTTTGAGAACCTACATTCACTTCCACAATCTATTGTGATTGAATCTAGGCAGGTAGATGTGTGGATATGCTGTTGTTAGGAAAATTAATCCACAAACATCAGAGGTTTATGTCCAAAAAGGAGACAGAGGAGTCCTGTTACTTTATTTGAATAAAGGGAGAGCCCATGGGGCGTTCCCCTGGGGTCTCTCAAATTTTTGGAGAATGCAGCCTCCCTTTTTATCCTCATTTCCTGGGCACATTTCCCTTCTCTCTTTCCCCATTGGCTGAGGTACTTGAGAAGTACAGACTTCCCGATACACCTGATACTGAAGATTTCTCTCTAATGTATAACTCTCCCTTTTAATTTTTAATTCTTATGGAATTTATGGTTTTTCTTCCCCATTGTTTCTTTCATCTTTCAATCTAATTTATCAGCAACCCTAAAGTTTATTTGTAAAAGCAAGTATCTTTTTCCATTCAGCAATCAGTGGACTCCTTCCCTTTGTTTCTTTTATCTCCCAGTGCTAGTTTTATCTACCAGCAGACCCACAGCTTGTTTGTAAAGACAAATCCGCCATTCCTCTCAATGGTTTAGGCATTTTGGTTTGTTTTCAATTTTGGTTTTTTGTAAAGGTTGGTTAGAAGAGCTCTCAATTTCAGTATATTCTAGCCCTTATAAATTCCTGTTTGTTGTCATTCTTTGCATGCTCATGTTTGGTTTCTTGTCACAGAAATATACTGATAGAAAAGACATGTAAGGTGTGTCACTTAAGGACACAGTTTAGTGATGTACTTGGTAGTTGTGGGTTAACTGTTGGACCTGGTGACCTTGACGGTCTTCTCCAACCTAAATCACTTTAGGATTCTGATTTTGGCAATGAGTCACAGTGCATCCTTACAGATCTTCTTTTCCTGTAGTACAATATTGAGGACTGATTAATGCCTGCCTGATTAATGCCTATAAACCTCAACTGGCAATATGTCTGTTGATATATGGCAATGAAACTAAGTAACATGCTAAACTTACTGGATACTCATCCAACCTTCTCTTTTCAGTCAAAGGCCATCTGAAACTGACATGTCTTTCCAAGGTTTTCTGAGCAGCTGGATTCTGACCAATTCGATTCTGATCACAAGACTAAATTTACCAGTTGTTAATTCTTTTTGTATGCACATGATAAACAGTTGGAGCAAGTTGGATCCAAATTCAGCAACTGTTTCTTCCATCCTAACCACATTTCTACAGAAACAGAAGAACCTGACTATGGAGGCCTGCCCTTTACAGGCTTCTATCAGTAGCTTGAGCAAAGCAGTAGAAAATGAATCTGAAATAAATCTGAAATGCTTTTTCCCTATGAATATCCCCAGTCCTCAATTTTACAGTCTGGTTTATGCCTTGAAGGCTTTGTATCCCATGCAAAATGTTTATCAGAGAGACTTGATTTTTATTTGGATAAACCACAGTACTTAGGGTTCATGCCAGAGTATTGGTTACAATTTTTAAACACTTATTACATGATCCTTCAGATTAATAACACCTGGAACAGCTCTGGAAATCATACCTAGTTCTGCAGTATAGATGTAAACGACTCCACTGTAGATATCTCATTAGTACCAAACCAGATATCCCAAACTCCTCTTTTCCACATGGCAGTCTGTCACAAAACTGCTTCTTCTCCTTTTAAAAACTGTCAATAACAATTGCTCAGAACAGATTTGCCCCTCACCTCCACAACGCCCGGATTTCAGAGGAGAACAAAACCGTCCTTCCTAATACCTCTTCCCATAGCTCTTCCAGTTGAGCTCATCCTTTTATCCTTTTTTGATACCACAGAAGATTTCTATGTTAAGGTGCTTCATAAGTCAATGTGTATTGTAGGGACTTTGATGACCTGTTTCTGCGCAACTGCCAGAAAGAAAAGAAAACTAATGTTATTAAATAGGTGTGTTTTTTTCTCTCCCTCTCTCTTTCTTAGGACGGATTTATAGACTTCTTGGAGTTCATAGCTGCAATAAATTTGGTTATACGAGGGAAAATTGACCAAAAATTGAAATGGTATTTCAAGCTATACGATGCTGATGGAAATGGATGCATTGACAAAAAAGAACTCTTAAGCATATTCAGGGTAAGTAAGTTACGACCAATAGCAAGAGCATTTTATACAGTGCATTGCCCTGAAACAGTGGTTCATCATGTGCTGTAAATGGATTGTCAGTACTTTATCTAATGTTTTATGGTTGTAAAACCAGAATTAACAGGGGCTAGTAGTGACACTCCTGACATTAGTTTCTTCCTTATTGAACACATCTAAGTAATATTTTACTTTAAACCATAGTTCTACAGATAAAGTACTTTACTGAAAGTGAAATGTTGTAGAAACAATAGAGACATTACTGTGATAAACTGTACTATAAGGCAGGGCAAGACAGTAGCAGCATAATGAACAAAACAGATGGTTACAAGTATATGTGCCAGTCTATTGTGGAAAACTGGCTTCTCAAACTGATCTTGCAGCAAGAAAAATATAGATGTCATCAAAATATTACAATATTTTAAAATTTTGAAAGGCTTTTAGATTTGTTTACTACAAACACCATTACCCCCATTTTAAAACTAAATAATGGAAATATAATTTTAATATTAAATCACGCAGTGATATTTGTATAAAAATACTCCCAAAATTTTGCAGAAAATTGGTCCATTTCAAACCCATGCAACCAAAGAAGGGCAATTCTTTCTTTAAAATTATCTTCATAGTTTTCAACTTGCTCTAATGAAATAACCTTATCCTCTTCATTAGCTGCTGTCATCCAAAAGGTATATTAAGGCTCCTTACAAATATACCTGACTCAATACTGCTCCCTAAATGTACAGAACTCACTAGAGATCAAAGTTTTGCTGCACAGAGCATCAAACCTAAATAGAGTTTTAATGCCATAACAAACAAGGAACGTACTTTTCCTGGATTCTGCATTACTGCTGGTGCCAAGCCAGTTGCTGTTAGAGATTTTAAATAGCTGCTGCCAAAACTGAAAGGAACTGGAGCCAGATGGAGCTACCAGGTCAAACAAATAAAGCTGATCACCTAAAGAGCAGCTTTCTGAAGACAGAAGGAGAGGCTGAATCTTCCAGATTTCTCCTTTGAGACTAATGAAATCTTTCTTTCACAAATTCTCCATTAATTTTCACCAAGAGACAACAAGTCAATCGTGTTTTGTCTGCAGCTTTATCCAAAATGAGAATTAAATGTAAAATCCTTCCAATGTAAAGAATATTTATTTTCCAACTTACCTGGTTTTAAACCAGTTTATACCTCTGTGTGTTTCCATCTCTTTTCAAGTATATGAACTTTAACTTAAACCTGTCTAAATCATTGGCCTAGACTAGCTTTAAAATGGTGGGCCCAAAAAGAAAAAAAGAACAGGCTCACAGCCATTAAGGGGTGCCCAGCTTATAATAAGCATCAGCAAACAAGGACTTGTCCAAAAAGATGTGTCATATCTGAGTCATTAATTTAGAAACACAGAAGTGCTATTAAAATGGAATCTGTCCCTACACCTATGCAAACTATGGACCAACATATCACCACCAAACTCCTTCCAGATAATCATGCACCCTTTCAATGCCCTGTATTTTACTATTTAAGGGGCTTCTGTGGTAGTCAGTGACACAAATACTCCAGGAACCACTGATTTACTCTTCGCACTGCAATAAATTTAACTGTGGAAGGGATACAACTTGCTACTTAAGACTGCGGGAGGGTCAGGCATCTAAAACACCAAAAGTACCTAAAGTATGAATTAGTAATGGAAACAAGTTTATGTAATGACTTTTGTAAAATTATTGCTGCTTTTTGAAATAGACAGGAATTTGGGCCATTTGGAGGGAGCATTTTTATTATTTTATTTGGTCAAGAATTCTGTATCAGTGAATAGATGAATAGATTGTTTTAAAACGTGAGGTCTAATATAATATTTGGAAAGAGACATCAAAAGAAACAAGTGGCACATACAGTGACTTATCTTATGCAACACAGTTCACCTCAAGATAATCCAAGTGCAGAAAAACAAATTCTATAGTGTGCCCATTATATAATGCCTATGCATGTTTATATATGCACATATTTTCCCAGTCAATGGGATACAATTTTGCAAAAACATACATTTATACCTTTACTCCAAATATTGAGTTCTTTGCCACAAAAAAAAACCCAAACAAACAAACAAAAAGACACCAAAACAAAAACAAATAAACAAAAAAAAAAGTTTAAAAGTAGAGGGGTTTCTTCTGTGTTGTGATGCATTAAATAGTTATTTAGATGCTGCACTGGGTGTTATGTTACATGAATGGTTCCCCTTTCCCTCAGGTGGTTTGTTCCTTTGCTAAGATGATCTGTCCCTTGTAGCCCCTCCCTTCACCCCTCCGCACTGGTATCCCATTGGCTGCAGCCTTCCATCCCCACCTCCCATTCTGTGGGTATAAATGTCCCTTGGGATTGGAATTTGGCCTCTTTTTTCACCTGGATGGTCTCCGAGGCAGATGTCCCTTGCCAGCTAATAAAACAGGACATCAGAACCACGTGGAGAAAGAGCGCTTCTCGTCCTTTACTTCGTCCATGTAGGATCCGTGCTGGCCTAAATCCCAAACTAGCCGGGGGGATATTACAGCCCGAAACCCACGGATCCTTCAAAAAAGTAGAGGGGTTTCTTCTGGTTTTCTTAACTTCTCTGGAGGACAAGTAAACTGCCAACTTACAGAATGGCTGGTCTGACCTTATTTGTGATTACTAAATTAAACATATCTTAATAGTAAAATGACTTAGGCTTTCTCCGCATGTGCTTTCAGATGGGAAAAACAATACTGCATTTAAATCACACAGACCAAAGGGCACTCTCTGAAGCCATGGAACTCTCTAGGGCCAGGTAAAAATGCTGATGTGGAATCGAAAGTGAATTACAGAGCAGAGGTGCCACAGGGTTCTTCAGACCTTCAGAGATATGAAAATTAGTCTGTAATCTCTAGGCTGCATTATGTTAATTAAATTTCCAGTCCTTATTACTGACAATTTACTTGAAGTAACTATTTATTTAGTGATTTTTGAAAGGGTTTGTGAACTAAAGAGTTGCACTTTAAGTACTGCTTCTGCCAGTGTACTGTTTTCACAACTTGACGGGAAAAACTCTGAAAGAACTTTCTGTGTTTCTGCCCTCAGGCAATCCAGGCCATTAATGGCTACACCAACATGAGTGCTGAAGAGTTCACAAACATGATATTTCAGAAGATAGATGTGAACAATGACGGTAAGAATCTAGGTTTTGTTGGCATTGGCAGGGACTCTTCTGCAAGAAGGGATTTGAATGTGCAACTGAAGGATGACTGGTTTAGATAACTGAAAGCCCAAATCTGCTCTTCTTTGCCCTTATTTTACTTCAGCTTTACAGTGGAGTGTAAATCAACTGACAAAGGAATTACATGCAGTAATTACATGCAGTAAAAACAGCTCCTGCACTGTTCATCCAAAATGCCAGTTCTCAGGTTGCCTACCAAAATAAAAGTGTGATTGGCAGTGGGGGAGTAATATATTTGTGTTGGTATAATCTACTTTAAATCCTTTTAAAAAAAACCAAATAGGATGCATGGTTGAGTATGTTCTAAAGACTGGTGAGCATACTGGACGTTCCTTGAAGGCTGACTGTCAACGCATGCTAAGATACATGTTCCTGGTTTTTCCTCAACATACTAAATTAGGTCAATTGGTCTTGCATTTGGAAACTATGATTTCATTTCACTGCTTTTAGAGTTGTTTCTAATTGAAAATTTGTTACGGATGAATGTCCTCCCTTATACTTCTAATCATGAAGATAATCCTTCCATTGGCAACTATGTTTTACAGCAATTGCTGCAATCATTGATAAATTAGGAACATTAGGAAAGTTAAAAAGAGTGAAGTCAAGTCACAGACAGGAATTTTGGGGAGTTTGGCAAAGGGAGGGGCATTTTTATGGTCTTATTTAGTGTATTGAAGTTACTCTTTTTAAAAGTTGTTTGCAATATATAATCAGAGTATAAACAGTGGTCTTGTGGAGGATGCCTCAGTGGAGGATTTTTTTGACCCACCTCCTTGGTCCACTCTTTGGTGAAGACAAATTATGAAAGGAGTGCAAATAACACAGTCAAAATCTAACCCAAATTCTATGATTATTCAATGCTTTGACCATACATTTACTGGCAAGTAATAGTTGTATCTGAGCTAGACCATAATTACTGTCATAAATTTTAGCAAGGAAAATCCAAAACATGACATATTGAGGATTATCTTCATGGTGGTTCCGTTTCAAACTGTTTTCCATAGTTTCTTAGTTTTTAAATTGCTGGAAAGCAACAGGACTGGCTCGACCTGAGGAATAGGCAAAGTTTTACCAAATTTAGCTTCAACTGAAAAAAAGCTACTCCCTGTAGCTTATTAAAGAAAAGTGCAAATAGACAAATAAATTGCAAAGTCCCTCCTTACATTAATATACAATAAATAATCCCATGGATTGTAAAGAACATTTCTTAAAACAAATCTCCTGTTGGTTTTGCAATTTATTTTTGTTATCTGACAGAAATCTGAGGCCCATCACAGCAGGAGTGAGTCTGGGCCTGCCAGTCTAACCTCATCTGGCACCTGCAGTGTGGTTTGTATGCCTGCTATTGGTACCTCAAAATGCACAGCTTGGGATCAAGAGGAGGGAATCCAAGACCAGTTGACCTCCTTGAATAAGCAGAAAAATGGGGCAGCATGTCCATGTGATGAGTCCAGGAACCCCATCCACCCAAAGACCTGAGTCAAAGGCAATACAGAGTGAAGGAGAGGGGAACTAAGAGGAGTGTCTGGGATAGGAGGAGAGTTCAGAGGAAGTGAGTGGATTAGTGACAAAGCAGGATGATGCATGCAAGTGTACAGAGATGGCTTGTTCTGAGTCTGCTTGTGAAATGATTATATAGGCTGTTGTTGAAAAAAGAAGTACAGACTTCCTCAGGACTCTGCATGCCAGCTCTTGGAGAGGGTCTTAGTACTTTCATTGAAGCCTAAGAACCAGGACTTCTGTCAAATGAGGACTTTCCTCTTTATATGAGCCTGTCACTTCTGTAGCAAAGGCATATGTGACTAAAAACCCACCAAAAAACAACATACCGCCCCCCCAAACTTACAGAGACTACTTAAACCTGAAAACAGCCAAAAGTCAGCACACTAAGCATTTGCCAGAGATACACATGACTGAAACTGCTGCTCCCCTGCACCCGATGGCCTTAACTCATCCAGCTATTTTCCTCTTTGCCTGGCCCTTGTCATTTCTAATTTTACAGAGAAATCATCCATTGTTCTGAATTTAACAAGAAACAACCCGTAGACAGAGAACTGTGGACATTTCTGTGTACTATGCAAACAGACACATGCCTAGAACTGGCCTTTGTTGACAGGGAAAAGAGCAGGAAAAGAGGAAGAACATTAAACAATATTCCTATTCGTCAATAAAAGAGATTTTATTGTTGTCTTTAAACTTCGAAGTTATCTGATTTTGACATGAGCCCAAAAAAATCACACTCTAAATGGCCATTTCAGTTCCTTGAAAGAATTTATCTATCAAACTACTTCGCTGATTTTTTTCCCCTACCTCTGATAATGGCTTTAAATAATCCTAGTAGTCAACACAGGGACTATGACCACTAATCCTTAGAAAATCACACACTAATCTCTTTTAAAACCAGCTCTAATATAATTTCCAGTTAGCTCAGTGAGAAGTGGCCAGTACATCCTAATTCAGCCCTGATACTGGCTTCATTAGAGCCCCTTTACACACATTTATGAGCACTTATAGTTGTTTCAGACTTCAGTGAAAGCTGTGTTTGACCTATTTTAACAGAAAAACAAGTGAGTGAGGATCTGACTGATGCAAAGTGAGAAATCATTAGCAAATACTCTACCTGCATTTGCCTACCAGCAACTTTCATAAGGGATTCAATCTGGTGTGAATGGTCTTTTGTTCACTGGAGAGATTGCTGTGTTTCTCAGCTTCTAAAGACTATCTGACTTTCTTTTAGGGGAACTGACTTTAGAAGAGTTTATCAATGGTGTGGAAAAAGACGAGGACCTAATGGAATTAATTACGAAAAGTTTTGACCTTTCCAACGTACTCAAAGTCATACAGAATGGCAGGAGAAACAGCGTCTGAAGGATCCAGTCATGGAGGTGGTGTCTGTTTCATAATTTCAAGGAAGACAATGTTTGCTATATTCAGAGAGGCTGATGTTGTCAAAGCCTGCCGGGCAATACTGAGCAGCCTTCTCCAGGAGTAACAATTTTCAATTTTTTAATATATCCTTTTATTTTCTTTATTCTTTTCCTTGCTAATGACTGTGGCAGCCACAGGAAAAAAAAAAAACAAACAAAAACCCCACAAACAAACAAAACCCAAAACCAAAAAAACAAACAAAAAAACTGAAAAAAAAACAACAACTTTTGCCTGCATATAATAGAAAATATATTTGATGCAGTAAAAGTCTCTATGATCTAGATCTCTATGAACATGTTGTGGTCAAACCCTGGCTAGCTGCTCACTCACTCCAATCTAGTGGGATAGGAAAGAGAATTGGAAGAGCGAAAGTGAGATTATCTGTGGGCTGAGATAAAGACAGTTTAATATGGACAGAAAATGCACACAGGCAAAGCAAAGCAAGGAATTCATTCAGCACCTCCCACAGGCAGGAAGATGTTCAGCCTTCTCCACGGAAAGCACGGATCTATCAAGCATAAGGGTGACTTGAGAAGACAAATGCCATCACTTTGAACATCCTCTCCCTTCCTTCTTCTCACCCAGCTCTATATGCAGAACATGTCTCCACATAGTGTGGGACATCCCTGTGGTCGTTTGGGACCCGCTGTCCTGGCTCTGTCCCCTCACAACTCCTTGTGCACCCCCAGCCCACTCAGTGGTGGGGTGGGGTGAGAAGCAGAAAAGGACTTTTCACTGTGCAAGTGCTTCTCAGCAGTAATGAAAACATCTTTGTGTTATCAATATTGTTTTGGTCACAAATCCAAAACAGTCTCATACCAGGTACTATGAAGAACTATCCAAACTGAAAACAGCACGTTCTCTTCTGTTCAGACTAATCGATAAAATAATGGAAATAATGTAAACTGCAACTTTTCTAGAAGATACAAAGTTAATAATTTTTTTTCTTTGTATAATGTGTTCTTTAACCTGCTATCTAAAGTGTGGGCACAAACTTTTAGGTAGGACTGTGTTCTATCCAGATGAATTAAGAACAAAGCCTGCTTTGTATTAACCTAACATTTGCTCTAATCAGTACTCAAAATTGGATTAAGTTCTCTGGGAAACACTTCAGCTAGCTTAATATTCCCAAGATGTGATTCCTCCTTAACAAGCTCTCTACTACTCTTGATTTTATTACATTTGTTAATTAAAATAATGTGATATTTTGATGTTTTTTCCAGGGCTCAGCCACTGTTATTTTAAATCAACCTTTTATAAAAGTGTTGGAATTAAATTTTGTTGTCTTTGTAAAGCAAAATTAGAAGTTCAAAGGATAGTAAAACCCAAATCATTTTGTAAGTGCTCCCAGAGATTTGTGTCCTTTGACTTTATGTCCTCCTTTGCAAAAAAAAATCTTTTTACTAGGCTCTTTGCCAGGGCTGTATGAAACAAAAGGTTATAGATATAGGGTTACTTGTACTTCTGCAAAACAGACAGCCTTTCCCTGACTAATTTAGGTATCTTTACCCTGCCCAAATACCTTGGTGAAAGCTTTTAGCAATGGAGTCTTTCTGAGATTTCTACCTCCTGTCAAACTGGTTTGCAATTGTCTCTGAAGGTGGTAGCCAGGACTGCAGGGAAGGCATTTGCAGATGGCATGATCACATCTTTTTCATTTTTTTAGGAAAGCATGCTCAAAGCACAACCTTACTTTGTAAATAACAAGACTAATTCTACAAACTGGAATGGCATGAAATGTGTGCGAAGGGAAAACTATAGTTCTTTCGGGATCTATTAGCATTGATTCTCTCAAGTCTGTAACAAGTTTTATCAAAGTACTATATTATATCATAAGACTAAGTTCTCTTTGAGTGACAATGCCCTGCAGGAATCACACTAATATTAATTACTGTTAGAAACTTCAGAATTAAGCAAAATAATTTGTTGAAGGATTGGTGCAAGTTGAACAAAAGAGTTATTAAGACTTCAATACAAAAGAGTTTTTCTTCAAAATTCACTTCAAATCCATGTCCATTTGCACATGAAATGTACTCCGTCATCTACAGTTATTATCCCAGGTTCTGGTTGATCAATGGAATATAGAAAGAATATGCAACATGCATCACTTGACATTATAAACAATTCCGACATTATAGTTCTGACACTTGAATCTTTTACAACCTTAATAAAAAATAAATAAATAAAACTATGTATGAGATTGCTGGCGTTTTTAATTTTATGTTTTTGTATTTATTCATCTCTGACATATACATATGTCACTGTCAGCTTTCTCACACCCAGACTTCAGAAAATCACTGTTGTTAGTCTGAAGCTTTTGTATTTAAAGCCTATGAGAGTCTTTCAGAATTGGATTTACAATATTTAAAATAAAATGGTCCAATCTAAGCAGCTTGGGCGTATGGAAAAAGCTGTATTTGGGATTTTTTGTCTTAAACTAATGAAGTGATAGACTTGCAAAAATAACTACTATCTATATACACTGATTATTTTCTATAAGTGGATTTTTAAAAGAGTATTTCCAGTTAAATTTGCCTAATTTTTCTGCATAACTATAATTATATGAAGTTAATTACCAATTCTGGGAGAGTCCTGTGTTGCATTATAAAACAATGTATGTAAGGAAATTCTTGGTCATATTTTTTTAGACTAAATTAGGAAGGTGTAGCTGAAATGCTCATTTCTTACACTAATTTGAAATCATTTAGCAGAAACTTGTGTAAATGAGATGCAAGTATCGGTGTATTTTAATGTGGCACATCATTTCAAAAATTATTTATCTACAGTAACTCTTCATGTTGGCAACTATACATAAGATTCTACTCAATTTTTTTTTGTAAGTTGATTAACACGCATTTCCTTTGACTAGTTAAAAACAATTTGATAGCAGCTGCTTGAAATAAGTGCATTATGGCCATAACTTCTATCTAAACTTGTCAGCTGCCCATCAAGTGTATCAGTAAAATCAGGTGACACATGGAAAACCCGTCAAGTGTGACCCCTCCTCCCAAAATCTTGTTCTGAAACAACATGAAGCTGCAACTCATCATTCTGGAGGTATACTGTAAGTTGACCTGACCATCAGAATCCCTGACTGAATTGCTAGTTGAATGAACAGCAGGAAAGGAAAAAGAAAGCCCAGTGTTAGTGCATGTTATGTACACACCTTAGCAAACACTTCTGTGGTTCAGGGCATTGCTGACCTGATGATCCTGAGGGTGCTTGAGCCCAAGAGGTGCTTTTGCTAAGAAGCCCTGCATGAGAGAGAAAAGGTTCTTCACCCATAGGGTAATTGGTCACTGGAACAGGCTCGCCAGGGCAGTGGTCATAGCTCCAAGGCTGCCAGAGCTCAAGTGTTTGGACAATGCTTTCAGGCACAGGGTGTGACTCCTGGGGATGGTGCTGTGCAGGGCCAGGAGTTGGACTTTATCGTTGGATGGACCTGAAAAGTGACATCTCTTGCATAGGCCTGCACTGATTTTTGCCTTACAACAGCCATGTGACAGAAGAGTCAGCCATTAAAGGTAACTTAGTTATTCTAAAAGTGTTGCTGTACCACTACTTAATTTTCATTTCCACTTCCTCTGCAGTAGAATCATAGAAGCGTTTGGGTTGAAAGGGACATTAAAGATCACCTAGTTCCAAATCCCCTGCCATGAGCAGGGAACCTTCTGCTAGACCAGTTTACTCAGAGCCTCATCCAGCCTGATCTTGAACACTTCCAAGAACAGGGAGTCCACAACCTGCAAGACAATTCAAGACACCTTGCTAGGCAGTTTTTACTGTGCTTTAAAACAACACTGTATTGAAACAATAACTTTTGAGTTCCTAAACCCTATGGCTCCAGCTTGAAATTAAGGCCTGAATTTTTTGTCACATTTCAAGCTGCGCTGTTGACAGAAACTCATGACCTGTGCAGAATACTGGAAACGCTAGAAGGGAGGACTGGATGAAGTCACAGAACACCCAAAAACCGTAAAAAGAAAAGAAGCAGGGGAAGAAATCCTAGAAGGGATAGGAGGTAGCAAAGATCAGGCCTCACCAAAGGAGTATCATGATATGACCATCTCTGTCCCTAAGGATATATTCTAAAGGTAAGTCTAAATGTCAAAGTAGGGAAAAGAGGAAAAGGAAGAAGAGACTGAGGCTATGGAGGGGCACATTCATGTTCTGTACCTCAGACAATACCTGACAACAAGTGCACAACAAAAACAGAAATATGTGGTACTTAATCTGAGGGTCTGTCTGAAATTTGGCTTTCCTTGCTGCTGTAATAGAACCAAAATCTTTTCCAACAATGCACTGAAGGCTCAAAAGAGGCCAGACACATTGGCCTGTCATCTCTTTATCATTTCCTGTGCAACAGTACAAACATAAATAGTCTTCTGAAATTTTCTAGCATTCAGAAAAATCAGATTACCAATGTTACAAATGAAAAATCTAAAATAGTAATAATCTACCCAGCAGTTTCTTCTGCACTGGTACTGCACCTGATTTCTCCATTACCAAGGGAACGAACCACTCAAGATGTCTTCTGTTTATTCACTGAGAATGTTCAACAGCTTAATAAAATAAAGGTACTTTTCATTGTTCCTCTCTAGATTATTTTAATTAGCTGTGCAAGTTAGCAAGGCAGCAACTGATGTGTTACCATGGAGAGTTTTCCATGCTGTGGAAAACTGCTATTTCTTTAGGAAACACAGTACATTCTTCCTCACAAGTGCCCTCTGAATGGCAATTGGCAGCTGAGTGTAAGCAACTGACATAAAGAGAAAATAGTAGTATTTTAGATCTCCTATCTCATGAGCCATCTAGTCACTTGCATTTACATGGCTATTATTATTTTAAATTTCACCTTTCCTGGAAAATTCAAAGTACACTCAGAATGATAAATGAATATGAAATTGTAGTCTCTTTGTGGTCCCATAAAAGTCAATGATCCCATTGATTGCAAACCAGAACAGAATTTTTTTCACTAACAACTAAAGAATATATCAAATTCTTGATTTCTTCAGACTCTTATTAACCTTTTGTGTAGTACTCATTAACCTTTTATTAACCTTTTATGTATTTCCATGGGTTACTAGTGAAGGATGTAGGGAAGGGATAAAAGAAGTATTTTGAAAACATTTTTTAAAAACAGGTGATGTATTAGAATAGTGATAATTTTCCCTTTAAAAGCCAATTAAGTATTCATGGAAAGGGTTGACACAATTTTGAGGGCATCAAGAGAGACTAAACTCCCATCAGGCTTCAGGGACAGCTTTTCATTCTTACCATCCATTCACATGCCACTTCCATCTTTGTTCCCAAAGCAATAAAAACTATGTGGGGTTTTTCTCTTTTTTTTTTCTTTTACACTTGCAGCATACCTCTAGCTCTTAGCTTTACTGGTTCTGGACAATATTGGAAGAGTTTGCATCTTTTCTTCTCTTTTTTATTTAAATTACAAATATTTGAAAAATTGCTTCTATTGTGAAAGATTTCAAACCCCTCTGATTTAAAATACAGATCACTATTAAAAAGCTGCTAGGGGTGCTCATATCAAAAGAGAATAATTTTTCCCTTGTCCTTATTTATTTTCTAATTAGGTTACTCTTCCCTTTCATATGCTGTTCACCAGCTCAGCCTCTAATGGCCATGTCAGTTAGCAATCAGATTCTAGGGAAGAATATAATAATTTAGTCATTTTCTAAGTCATGAAAAAATACACAAAAATCCACAAAAAAATCAAAGCTTTTTAACAATCAGTCTTTTTTTTCATTATTTAAGATGGTGAGTGTCGGCGATGGAGAGAGACAAGGAGACTGACTCTGTGATCAGAATCCGATTTTATTGTGGGATACAAACACTTATATACTTTTTCAGGGAGACTAGTAGTGTGTACTACAATGATTAGGTTAAAATCACATACACAAACTTATGCATAGAACAACATCTCTTGCTTGCAGAGTTTAATGGGATTTTCTTTTTCCAATAAACCCATTTGATTGAATCTTCTTGCAATCTTGGTCTAATTTTCAAAGTTCCGTTTGCTTTTGCAAAGGCATCCTGTTATCAAATCTCTTATGTTAACCAGGTCCAAAGTCCATCGTCTGTCTTGTAACCCCCAACATTCCAACAGGTGAGATTCCCAAGAACACAAATTAGGAACTGCTTTTTCTTAGATCATCAGTGGAAAGAGGAAGTTCTTGTAGTGGTAGGTCAGCACAGGAGACCCATCATCTTAAGAAGCTTAATTATAAAAAAACCCAAGCAAAATAAATGTATAGTCTTGCTCCCCAAAAAGAGAAGCTCCCAGAAACGTGTTCTGTCTGCCAGGGTTAGTAAATGACTCTGGAGAACACAATTATAAATCTTAATTTGCTATTTTCTGCTGGTTTTGATTGTTGTAGAAAGCACATCTGGTGGTTTTGATTGTTGTAGAAAGCACATTCGTGCCCGCTCAGATTCACAAAGTGTTCTGCTGTGTGCCCCCCCCCCCCCACAGCCTCCTCTCTGGAAAAGTGCCAAATGCTGCCACACCCTTGGAGAGAAGTGAAATGTGCACAATAGGCAAGAACCAGTTGCCAGGACTAAAGGGAAGTGCTAATCAATGGTCTTAAAACAAACAAAAGGAGGATGAAGCTGCAAGAAATTACCTTCCTGCAGGTATCAAAGTTAGGGGGTAAGAGTCCAACAAATCACAGAATCACACAATCACAGAATGGCTTGGATTAGAAGGGACCTCAAAGATACCTGCTTACAGCCCCTCGCCATGGGCAGGGATGCCTCCCACCAGACCAGGTCGTACATAGCCCCACCCAACCTGGCCTTGAACACTTCCAGGGATGGGGTCTTCACAGCTTCTCTGGACATGTTCCAGAGTCTCACCACCCTCACAGAAAAAAAAATTCCTCCTAATATCCAATCTAAACCTGCCCTCTTTCAGTGTGAAGCCACTCCCCCTTGTCCTGTTACCACCTGCTCTTGTAAAAAGTCTCCCTCTATCTTTCTTGTAAGCATCCTTCAGGTAGCAGAAGGCTGCAATTAAGTCACCTCAAAGCCTTCTCTTCTCTAGGCTGAACAATCCCAGTTCCCTCAGCCTTTCCCCTGGAAGATGGGATCCATCCCTTTAATGATCTTGGTGACTCTCCTCTGTACTCACTGATTGTTTGTATCTTTTTTCTTGTTCTCTGTTTTGGTCTGCTTGTTGCCAAGGTGGAATTTTTCCCCCTGCAAATCCTTTCTGCTTTCTTCTACTTGTCCAAAGTACTACTGCAAGACCAAGGGAGAGGGAAACAAACCCTGAGAAGAAGCAAGAGGGTACAGATAAAAATGGCTGTTCAGCATCTGGGGAGTAGCTTTGTGATAGAGAAAACTTTTTACTTACATATGTGATACTCATGCTATTTGGTTTAATTTCTTTCATTTCTGCTTTGCATTAGTATTCAAGGCACACTGAGAAGAAGAATCTTCCTTTTTACTGAAGCGTTATAATCAAGCATCCTTTCCTATATATCTAAAACAGAGACGTCTGGAAATGAGAGCCATGGTGCAAGGAGGCCTTGTGATACTATTCCCATGACAAGGCTCTACAAATCACTGAGAAACATTTCACATGTTGTGGTAATTTGCAGTAAAAACTGCCGCAGATGGTGTTAGTTAACTCCTGTGAAGTTTCTGAGATTAGTATTTGGCTACAAGTCTGTCATGTTTCTGTGATACTGAACAGAGCACAAAGATATAGAAGCCCAAATAAGCAAAATTTTTCTTAAAGAGGATTTTGTTGAGACTCAGTATCACTACAACCTCCATAGTAATCTGGGGACCAGATACAGTGGGCTGTATAAATCTAGTTCTAACTTGCCCTCTATAAATAATCCTATTATGTATCTGTAAATGATTCCTGAATGGCTGTTTTTTCTCCACACGCTGCTAATCCATGTAATCCCTTAAAACACACAAGCAAAAAAGGTACATGGCCTTCAGCAGCAGCTCTTTTGCTCCCTCCCAGCACCCATCTCCTTGCTGAGACCCCCCACTTCACAGTATAAGTCTGTTTTGACCTTACCAGACATCCTCTAATCACAGAGGAATGTCTAAGCAAATAAATGTTAACCTCATGTATCACAAGAGTAAGGCAGAAAAAGCAATACTTTTGTTTTCTTTATGAATTATTTGATTTAATGTGCCAAAAAGCAAACTGAATCTTTAACTGAGCATATTGGGTTAAGCACAACATTGATCTTCTCAAACCAGCACAATAAACACACAAGCAGCTCAGAGTTACACAATAGGCACTAGGGGTGCTGGATGATGGGAAGGACCATGGTGTAACAGTGTAGACTGGGAACATGTCCTCAAATGGGGCATTTCCAAGCACACGTTCTATTAGGAAGCACTGTACTGGCTTGTGTAGAGAGTGTACAGCTGGAGCTAGGGGAATTGTACTATGAATCCATAAGTGTGAGATGCAGGATTGGATAAGTGAATGTAGGCAAGGTGCCTCAGGACACCACAGCTCTGTAGAACCCTGTACTCTGGACTTGCTACTTTGACTGTTCCCTTCCCAAAATAAAACATAAGAAGAATTAGTTTACGTCTTCTTATTGGTTTTGTGTTGCTCATTGGTTTTTTTCTCAAGTAGGAAGATGCTGTTCCTTCTTCTTGCCTTGAGAAAAGAGCCTACATGCATGCACACTGTGTGCATCTGTTGATGGTTCAAGATTTTCAAGGCGTTCTCTGTTCCTCTTGACCTTGCTCCTAATTCTATCTACCTGTACCCAAGCTACCCCAACCAATGCATCACCCGTTTTTATTTGCTACCTAGCATTTGCTTCCAGGTCTTTTACCCCTTTTGATTTTTTCTTTACACTCCAATTTTTCAGCCACCTTCACACGGACACTATCTTAATTTTAAAGTCTTCTTCATGTATGACATTTCCTTCCATGTCCTTGAAGAGATCTCACAGAAGGTAACTGAAGGGTGGGGGCAGAAAGAGAAAAAAACTCAGAACTCCAGGCACCAATGCAACTGTCCTTTGCATCTCAGAAGTGACAGGCCCGACAAAGAAACTTGAAGTATATGACATGTTTAACTCCTCATTTTGCAGTTCACAGTCATCAGGAGTCAAAGAACTGAGACAGGACACGTCTGTAAAGTGATTCCGCCCACTGACCCTTTAGTCATAAATTCCTACAAGTTTCGCAAAGGGGGAAGAATTCACAGCACACCCTTTTTTGGGTAGGATATAAGTCAATTTTACAACACATAGGTGTACATACCATATAACTCTGACTTAGCCTGCTATACAAAAATACCTGAGAGCACCGCAGCATGTTTGAAGACTTTGTGCTGTGTAGAGAAGGTGCCCATGCCCTGTGTAACCCTACTATCCTTGTTAATGCTGTAGTCTCAGTTATTTGGAAGCCACTGAGATACCTCTGCCCTGGCTACACTCACATCTCCCTTTGCAGGACATCCAGCAACAACTGAATTCCATAAAGATTGCCACAGATATAAGAGAAGCAGAGGATTTCTTCTTGAAAGGGGAAGGGAAATAGTAGCTCAGACATAGCTCTTATTTTGGTTTTGTTCTCCACTGCAGTGAGCTTAGCTTAGAAAAGTGTAAGTCTTCACAATCAGAGCCCAGAAAAACAATTTCCTGTTTTCTCTTGGCAAACACTTCTGCTCTTTAACCCCACAGAGCCTCTATAACCAGGCACTACCATAGCACTTGGGCCATTCTGAACATGACATTTCACTCCCTGCACACAGTAGTTCTCTCAGCCTACTGTAAAGGTTTATGAGCAGTTTTCTAATTAAGACATAGACACATCCTTATAATGAAAGCAATCTTTTCGAGCTGAGTAATCATTGGAGTTTCATCTGATTTGAGGGACCAGGCATACGTTGTTCAATCATGAAGACCAAATATTTATTGTGACCACTTCAAAAACATATTGTGCGCTAACACTGGCTTGCCCAGCCATTGTTAAACAACTGCAAATGAGAAACAATAATGAAATCACAGCTTGTTTCTGCGTAATTTGTACACTTGGTGCATAAAGCACTGTGTATAAATCTCAGTAAATCACTTGCAATGAATAATTCCACCATTCAGTACAGATGCTAAGCATTGGAAGCTTACAGATCATTATGGAAATGCATCTTCCATCCTCAGGAGATTGGAGAATTTTAATTCCTGGCACTGAAGGCAAGCTTGAACAAGAATATGATTAAACTTTTGTAACTGCTCAATGTTTTCTTGGCACAATCAATATTCTTTTCAATAAGCCCTTGGCCTGTTCCGGAAACACAGCCAATATCTGTGGTTCAGTAAATGGGGTTTTATTCTTCATTCCCACTGACCTGACCAACAGAATGACATTGATCACGATGAGTACCGTGTTTAAATATTTTAAAACAATTTAATCAGCTCATGCAGGACAGAGGTTAGGTAGCAGTGATGATTACAGAACATCCTTTAGTGGCTTTTGTTACAGATGAATGTGCTTTTATATCACCTCCAATGTACCCGACTGCTATCATCCACTTGTGCAAGCTGGCAGGAATGAATGGGGTCACACTCAGTGGTTGCTTCCTTTCCTTCAAAGGCAGATTGAAAGGGACACGACAAGTAGCTGTGCATGCCTCAGGAGGACCAGCATCCAGGGGGGAGATCCTGAGCCTTCCATACTGATGTGTGTGGGAGCACCAAGGGCAATTGGCTATTATTAGTTAAATGTTAATACTGTCAAGAAGGGGGATGCTAGACCAGAATTTAGGGTGCGCTTACAGCCTGTTCACCAATGTGCCAACAGCATGTGCACAATCCTGGGCAAATCACTTCACTCTGAACCTTGGGTTTTCTGTCTATCAAGGCAAGGTTAATAATTTTTGCCATGTTTTGTGAAGCAGTTTGATACCTATGCAAGAGAGGCATGATGTGACTGCTGAGTTGTGGCATTTGTTCAGCACATTGGTGACACTCAGTTCTTTGCCAACCCAAGCAGGAGCTAGAGAGCTACTTCTACAAAATGCCAGAGAGAATGAAGAGTTTGGAGCAAAAGTCAATCTAGACAGTTTCAACAGATGTGGAAAACGGAGAACAGTAGTGAGTAGTAAAAGGGACAAGAATCACTCCTTCCTATTCAAGGAAATTCTCATCCTTTGCTTCAATGGTAATACAATTCTATTATATCAGATTTCTGAGCTTTGTACCCTGAGTCCTAAATAATTAAAAATTACTTTTGTTCTCTCTTCTGCATTCCCATATGTGATGGAAAAAAGATTGAGCATTTCTTGACGATTGTTGTCCTAGTAATTGCTTATTCCTCTATCCACACACAGAGTGGTTGAACTTGGCACCTGTCTTTATAAATGAGCTGGCAGTCAGACATATTTCAGTGATCAGAAGGCTTCAGAAATAACTAGGTTATACAGCAGAAATAACCTGCAGTAGGTTGAGTCCTGCAGCAGCCAAGTATCCACATGCACCCCAGGACAGGGGAGAAAACAGGAAGAGGAAATGTAAGAAAACTTCTTCTACAAGTCAAACTAATCAAAGGGTAGTTGAAGTTAAATCTTCTGTCATGCATTTCTGCACAGATCTACTCAACAGAAAGGCAGAAAATGTAGAGCTTGGACAGAAGAGAGGATGAGGTTCTGGTGTTATAAAGGCACCAAAGAAGTTTTCTTCTTGAAATGTCTGTTTCTGTATCATATTAATACATTCTCTTTTCTAGCAAAAAATGGCACAATGTTCACTGTTTAGTTATTACTATGTAAACAATGAACATTGTGCCACTTTCTTTAGTTTGTCAAGAATTTGATCCACAATCTCGCTTTGCAGTCAACATAAATTCACCCGAGCATTAGCTAATCTTTGTTGACTTTGTGGTTCTTAAGGTCATGCAGTTTAAAATTTTTTTGGTTACACCAAATATACCAGTTACTGCTGGCTTAGGACAGTTTCCATGCATGGCTGCTGAATGACAATCTCATTTTCTCATATGGGCGGTAGAAGAAATTTTTTGCACTTGAGTGCTCCTGTCACTCTACTGAAGTATACCATGAATTCAAAATAGACAAAAGTAACTCCTGGATAAAATTCAAATAACTGGATCACCCTTGTTTTCCTAGGTTGATGATTACCTCAAATATGAAATAAGTTTTCAAATATTATTTAGGCTGTGAAGTCGGTGAGTCCTAAGCTAGGAAATGTCAGAGGAAAGTAATTAATCTCATCCTGTGTGTGCACTGTATTTCAACCTGAAGTTATCAAAGCGCTACAAGGGGACCACAGAACACCACCATGAAGGCCATGACAACCCTAAACCTGCCAGTGAAAAGCAGAGATAATCTGATGCTTCTTTTTTCCCCACAAGTGACTTAATGATGCAATTTTTTTCCACATGATTAGCACTTTGAAAGTTGGAAATATTAAATAGTAAGTTACCTGTTATTTCCTTTTATCCTTCTCTAAATGTGGGACTCCAAGTCTCATTCTCTGCACATCATGTAAAGCTGGCCCTAAGTATGTATAGATTTACTTGTGTACTGATAAAATTCCTACTACTATTCCAAACTAACCCGATATTTGACCATGTTGGAAGTATCACAGAAATTATATTTCATCTATTCAAGGGAGTGAAATTAGTAGTACATTTTACCAATGGGAAAGGAAAGATTATAGGCACTTGCTTCAAACTACTGAGTGCTCATCAATTTTGTCAATCTGTGATACAGAGATTCTAATTTATTTAGGGTAGTTACACTTCCCCCCCCCCCCCCCCCCATTTTTAAATCTTAGGAAGTTTATATAAGCTTTGATATATACAAAGCACTGCTTCCATCAAAGTGAATGTAAAGACAAAGTATTGAGAACTTCTGCAAATCTACCCCTAGCTGTGTATCAAGAAAATAAAGAACACATAATCAGGTGCTCCTCAATGAGATTCTGGGTTTTTAAAGATGATTTCTCCTGCAGTCATCCTGGTGGAAATACAGTGACAAATGTAGGAGTGGGACCTCTTGTGTCACCCTGGAATTACCACACTCATCTTTTTCTGCGTGCTGAAATCAATACTTCAGTACTCTTTTAGCTGGCTTCCTCAGCACACACATTAACCACTGAGAGCAGTATTTCATGCAGTGCTGGCAGAAAATCATACCCTGAAAAATGGTAAGGCCTTAATGAAGAACCAGAAAAAGGGTAAGACCTGTCAGAAACAGGGTAAGGCCTTAGTGCAGATCTTATCAGTTGAGAAAACTTCACAATCATACTAGTAAGAATGCTTAAGTGTGGATCAAAGATCTATTTTTCTTGAGTCCTACCGTTAAAAAAAATAAAATTTAATACAACTTTATAATAAGTAAGTAAATACAGATCAGCTTTAAACTGTAAGGGATTATGAAAAATGCATCTGTCTTTACCAAAATGGAAAATGTTTTTTTAATGGGAAGTTCCAGGGAAACTGATGTGCTTGATGGTATTTTACTTTTAAAAAATCTTTATTTATAGAAAACCAATGGTTACTTGAAGAATATTGGGAAGGAATAGAATAGTATCAAAAATATCAGTGCCAGCAGGCAGGTGACGCTTTGGCTTTGCGAGTTCCACTCTTCCCCAGAAGCCGTCGCGGACCAGCCGGAGAGCGACTGGGGAGGGCGTGACCGCCGGCCACTGAGCACCAAATTCCCCAGCCCCCACTCCTCTGGCTGTCTGTGCAGAGTCCGACAGAGACACAACAGTCTGTAAGCTGCCCAGGCCGGAGGTCTGTGCAGAGTCCGACAGAGACACAACAGTCTGTAAGCTGCCCAGGCCGGAGGGCGCAGCGAGCCGCCCCTTTCCCGGCGGCGGCGCGTCCCGCCACGCAGCGTCCCGCGCCGCGCCAATGGGAGCCCGCGGCCAGCCGATGTTGGCAGGCGGAACAACCGCCCCGTCCCATCCTGGCGCCCAAAGCCGGGCCTTGCAAACGGGGTGATCGGACACTCAGCAACCAATCAGAATATAAAGCCCGCCCATCGCGGATTCTCATTTGCTACAGAGAGTAGATTCTCAGTGGCTACATTCCCATTAGCGCCGGAACTGATTTCAGCAACAGCCAATCGAACGCGGCGAAGGAGCGGCGGTTTGAATCGGGGCGGGAGCGGCCGGCCGCGGTGCGCGGAGCGGAAGGTGGCTGGCGGCGGCGGTAGTGGTAGTAGTAGTAACAGTAACTGTTTTTCGTCATGGACTTCGATGCGACAGTCCAGGAGGGGCTGCGGCGCAGCAACGCCCGCTTCGTGGCATCTATGACCCGCATCATTGAGCAAGTGAGCTATGGGACTAGGGTGGCCGCGGGTTCCGGGCTCCGTCCTGAGGCGGGCGGGGAAGGGGGGACTGAGAGCAGCCTGTGCTGGGCCGCGCACTCCTGTGCCTTGGCAGAAGGCTGGCATGAGCCAAGTCCTGGAATACAGGCACGAAACGGACTCCTGGGACTGCCCGTGCTGGATACGCGACTTAGTCACAAGTGCGAGCTGACTTCACAGTGTCCTTAACCCTGCTAGTTTGCGTTAGACGGGGGGTTTTCAATGAAACTACAGAAAGTGGGGGACTCCCTCCGTGAATCCTTCTCCCTAGGGAGCCGTTCTGTGTTTAAGATGTGGGTATAGGCCTCCTCCGTGCACAGACACACGCCTTTATCTGGGGATGCGGCCTTTCCCGTTCGGGAGATGTTTTGTGCCGCCGCCGGGCTAAATCTGGCTCTAGATGGACTTTCTCGGCTAGTGCACGTCGGGTATTTTTACATTTCATGAGCTGTTGGTCTTAGCTGGGGGCTGCTTTTAGTTTCTACAGCAGGAATTTTGGGTGAAACTGTCAGAGCGACTTAACTGCATTTTAAAACTCTCTGGAGCCCTGTTTTGCCACTGGCTGCCTTATGCCTTGGGTTGAATGGCTTGAACACATGTTTAAAATACACCGGTTTCCTCTAGGAGTTAATATTTCCAGATTGCTGACTTATAGCTTTAGCCAGTAAAACAGCACATTGGTAACTTCATGTTTAGGATAAAAGAAAAAAATGTCCTAAAAACAATACATAAAACAGGCATTAAAGATATTACTTTGATAGTTTGCTCTAATATTTAATGGTTCTTTTTCTTTAGTACAATCGTCCGTTCAAAGATGACGTACTGATTTCCATAGCTTCTCTGACGTATGATACCTCTGATGGTAAGAACTCCTTAAAGCTGCGATGTTTACATACTGTATATGTAGACTTAATAAAGCACGCAAGTGTTGGTAGCTACAGAATATTTTAGTGCGACGGATACTTAATTTTGTTCACTAAGGTTTGATAAATCGTATGTAGACTTTGGTATAGTACCAAGACTTTATTCCTGTGTGCACTCTTAAAATATCGTGTGCTCCCTTCTAGATAAGACAAGGGTTGTTAGCAAAGTTCAGGATATAAATGGGTAATGTTTGGATGACTTGAAGGAAGAACAATCAGAAAAAAAAAGACTGAGAGAAAGAAAAGGAATGCAGATATTGGCAGGAGTTGATCTGCATGAATGGATTATGAATTTTCATCTCCACTTAGTATTCTGAATAATGCTCTGATAAATTACTGCTATGCCAAACATTAGTGTGGAGTAGGTAAAGAGTGTCTTTAAGTTTTCATTGAATTTTCCCATGTGGTAAGCATACATCTAAACCATGTGGGCCCATGACAATATTTATCCGGTTTTTCATTGTAATGGTTAGTCAGAGTTCTGCAATGTTGAAAGATGGATCCCGTCCGGGCTCTGCGCGGGAGAATTGCTCGTTGTGAAGGCGGGGTCCCCGCCGGCTCCATTTCGTGCCTTTTCTTCATGCGGGCGCCGAAAAGGAAAAGCCGCCACGCTTGCCTCTCTGTCTGGAGCAAGGCTGCCTAAAGGCGGCCAAGGCGATTGAGTTCATTGCGAGCTCTGCCAAGATAGCAGCGGCCCCGGTCTAGGCCGCGCGGTTCCTCGCGGTGCCGGGCGGGCCCGGAGCATGGCTCTGCAGGCTCCGCCGGGAAAGGGCGCGGCTGGCCCCCGTCGCCACTCCTCGAGACCACAGAGATGGAGAGCTTCTCGCCATTTTTCTGGTTCTTTAATACATTGTCATAGAGGCATTACCAGCTTCTCTAATTGGCTTAACAGCATGCCTCTTCTCAGAGCCAGCCAGCAATTAATTTTGCCAGGCACAGGAGAAGCTTTCGGCAGCTCTTCCTAGAAAATCACTTGTCCGTGACTGGCCTTCTCCCTCTTCACCAAAAATCAAGCCCTTTAAAAACTACCATGTACGTGAATTGCTGTATCAGTTTTTATAATTTACTGGAGAGATCGGGGAAGTACCAGTTGTGCACCAAAGGTTTTTACAGACTGGCAGGCTTACATTTCATATACATTATCCATTGGGAGAGGGAGGAAGCATTCATAGAGTACTATAATAGACAGCTTTGCATTTGTAAAGGTTTGGTTATGCTTTTGGGTTAGTGATCTCTGTTCAATATGGAAGGAATATGGATCTCAGTCCTGAGGAGCCTTAATTATGGCTTTAACTAACCTCAGATACCATGGAATCTGCATTCAACAACTGAAATCTAGAACCGAAAATCTTTTGCCTCTTTTCTCCTCTTGGTAGAAAAGGGGGCTGTAATGCTCTTTGGATTTTAGCTCAGTCTTGTTAGACTTGGCATGTGATTATCTTTTCTTGCCTGACTTCTCAACTTGAATTGCCATATTCTCCTGGTGTGTTTTCCTTTAAATTTTTATTTCAGCAAATGTGGTGGTAGACAGTTCAGATTTGCTAATGCTTTGTTAGTCTGTAATATATTGCTCCTAAATGTCTGTTAGAGTGATATTCAGTATAGATGGTATTACGATATATAGTAATATTACTACTTTTTGTTTTTTTCTAGGACCTAAACAATGGGATAAAGTATCAAGAAAGGACGTTAAAACCTGGAAGAAAAAAATATTAAAGGTGTTTAATAGTACAGTTCTACCATGCAGCCAAAATGCAGCAATATTTCTTTATGGATGTGTAGATAGATAGGATTATATTCTAATCTTGCCATGCTATATAATATTTTCAGAGGTATTGAAGAGGTCAACATCTGCTTTACAGTAGAGTTTTAGGAGAGTTTAGGATTTTTCTGATGCATTAGGCTGAAATAGATGACCATTTATCAGTGGTCAGCACCACTTGTAAACCTTGAGAAATTTTTTTTTCAATTGCTGTCTGTTGGGAATGTGTATTTTTGGAACTCATCAGAATGCATTCAGTGCAGTTAATGCATTGAATCAATTAATCTTTGCTCAGACGGTCAGCTCTTCGATTCCACAGGGGTTCCTGGTTTCATCTTTCATTTCTTTTTTTTTTTCTTTTCCCTGTGAAACAATGCCAGATTAATAAAAGAATCTTTGCAGTCTCACCAGTCAGTGTGTCAGGTAAACCCATGCCTGTATGGTGTGCCTTGGCAGTTAACACAGAAGCTGTTCTGAGCCCCACAGAGTGAGGGCATGAGGAATGAAATTCAGTCTGAGGGAACATGAGTGGATTTAATGGAGACCAAAAAGAGGCTGTATTTAGGGTTCCCTTTCCACTCCTGCTAATGCCTCGTGCACAGTCTACTAAGCATTGCTGCCCAAGTTTCCCAACCTAATCCATAAAAGACTGTGAGGGAAATTCTCTGTCTTAGCCTCTTATGTGGGCCTAGGTATGTTCTTGCAGTGACTTTAGCAGCAACAGTAAGAGAAAAAGTCAAATGATCAGGTAAGTTTTACTAGATACTTGTGGCTTTTCTGTGTAGGCCAGGGGAAACCTGAGAAAATTTAATGGGTTTGTAGTTGTGGGCTATACCAAAGTAAATACAGATGATGGTTAAAGTTATTTTGCTTTTCTTTGATTATTCTTTTTTTTTTTTCTATTGCAGTGTAATAGACGAAGTCCAAGGCACACAGGTAGTGTTTAAAAAAAAATATTACAAATTATGTTAAGCCAAGAGTCTTGACTTAAAGGAAGGTATTCAGGTTCATGCTAACCCTTTAGGATACTCATTGAGTTTTGTGTTAGAAACCATCTAATGAATCATCAATACTAATGTTCATAAGGATTCAGAAATGTCATTTAAAGTGTTTAAGATTAAATACATTATACTTTGTGGTGCTATCATAACAAGTTGATTAAAATAAGCACCACTTATCAATTAATCAAAGAGTTTTTTGTTGCATTTGTCAAATAACCATTGAATCTTAAAAATTACAAGCCTGACTTCTGTGCACATGGTGGTGAAATATGAATGTTGTTACCTTTTTGAAAATTACTAGATAAGTGGGCATATTAGAAAATATGTACTAAAATAAAGTCATGAGGTTGCAAAACGGGTTATCCAAAATTTAGCAGATTATTCAGTGTAGTCAATGAATCAGGATGTCTTCAGGAAAAAGTAGCATACAGTTCCTAAGTAGAAATCAAAACATGTCTGTACACCAAAATGTAGATATGATACCACTTGGACAGGATGTGTGACATCTGAACATTTTTCTGAAGAGTTCCACTAAAATATGTATTTGTACTGGGGTAAATAATGGGGGAGAAATTCTCCAGTGTAGTAGAGTGAATCACACAGAATCGCTAGACTGGGGGAGACTTTCAAGATCATTGAGTCCAGCCCATGCCCTAACACCTCAACTAAACTGCAGCATGGAGTGCCACATCCACTCTTTTTTTTAAACACATCCCAGGATGGTGACTCCACCACCTCCCTGAGCAGACCATTCCAGTACTTTATCACTCTTCCCTTAAAAATCTTTTTCCTGATATCTAGCCTGTATTTTCCTTGATGCAGCTTGAGACTGTGTCCTCTGGTTCTGTCCATTGCTGCCTGGAGAGAGACACCAACCCTTACCTGGCTACAGCCACCTTTCAGGAAGTTGTAGGGAGTGATAAAGTCACCTCTGAGTCTCCTTTTCTCCAGGCTAAACAACCCCAGCTCCCTCAGTCGTTCCTCACAGGGCTCGTGTCCCAAGCCCCTCACCAGCCTTGTTGCCCTCCTCTGGATGCGCTCAAGTGTCTCAATGTCCTTCCCAAACTCAGGGGCCAGAACTGGACACAGCACTCAAGGTGTGGCCTCACCAGTGCCGAGTACAGGGGAAGAATGACCTCCCTGCTCCTGCTGGCCACACTATTCCTAACACAGTCTGGGATGCCTTTGTCCTTCTTGGCCACCAGGGCACACTGCTGGCTCATGTTTGTGTTCACCAGTGCCCCCAGGTCCCTTTCTGTGTGGGTATTGTCCAGCCACTCTGTCCCCAGCCTCTAGCGTTGCAGGGGGTTACTGTGGCCAAAATGCCACCATGCCGCCTTCACCAAATGAAGGTGCGTTGGGCTCTATTCTCAAGGTTTTGTAGTGGAGTTTTTTTGGTGTTATTTTATGACATTCATCTGAGAAACTTTTATTTGGAGTGCCAGAGGACAAATCACTGCCTAGCACTTGTCTTCCTCCACAGCACTGCCAAAAAGTTTGTCCATACAGTGGTTAGATACAGGCTTTGAATTGGCCTAAGAAATCTAAATGTAGAACTGGAAAATAAGGGTCTGGTACAAAAAGTTTCAGATGGTCCCAACCTTTGCTTCTTGTTCCATGTGGCTAATACAGCAAAGTAGTGCAAAAATTTGGCTATAGTCTGTGGTAAAACTTGGAAAGAAAGTTGGGTTTTTTTCAAAGATACAGTATTGAAAGTCATTTAGAATAAATATTTTGCTAATCTACTTCATGGTCTGAATATCCTAGGAGCTCTTCAAAAAAGGAGTTTACGTGGTTGTCTTAAGTGCTAGAAAGTCTTCATCTTACTAATTTTAAATTTAGTGTACTCCATTACAGATGACCTAGAAAGGCAGAAAAATGGGTAATACGTGTTTTTGCAGCTTCTAATGTTACTTAAGAAAGGTATTTCTTCATTTTATTTCAAGTCATCCTAGGGAGGAAATTTCTTACTAACTACTAAAGTTGGGTGAACAGCTTTCTTATAAAAAAACAAGCCTGCATAGATTTGTATTTATATATATATTCCATAAAAAATAGAATCTCACCAATAATAAACATTTCGACTGTTGTGGTTGCTGTAGCCTTAAAAAAAAAAAAAATCAAACCAGCGCATACACCTTAAACCCTCAACCCACAAAAGATACTTCTGACTATGGATTATTAAAGCAAATGTATGGATTTTACTTACTCACTTTTAAGTAGACCTAAGTGTTTTAAATTAGGATACGTAAAGATTTGTGCTAATAAGTTTAAACATTAAACAAATACCTATCAAGGGACCCCTCCCCTTAGAATATATAGCTAGTGTTTTTTCCAACTCACAGTTCTGAAGTTTACTAGATTTGAGTTTTACTATTTGGGTAGAATGTCCAGTACCCTTGTCAAGTTTTACTGATTCAAATGACAGTCCTTTGAGTGCTGGGCTTTTTTTTTTCATATATGGCAGATGTCAGTGAGGGAGGACCAGGTATGTTAAATTTCAGCCTCCCAGAGAAGTGATATTTTTGTCACATATTAGCTGCTTAAGTTGGCTTTTTTTCCTTGAGTTTTCCAGAGTTTTTTTGAAACAAAATGTGCTTTGTGGTGTTTCATAGGCCTTGCTCAGTAAGGGATTTCAATTGGACGCTCCTTTGTTCTTCTAATGCCCTCTGTTCCCAATCTAGATATGTCTGGAAAAGACACTATTCAGCTTCTAAAATATGTGGTTAAGGAACTATTACAGTAGTGTTTTGCATTAATTTCCAGAGAAGGTTACAACCTTCAGCCAGAGCCTTCTAGTTATATGCTTGTTCAATTTTATGAGAGAGTGGTTTTATAGCCACTGGTTGGAAACTTGTGCTTAGAATAATTATCAGTGGTCTGTGTCCAGACTTGAGGGAAACATGGGGGTTTTTTTTACACGCTTTATTGGTTATATACTTTATTTAAGTAAATAACAGAAGAGGGAATACCCTTAATTAACTCTCAGATGATAGCAGGTAGGGTTGACCACTGAGAAAGGTGTCTGACAAATTTGGGATAAAACTTAAGGTAAAATTTCTTCAATTTCATGCAAAGACGTTCAAGGTAATAGACTTACTTTGGAATAATCAAATGCTTAAGAAACCATTTTGAAACCTGCTTGAGCCAATCAAGGATATCATACACTGCTGTAAAAATAGCGCACACCATGCTAGAGGACACGCACAAGTGCCTTGAACATGAAGCACACAAAACAGGTTTTCTGCACTGTTCAACAGTGATAAAAAGTGTGCTGGAACACTTTAGTTTGTGTTTCAGTATAGTGTGATTGGCCAGAGTGAGTCAGAAAAAGAAACCAATTACTAGAGCCACTGGTGATAGGATGTAAATGGAGGGAAAAACAAAAAAAAATTGAAAACAAAAATAGCAAAAGAGGCTAAATATTATGAAAGTAATAGAACTTTTTTTTTTCCTCCCATTCATGCCATGAAATATCAGACAAGAAGAGCTGTGATTTTCAAGATGAACACTCAACAGTGGTGGACCAGGTAGGGGTGCTACATTGCATCTGTTTTGATGGAGTGTTCCAGGCCGGGCACGGTGAGGCTTTGAGCAATCTGGCTATCACAGAGGGGCTGGTACTAGATGATTTTTAAGGTCCCTTCCAACCCCAACCATCATACGTCAGCCTTCATGGGAGAGTGTATTTATGTAGTCAAAAGCTAAGAAATCATTTATGAGCAGGTGGTCCTGTACCACGATATCTGTACTGGATTTCACCTGAATTATTAGGATTGTTTTGAAGGGGAAAAGAGAGCAGTTGGATATAGGCTCTTCACCATCAAGTGCCTTTTTAGTTAGGAAACATGTGAGTCTGACTTTTTAAAGTACTATTTGTAAAATCGGTGTAGTCTAGAATAGCTTCTTTTGACTCAAAGTTTGTGTATAGACTTGTTAATAAAGATGGTGTGGTTTGGTCAGAATTCGTGGAATACAACTGCGTTTGTTTCACTACCACCACTGCCCAAAAAATTGAGCAAGTAATGAAAGCAGGAAATTCTATGGGCTAATTAATATAGCTTAAGCTATCAGGTATTAAAATTACTTTCATGTGCTTTTAAGGAATCTTCTGAGAACCCTTGTGCGGTTACATCTGATACAGGTGGGTTTCTTCATTTACTAGTTATCTAAACTTTATTGAACTTTGTTGAGAAAATTGCAGATAGCAAGGCTTTGACCTTACATTCCCAAATAATTATTTGATTCTGTTAATTACTGACGTTGGAAATTACTTTCACATTTTAAAAATATGTATAACTGGTATTAGACAACATTTTTGATTCCTGAGCAAATGAAAACTTCCAATGTTTTTCATAAATTCAACTATGGCTAGGCAGTAGCCAGCAGGTAGCCAGCAACAGTGATGTGGTAGGTATCATAGCCAAGGGTTTTTTTGCTCACAGTTTCCAGGGTTCTTCTCCTCTCCTTTTTCCTTCCCTCTGGTGAGTGCAGGGAAATTCAGAAATTGGGGCTGAAAATGCAGTCATGTATTTTATGCTCATGGATGACTGGTTTTTAGCTAATGATGAGTTGGAAGGTCTGGCTACATCGAGGAAAAAAATATTTTCTTGCATTTGACTCACAAAACCACCCACACAGAATACCTAAACCTGAGTTAAAGGACTCTTGACTTGTTTTGTCATATTCTCAAGTCTGCCTTATTTCTCACTTGGCGAGTCCTAAGGTGGTCTTGACAACAGGAAGCTACTAAGAGGAAGAGCGTGAGAGAACGTCCTTGCTGTCTTTTGTTGGGATATTTAGGAATGTAGTGGGGATTATGCATTAATGACTAACGAATCTTAGAGAGCCACAAAAGAGAGCTTTAAAAATACTTTACTCTCTGAAATGTTTAATATAAATTGTAAAGAACTGATTGCAAACAAGTTTCTTTACCCTTCTTTTGCTCCCCTGAAGTCATTTTTGGAGCCACAAACCATGCTTTTCAATTGGAATTGAAATGGAAATGTGATACAGTTAAAAGTCACAGCATAGAAAACTGTTTTCTAGAATGTGCAAGTTATTGACTGCACTGTTTTCAGTGTGTGTTTGTTTAAAAACATTTCTGTTTTGCGTTCAGCTATGTTTAATTTAATATTAACCTTCAAATTGCAGGTGAAGAAAGTGGTGACATAGCCTCAGTAGGAAGAAAATTTGAAGGAATTCACCTCAAGGTAAAAATTTTGGGTGTCTAATAGAATGTAACGATTCAATAGAAACTGTTACCTGTTTGAATAGTTTACACATGCCCCATGAGTTGATGCAGTCAGCGGAAGACTTGATTTTGTCTGCATCTTAATGCACGTTTTTGGCAAGCCAGGGGTTCAATACATAGGGTCACAGAGACCAGTGACAAGTGATCTTATTGTCTTGCTGATACCAATGAGCCAGAGAAAGCCCTGCAATGTACTGCATCAACAGGCAGCCCTGAGAAAGGCCTTTATAGGTAAGGAAAAAGAGCAACCAGATGGATCATAAGGTGAAGGCACTTCTAAAAAGTATGGTCGTTCACCTGGGAGTCTAGCATAAATAGGTAGCATGATTTAAAGCAAATGGTAAATGTGCAGTAATGGCTGCTGTAACAAAAGCAGGCTGGAATCTTCTGCTGTTGCTCCCCAAACTAGACAATGGTCAGGAATAGCCACACACTTTACAGTGTTGAGGAAAAATATAACACACACTTTGTGTGTGCAGCCATTTTAATCCTGTGTTCTGCTTGCTCAAATAGCATTGCCAGAAATGGGATTTACTTTTCTTACTTGTCTAGCACTGTGCTGGTGTCCTCTCTCTCTGACAACAGCTAATACAATCTGCTTCAGAAAGTGACAGTTTGACTAATGAATTGCCTTTTCTTACAAAATTCTCTTAGGTTTTACGTTGAGGGTTGTTGCAGAGTAGACCTTAAATTGAATACAAGTAGAGATTTGCAGCTGTAATTACCAGAGCTTTGTAACCATTTTTCTTTTTTTCTCTTTTCTTTATTTGCGTGGTTTGTTTGTTGGTTTTTGTCAGAGGATCTTTAAGGCAGTGTGTGCTCTTCCCTGAACATATTGTTTATTATCCCTTTTTATATATCTTCACATGTAGTTCTTTCTTGGGATTTTGTTTTTTTGGGGGGGGGGGGGGGGGGGGAGTTTGGGAGGCGGATTTTTGCCTAAAATGTATACATTAAAAATAAGTTTATGCGGGTTGCATATCCTGATCTGAAGAATGCTAGTTTACAGGAAATCAGAATAATCAGTTTGGAGTTGCCTGTGCCAATCATTTCTATGTGTTTTAATAATTTTATTTTCTTCTAAGAATCTGAATGTAGATGATGGACAAACCCTAAAGAAAAAGAGAGTTCCAGTGGATGTGATAGTACAAGGTGATGAGAGAAATATTCCCAAGTGGATAACGGTAAGATACTTCTCTTCTTCTAAGTTATTAGCTTGCTAGAATAAAATAAAAGCTCTTTAACTGGGTAGCAGTTAAATGAATTCTAACACGACTTCTCTGTGGTTCTCCCATTGTCCTTCTGCTTGATGTCTGTGTAGATATTGTCGGATCTTGGTGTTTTGACAGCTGTGATATGTAAGAAACAGAGCAAATGTTTTATACGTTTATTTTCACTTTTATTTTACTTTTGTATGTTGTTCTTGGAACCCTCATGTGCTGGTTGATCTTTGAGCTGTCAGTTTTCCTAACAGTCTAAATCTGAGCTTCGTAGAAGACAAAAAAAAAAAAAAAGAATTAGCTTTGTTTTGATTAGGGGAGCGAGGAAGGTCAGAGATGAAGTGTCAGGATACAGCTTCTCTTTTCTGCTGGAGCTGCCAGAGATGTCTAGATTACTCGGGTGTGTGTGTGTGTGTAGAAATATATCCATGGATAAATTCTTATACTTGGGGTGGGGATCAATACATGCCACATAACGTGTAAGTTGAAAACATGATGAATAGCTTTCCAAGAATAAACTAGTAACTCCTAAAACTTCGTACTGAAGTCTTAGACTAGATGTTTTCCACTTTGTCTGAACTTGGCTGAGCCCTTAAAGACCATAACTGTACATGACCCAGAACAGCAAGGAAGTCACACGTAAGGTTTTGATAATATCTTCAACAAAAAACTCAGTGCAAAAAAACTCAGTGTGTTGGATTGTTTTTTTTTTTTTTCTTTCTTTGTTTTTCAGATAACAACTCCAAGTTCATCAAAAAGTCGTCGTTCAACTTTGCCAGGGCAAGAACTGCTTGGTACAATTAAGTCTCTTGTCTGTTGGTCAAATGTATTTGTTTAAAAATGTGGATTTCTTAAAATTCATTAGAAAAAATATTTCGCTTTTGGGGCGGGTTTGGCTCTGTATCCCCATATAACTACTCAATTGCAATAATTTGTGGCCATAGATTTATGACTGGCTTTTTAATGTTTATAACTGATATTGTTCAACATTTTTGATTCGTGAGCAAATGAAAGCTTCCAGTGTTTGTCTTAGATTAAGCTATAGCTAAACAGTCGCCAGCAGGTAATGGCTGAAAGGGAAGTTGCAGTAGAGTATGGTTAGCTTGGGGTTTAAGTCTTCTGGTATTAAATTAGCTTGTTTGCCTACATGGCTGCCTCTAAGGCTGGCGATTACTTTTCTGTTGAGGGAAATGTGTCCTGCTGTCTTTTGGGAGGATAAATTCAAATAAGCATGTGAATGATAAAATAATTTCTGCCAATTTAGAAAGCACGCCATTTTACTTGACCTGCTCAATGAAAGCTAGGAAAAATATTTCAGAGGCACCTGTAGCTTGGCTTCTGTAAGTTCCTTTGCCTTTTGCACTTGAGGGATAAGTGAGTGAAGGGCTTCAGGCTCTGGTACTATCATAGCAGCATACAGTGAAATGATTATCCACTTCTCCTCCTCCTCTTACGAATGGTCTGCAAAGAGTCTGCTGTGGATTTGTAGAAACCTCTGTGAGTTCCAGCTATCTCCAAATCCTGTAAGATGTAGAAATTAGGAGTCTTGGGGGTATGGGATTGGATTCCTCACATAAAAAAATTGAGTGCACTGTGGTGTTTGGGATGTGTGGTGTTTTGGCTTTTGGTAGTTTGGTTGGGTTTTGGTGGTTTTTTGATATATAAACGCTTACCACTAGGGCATACTAACTTCAGGAAAGAAATCTGTCTTTAGCTGTATTAGCTAAAATTTTAGTTTTGGCAGGTGTTTTCCACTTCTAGTATTCATACAGAATACTTCACACTTGTCAGGGAAGGCAGAGTTTCTTCCAGGTATTATACACTATTTTTGTCTTGAAAGTGTACAAAGCTTGTCTACAGCAGGTAAAAGTCAAGTGGAGCAGCTCTCACCTGGGCCTGCAAGTGTTAGTCTGTCCTAAATAGGGAAAGTTATTAGGAGTACCCTCTTGCTTTCTGAGGAAGTAGCATGGCAGAGTATATGTAACAGTTACTTGTATCTAGCAGGATCCTGAAGATCACAGAAGACCAAATTAATTTGGAGAAAGGGATAAATAAGTTACAACTTAGGGAAGGATAGTGTTTTGGATGCACCTCCTGTGAAATAGCTTTCTGTAATAAAGGTTGTGTTTTTGAGAGAGAAAGGTGGAAGTTTTCTTTTTTCCTCTCTGTTCTGCCTTTGAGGTGCAAAGGTGTTACTGAATTTCCCTTTTGGCCTTTAAGACCACTTTCAGATTCCCTGGAGAAAATACTTTTATGTTTCCGTTCTGTGCCATGGCCCACTGCTAATTACTGAAGTTCCAGTGATTTGAAAGTAGGATTGCCAGCACACTGAAGATATACCAGAATTAGATTTTTGAGGATTCACACTTGGAAGAATTTTCCACTTGTATACAAATCAACTCATGCTTTGATACAAGCTACTTTTTAGTAATTGATAATTGATGTGATGGAGTCAAGCATTCCGTCACACAGGAGTTGTTGCCTTTATCTCAAGAAACGCCCGTTTTTGTGGCAGTCCAGTCTGTTCCTCTTCGATGAATGTTGAGGAAGCAATCTGACAGGTTTGTGCCCAGTTCTACTGGAGGAAGAAGATTGTATGGCAGAAAGAGTAATAGCAATTTAAGAGTAGTATGACGAGGCAGTGATGTGGTAAGTATCATAGCCAAGGGTTTTTTTGCTCACGGTTTCTAGGGTTCTTCTCTCCTTTTTCCTTCCCTCTGGTGAGTGCAGGAAAATTCAGAAATTGGGGCTGAAAATGCAGTCATGTATTTTATGCTCATGGATGACTGGTTTTTAGCTAATGATGAGTTGGAAGGTCTGGCTACATCGAGGAAAAAAATATTTTCTTGCATTTGACTCACAAAACCACCCACACAGAATACCTAAAACTGAGTTAAAGGACTCTTGACTTGTTTTGTCATATTCTCAAGTCTGCCTTATTTCTCACTTGGCGAGTCCTAAGGTGGTCTTGACAACAGGAAGCTACTAAGAGGAAGAGCGTGAGAGAAAGTCCTTGCTGTCTTTTGTTGGGATATTTAGGAATGTAGTGGGGATTATGCATTAATGACTAACGAATCTTAGAGAGCCACAAAAGACAGAGCTTTAAAAATACTTTACTCTCTGAAATGCTTAATATAAATTGTAAAGAACTGATTGCAAACAAGTTTCTTTACCCTTCTTTTGCTCCCCTGAAGTCATTTATGGAGCCACAAACCATGCTTTTCAATTGGAATTGAAATGGAAATGTGATACAGTTAAAAGTCACAGCATAGAAAACTGTTTTCTAGAATGTGCAAGTTATTGACTACACTGTTTTCAGTGTGTGTTTGTTTAAAAACATTTCTGTTTTGCGTTCAGCTATGTTTAATTTAATATTTACCTTCAAATTGCAGGTGAAGAAAGTGGTGACATAGCCTCAGTAGGAAGAAAATTTGAAGGAATTCACCTCAAGGTAAAAATTTTGGGTGTCTAATAGAATGTAACGATTCAATAGAAACTGTTACCTGTTTGAATAGTTTACACATGCCCCATGAGTTGATGCAGTCAGCGGAAGACTTGATTTTGTCTGCATCTTAATGCACGTTTTTGGCAAGCGAGGGGTTCAATACATAGGGTCACAGAGACCAGTGACAAGTGATCTTATTGTCTTGCTGATACCAGTGAACCAGGGAAAGCCCTGCAATGTACTGCATCAACAGGCAGCCCTGAGGAAGGCCTTTATAGGTAAGGAAAAAGAGCAACCAGATGGATCATAAGGTGAAGGCACTTCTAAAAAGTATGGTCGTTCACCTGGGAGTCTAGCATAAATAGGTAGCATGATTTAAAGCAAATGGTAAATGTGCAGTAATGGCTGCTGTAACAAAAGCAGGCTGGAATCTTCTGCTGTTGCTCCCCAAACTAGACAATGGTCAGGAATAGCCACACACTTTACAGTGTTGAGGAAAAATATAACACACACTTTGTGTGTGCAGCCATTTTAATCCTGTGTTCTGCTTGCTCAAATAGCATTGCCAGAAATGGGATTTACTTTTCTTACTTGTCTAGCACTGTGCTGGTGTCCTCTCTCTCTGACAACAGCTAATACAATCTGCTTCAGAAAGTGACAGTTTGACTAATGAATTGCCTTTTCTTACAAAATTCTCTTAGGTTTTACGTTGAGGGTTGTTGCAGAGTAGACCTTAAATTGAATACAAGTAGAGATTTGCAGCTGTAATTACCAGAGCTTTGTAACCATTTCTCTTTTTT
Source organism: Motacilla alba alba (assembly GCF_015832195.1). NCBI lineage: Eukaryota > Metazoa > Chordata > Aves > Passeriformes > Motacillidae > Motacilla > Motacilla alba. Next base: position 28,423,658 of record NC_052016.1, on the reverse strand, counting down.
TCTCTTTTCTTTATTTGCGTGGTTTGTTTGTTGGTTTTTGTCAGAGGATCTTTAAGGCAGTGTGTGCTCTTCCCTGAACATATTGTTTATTATCCCTTTTTATATATCTTCACATGTAGTTCTTTCTTGGGATTTTGTTTTTTTTTTTTGGGGGGGGGGGGGGGGGGGGGGGAGTTTGGGAGGCGGATTTTTGCCTAAAATGTATACATTAAAAATAAGTTTATGCGGGTTGCATATCCTGATCTGAAGAATGCTAGTTTACAGGAAATCAGAATAATCAGTTTGGAGTTGCCTGTGCCAATCATTTCTATGTGTTTTAATAATTTTATTTTCTTCTAAGAATCTGAATGTAGATGATGGACAAACCCTAAAGAAAAAGAGAGTTCCAGTGGATGTGATAGTACAAGGTGATGAGAGAAATATTCCCAAGTGGATAACGGTAAGATACTTCTCCTCTTCTAAGTTATTAGCTTGCTAGAATAAAATAAAAGCTCTTTAACTGGGTAGCAGTTAAATGAATTCTAACACGACTTCTCTGTGGTTCTCCCATTGTCCTTCTGCTTGATGTCTGTGTAGATATTGTCGGATCTTGGTGTTTTGACAGCTGTCATATGTAAGAAACAGAGCAAATGTTTTATACGTTTATTTTCACTTTTTTTTTACTTTTGTATGTTGTTCTTGGAACCCTCATGTGCTGGTTGATCTTTGAGCTGTCAGTTTTCCTAACAGTCTAAATCTGAGCTTCGTAGAGGACAAAAAAAAAAAAAAAGAATTAGCTTTGTTTTGATTAGGGGAGCGAGGAAGGTCAGAGATGAAGTGTCAGGATACAGCTTCTCTTTTCTGCTGGAGCTGCCAGAGATGTCTAGATTACTCGGGTGTGTGTGTGTGTGTGTAGAAATATATCCATGGATAAATTCTTATACTTGGGGTGGGGATCAATACATGCCACATAACGTGTAAGTTGAAAACATGATGAATAGCTTTCCAAGAATAAACTAGTAACTCCTAAAACTTCGTACTGAAGTCTTAGACTAGATGTTTTCCACTTTGTCTGAACTTGGCTGAGCCCTTAAAGACCATAACTGTACATGACCCAGAACAGCAAGGAGCAAGGAAGTCACACGTAAGGTTTTGATAATATCTTCAACAAAAAACTCAGTGCAAAAAAACTCACTGTGTTGGATTGTTTTTTTTTTTTTCTTTCTTTGTTTTTCAGATAACAACTCCAAGTTCATCAAAAAGTCGTCGTTCAACTTTGCCAGGGCAAGAACTGCTTGGTACAATTAAGTCTCTTGTCTGTTGGTCAAATGTATTTGTTTAAAAATGTGGATTTCTTAAAATTCATTAGAAAAAATATTTCGCTTTTGGGGCGGGTTTGGCTCTGTATCCCCATATAACTACTCAATTGCAATAATTTGTGGCCATAGATTTATGACTGGCTTTTTAATGTTTATAACTGATATTGTTCAACATTTTTGATTCGTGAGCAAATGAAAGCTTCCAGTGTTTGTCTTAGATTAAGCTCTAGCTAAACAGTCGCCAGCAGGTAATTGCTGAAAGGGAAGTTGCAGTAGAGTATGGTTAGCTTGGGGTTTAAGTCCTCTGGTATTAAATTAGCTTGTTTGCCTACATGGCTGCCTCTAAGGCTGGCGATTACTTTTCTGTTGAGGGAAATGTGTCCTGCTGTCTTTTGGGAGGATAAATTCAAATAAGCATGTGAATGATAAAATAATTTCTGCCAATTTAGAAAGCATGCCATTTTACTTGACCTGCTCAATGAAAGCTAGGAAAAATATTTCAGAGGCACCTGTAGCTTGGCTTCTGTAAGTTCCTTTGCCTTTTGCACTTGAGGGATAAGTGAGTGAAGGGCTTCAGGCTCTGGTACTATCATAGCAGCATACAGTGAAATGATTATCCACTTCTCCTCCTCCTCTTACGAATGGTCTGCAAAGAGTCTGCTGTGGATTTGTAGAAACCTCTGTGAGTTCCAGCTATCTCCAAATCCTGTAAGATGTAGAAATTAGGAGTCTTGGGGGTATGGGATTGGATTCCTCACATAAAAAAATTGAGTGCACTGTGGTGTTTGGGATGTGTGGTGTTTTGGCTTTTGGTAGTTTGGTTGGGTTTTGGTGGTTTTTTGATATATAAACGCTTACCACTAGGGCATACTAACTTCAGGAAAGAAATCTGTCTTTAGCTGTATTAGCTAAAATTTTAGTTTTGGCAGGTGTTTTCCACTTCTAGTATTCATACAGAATACTTCACACTTGTCAGGGAAGGCAGAGTTTCTTCCAGGTATTATACACTATTTTTGTCTTGAAAGTGTACAAAGCTTGTCTACAGCAGGTAAAAGTCAAGTGGAGCAGCTCTCACCTGGGCCTGCAAGTGTTAGTCTGTCCTAAATAGGGAAAGTTATTAGGAGTACCCTCTTGCTTTCTGAGGAAGTAGCATGGCAGAGTATATGTAACAGTTACTTGTATCTAGCAGGATCCTGAAGATCACAGAAGACCAAATTAATTTGGAGAAAGGGATAAATAAGTTACAACTTAGGGAAGGATAGTGTTTTGCATGCACCTCCTGTGAAATAGCTTTCTGTAATAAAGGTTGTGTTTTTGAGAGAGAAAGGTGGAAGTTTTCTTTTTTCCTCTCTGTTCTGCCTTTGAGGTGCAAAGGTGTTACTGAATTTCCCTTTTGGCCTTTAAGACCACTTTCAGATTCCCTGGAGAAAATACTTTTATGTTTCTGTTCTGTGCCATGGCCCACTGCTAATTACTGAAGTTCCAGTGATTTGAAAGTAGGATTGCCAGCACACTGAAGATATACCAAAATTAGATTTTTGAGGATTCACACTTGGAAGAATTTTCCACTTGTATACAAATCAACTCATGCTTTGATACAAGCTACTTTTTAGTAATTTATAATTGGTGTGATGGAGTCAAGCATTCCGTGACACAGGAGTTGTTCCCTTTATCTCAAGAACTGCCCGTTTTTGTGGCAGTCCAGTCTGTTCCTCTTCGATGAATGTTGAGGAAGCAATCTGACAGGTTTGTGCCCAGTTCTACTGGAGGAAGAAGATTGTATGGCAGAAAGAGTAATAGCAATTTAAGAGTAGTATGACGAGGCAGTGATGTGGTAGGTATCATAGCCAAGGGTTTTTTTGCTCACGGTTTCTAGGGTTCTTCTCCTTTCCTTTTTCCTTCCCTCTGGTGAGTGCAGGGAAATTCAGAAATTGGGGCTGAAAATGCAGTCATGTATTTTATGCTCATGGATGACTGGTTTTTAGCTAATGATGAGTTGGAAGGTCTGGCTACATCGAGGAAAAAAATATTTTCTTGCATTTGACTCACAAAACCACCCACACAGAATACCTAAACCTGAGTTAAAGGACTCTTGACTTGTTTTGTCATATTCTCAAGTCTGCCTTATTTCTCACTTGGCGAGTCCTAAGGTGGTCTTGACAACAGGAAGCTACTAAGAGGAAGAGCGTGAGAGAACGTCCTTGCTGTCTTTTGTTGGGATATTTAGGAATGTAGTGGGGATTATGCATTAATGACTAACAAATCATAGAGAGCCACAAAAGAGAGCTTTAAAAATACTTTACTCTCTGAAATGTTTAATATAAATTGTAAAGAACTGATTGCAAACAAGTTTCTTTACCCTTCTTTTGCTCCCCTGAAGTCATTTATGGAGCCACAAACCATGCTTTTCAATTGGAATTGAAATGGAAATGTGATACAGTTAAAAGTCACAGCATAGAAAACTGTTTTCTAGAATGTGCAAGTTATTGACTACACTGTTTTCAGTGTGTGTTTGTTTAAAAACATTTCTGTTTTGCGTTCAGCTATGTTTAATTTAATATTAACCTTCAAATTGCAGGTGAAGAAAGTGATGACATAGCCTCAGTAGGAAGAAAATTTGAAGGAATTCACCTCAAGGTAAAAATTTTGGGTGTCTAATAGAATGTAACGATTCAATAGAAACTGTTACCTGTTTGAATAGTTTACACATGCCCCATGAGTTGATGCAGTCAGCGGAAGACTTGATTTTGTCTGCATCTTTATGCATGTTTTTGGCAAGCGAGGGGTTCAATACATAGGGTCACAGAGACCAGTGACAAGTGATCTTATTGTCTTGCTGATACCAATGAGCCAGAGAAAGCCCTGCAATGTACTGCATCAACAGGCAGCCCTGAGAAAGGCCTTTATAGGTAAGGAAAAAGAGCAACCAGATGGATCATAAGGTGAAGGCACTTCTAAAAAGTATGGTCGTTCACCTGGGAGTCTAGCATAAATAGGTAGCATGATTGGCAAATGGTAAATGTGCAGTAATGGCTGCTGTAACAAAAGCAGGCTGGAATCTTCTGCTGTTGCTCCCCAAACTAGACAATGGTCAGGAATAGCCACACTATTTACAGTGTTGAGGAAAAATATAACACACACTTTGTGTGTGCAGCCATTTTAATCCTGTGTTCTGCTTGCTCAAATAGCATTGCCAGAAATGGGATTTACTTTTCTTACTTGTCTAGCACTGTGCTGGTGTCCTCTCTCTCTGACAACAGCTAATACAATCTGCTTCAGAAAGTGACAGTTTGACTAATGAATTGCCTTTTCTTACAAAATTCTCTTAGGTTTTACGTTGAGGGTTGTTGCAGAGTAGACCTTAAATTGAATACAAGTAGAGATTTGCAGCTGTAATTACCAGAGCTTTGTAACCATTTCTCTTTTTTTCTCTTTTCTTTATTTGCGTGGTTTGTTTGTTGGTTTTTGTCAGAGGATCTTTAAGGCAGTGTGTGCTCTTCCCTGAACATATTGTTTATTATCCCTTTTTATATATCTTCACATGTAGTTCTTTCTTGGGATTTTGTTTTTTTGGCGCAGGGGGGGGGGGGGGAGTTTGGGAGGCGGATTTTTGCCTAAAATGTATACATTAAAAATAAGTTTATGCGGGTTGCATATCCTGATCTGAAGAATGCTAGTTTACAGGAAATCAGAATAATCAGTTTGGAGTTGCCTGTGCCAATCATTTCTATGTGTTTTAATAATTTTATTTTCTTCTAAGAATCTGAATGTAGATGATGGACAAACCCTAAAGAAAAAGAGAGTTCCAGTGGATGTGATAGTACAAGGTGATGAGAGAAATATTCCCAAGTGGATAACGGTAAGATACTTCTCTTCTTCTAAGTTATTAGCTTGCTAGAATAAAATAAAAGCTCTTTAACTGGGTAGCAGTTAAATGAATTCTAACACGACTTCTCTGTGGTTCTCCCATTGTCCTTCTGCTTGATGTCTGTGTAGATATTGTCGGATCTTGGTGTTTTGACAGCTGTGATATGTAAGAAACAGAGCAAATGTTTTATACATTTATTTTCACTTTTTTTTTACTTTTGTATGTTGTTCTTGGAACCCTCATGTGCTGGTTGATCTTTGAGCTGTCAGTTTTCCTAACAGTCTAAATCTGAGCTTCGTAGAGGACAAAAAAAAAAAAAAAAGAATTAGCTTTGTTTTGATTAGGGGAGCGAGGAAGGTCAGAGATGAAGTGTCAGGATACAGCTTCTCTTTTCTGCTGGAGCTGCCAGAGATGTCTAGATTACTCGGGTGTGTGTGTGTGTGTAGAAATATATCCATGGATAAATTCTTATACTTGGGGTGGGGATCAATACATGCCACATAACGTGTAAGTTGAAAACATGATGAATAGCTTTCCAAGAATAAACTAGTAACTCCTAAAACTTCGTACTGAAGTCTTAGAATAGATGTTTTCCACTTTGTCTGAACTTGGCTGAGCCCTTAAAGACCATAACTGTACATGACCCAGAACAGCAAGGAGCAAGGAAGTCACACGTAAGGTTTTGATAATATCTTCAACAAAAAACTCAGTGCAAAAAACTCAATGCGTTGGATTGTTTTTTTTTTCTTTCTTTGTTTTTCAGATAACAACTCCAAGTTCATCAAAAAGTCGTCGTTCAACTTTGCCAGGGCAAGAACTGCTTGGTACAATTAAGTCTCTTGTCTGTTGGTCAAATGTATTTGTTTAAAAATGTGGATTTCTTAAAATTCATTAGAAAAAATATGTCAATTTTTTTAACAAAGGCGTTAATATTCGGCTGTAAATTTTAATAGGGTTGTTTTCAAAGGAAACTTAGGTATGTTTTTGCTTATGGCAAAATGTATTTAGAAAACTGAAAGCAAATAACTTGTTTACATAAATCCAGTTTTTCTTATGCAGCCTTGGGAACCAATTATGCATAGTTACGTGTTTTCAATTTTTACTATTTCAGGAGCATTTAGCTCACTTAATGCACTGGCTTTTAGTTCTGCTAATTTTAAACTCCAGGCATGTAATACAATGGCTTTGGGTCTGCTGGGAAGGTGTTTTCCAAGTGGTACTTTGCTAGTAAACTTTGTTTAGAAGCTTTCCAAACTTGCTTCAAGCCTAAGAGTTTTAGTGCAAATATTTTAGGCTTAACAACTACAGAAAGCCTTATTTTCATCATGGTTTATGAAAGCAAAAGCTGCACTTGTACTAGCGAAGTGCGAAGCTTTCAAGGAACACAGGAAATAAGTAACAAAACCTTTTGGACAAGGCATTTAATTCTGACCAGGAGTCACAAAAAGGCAAAGACGTCTTCCTCTGCAGTGAATATCTGCATATTACGCTACTTTGAATAGTGCATTTTTTCCAATACATTTAATTTCTTTCCTCTATGTGAATTCCATATGGTTAGGAAGTATATTAATTTTTTTTTTAATAATCGGTAAGGCTATCTGAATCATATGCAGTTGGTTTTAAGTTATACAGTATATCATTGGAAGTGCCTTAATAGGTTTGGATTTTTTTCTGTTTTTGTTTTTTTACTCATTGTAGTTTTTGGTTTGGTTTTTGTATTTTTTGAGTAGACAATCAAGCTGTTGTTTGCAGAAAGAAGCTAGAGTTGTCAGATGCATGTTCTTCATCCAAATATCCACAATTACAACATTCTGCTGTTCCCATTTCATCAAATACAGTAGCCTCACCTAGGCATCGACCTTGTCCAGAACTGAGCACAACTTCATGTGATAGTATCCTTGAAGAATACCAGTCTGCAGATGAGGAATGCTCCTTGAGCAGTACAACTCTTTCAGGCTTGTATCCAGCAATGGTAGAGATATTTACAAAGCTCGTGACAAAGCGTTCTCAGAGAAGAGTGTTGAAGTACGTGTTTAGACAATTATGGTCCAAGAGACAGCGTTCTAGAAGACCAAAGCTCAGTGTCACTGTAGACAAAATGAGAGGCTTCACACCCTGTAAATGTAAACTAAAGAAAGCATTTCACAGCATGTGTAGCTGTAGAAGTAAAGACAACCAAAATCCAGATTTTGGAAATGAGAGCAGAAAATTCTGTCCTGACAGTTGCCCCATTAGTAATTCATCTGGTCTGGTGCCTTGTGCTGATACAAATGAAATCAAAATGCACTACTCTGACTCAAGTTTAGAACAACACTGGGCATCTGGAAAAAGCCAAGAAGTCTGCAAGCACACTGCTTTTCCTGATGTTATGGATAGAATGGGAGAGACATTTCTACTTGAAGATAAATTACAGACTACTGCCTCACCAAAGAATTCAGAATACACAGAAGGTGAAAATATTACTTATAAACATTTCTCAGAACCCAGTTTTATAACATCTCCTGCCAGTTCAGATTCAAGAGTGTTTCACCTTGTAAAAGAGAGTAAGACTCAGAAAACTGACTTTTGTGTATGTACCTCAGAGTTGTGTTCATCTGCTTGCAGTTCCCATGACAATAGAAGCAATTCTGTACCTACCACAAATTGTTCTCCTGCAAGATCATCAAATAATATGTTCATATATCCTCAAAAAAGAACTTCTTTCCAGTGCAAAGAGTCATTTTCCTCCTGGAAGCAGAGTTCTTCAAAGACGGACAAAGAAATAGATGCTGCATTTGACGAACTCTACTACAGAGTGATTTCTGGAGAATACCTAAAGCCTTTGACAAGACCTCTTTTAAACTCACAGAACTTAGAAGAGAAAGGAACATTAGTGAAGCGTAGTCTAAGTGATTCTGAGAGGTCCCCTAAACAGTGTCATAGAGAATTTGAGAAACTGTGTGCAGAGTCTGTTCCAAAATCTCCTGGGCTTAAGAGAGCTTCAAATTTCAGGAAATATGAAGAAATACAGATGCCTGAAACTGTAAATGCTCTTGTTAATTCTCCTGACCGAACTTATTCTGCAATTTTCAGTGTTAAAAGAGCAGGAAATTTTCAAAACCATCTTCCTTGTTCACCAGTAAAGAGACTGAAATTTATACCGGAACATTGTGTTTCTTCAAGCAAATGTCAGGAGATTTTCCACAGTAAAGAGGGTAATCTTCAGAGAGGTGGTATGGATTTTTTGAGCATGTACAACTGCAGCAACCCCAGCTTTTTTGCTGATCACAACCATCATTGTCAGGTATTTAAGGACCTTGGGGGGAAAAAAATTGTGCACCTTTAGATATTAGGAGAAGGGCTTAAGAATGGATTAGAGCTGCAAGCTGTTTTTACTAGGGATAGCATACTTATGGTGCTTTTTGGTCAGTAGAGATGTTTTACAGCTCTGGTGGCTTGGGGATATCAGGTCTCCTAGATCCATGTGATGAAGCTCTCTATATTTAATATATTTGAAATGGTTCCAAATGAAAGGTTTTACTCTATTTTAATAGACAGTGTCACTGGAAAAAATGGTCTCAAATAGTGACTCAGTTTGTTGTCCTTCTGAAGTAATGACATTAATTTTATAGATGGACAAGGTGAAACAAACAAATTAATCTTTAAAGGGTTTCACAGGAATCATTAAACTTTTTGATTTAAATCAGACACTTATTTCAAAGTTCACAGTAATTTCTTCTGAGGCAAGCTGTGAAATAGTATATCTTTTAATGAATGTTATATGTTGCTGCTTTATTTTCAGGGCTCTGGATCTCATGATTCTTCAGATCAAAGTTTTCTTGATATTCCTGGTACTTCCCTGCAAGGTTAGTTTCAGACACTTTATTAATTCATTCAAGAGTATTTTCTTAAGGAAATTTGCCCATTGAAGTACTTCCAGTGTTTAAATAGGCTAATACTTAAACAATATTCTGTAATGTTCATGCTACTCAACATTGTTCTTACCCTTTTCATCCACTGTTTCTAACCACCAGAATCTGAGTGTGCAGGTGCACACTCTGGTTGGCCTGGGGCAATGGAGAATTGCAGCCCTCTCAGAAATGTGAGCAAGTGCCACCCAAGGTAATAATAGCCTCTTTTTAAAGAGATTTCAAAATGAATTCTTACTCCTCTACACCTGTATTAAAGATATCATACTTGTAGAATGAAAATGAGTGTGGGAGAGCTCGAGGTAATCACACCTGCAGATCTAAACACTGGGAGGCAAGTGTCTGCAGTCAAAACTAGCCAGACTCCAGCAAGGAGAGCTGATGAGCACAAGACAGTAAGATGACCTGACTGAAACCTACTGTAATCTTTATCTGGTGTTCATTATAGAGGTATTTATTATTTTAGATATGCTGTGGAATTGTTTTGATTGTGGCTTTGTTTTTAAGCTGACAAGTCCTCTCAGAGAGGAGTGCAGCATATTGCTATTTAAAAGGACTTGGAAAAGTTGGCCTCTATGCAGCTGAGCATCATTAGCTGCATTTTGGCTCTGTGTGAACAAGCAGTGGCTGTGTTTGGAACATATCAGAGATCCTTTCCTCCTGCTATTATCACTACTGGCAATGTATTTAGATCTCTGGAAGCAGGACACTTTACAGTAGTCCCTGAATACTGGCCTAAAATGTCTGGTTTTCATAGAAAATAGGTAACTTTTAAAGGACTATCAAGCTTCAGATCTCTTTGATTTTTAATTACAAACATTTAATATTCTAAGGATTTTAAATCATTAAAAGCTCTGTAAAAAAATCCTGATTTTATTTACCAAAATATTTTTTTACATTTTATGCTTTTTGCTGTAAGTGTAATTTGTCACCAGACATTATGCTGGCTTCCCAAGCTCAGTCAAGAAATATTTTCACTATGCTTGAGATCATCATATGGCTGATATCAACATTACCTGACAGTGTTTGAATTGGAAGTTCAAAGGAAAGCTGAAAGCATTTTTTAAACTACTTGTATGGAGAATTTAACCAGAAAATGAGTTTATTGATGTAAAGAAAAAAGTTTCAGTTTAAGCAAAGAAGGAATTGAAATTTAGAGGCTTACAAGCACACACAATATTGTTAAAGATTATATTTTTATTATTTCTTATATAATGAAAGATTGGAGACAAGCTGATGAGTATGCAAGGATGTTTCTGTGATGTTGAGTATGCCCACTTAACTGAGCAAAATTCTTCTCAGTTCTTGGATTCCCTTTTGTTTTTCCTCATTATGTTATTCTGTCTCCCCATACAAACAGCCATTCCTGTTAGATTAGCTACTGTTTTAAAGGAAATGGATTTTCTTTATTTAATGCCTATAAGTAGAGAAATCAAGATTTCAGAGTTTTCTTCCAAGTCATCTGGAATAAAATCTATTTCTTTCTTATAATTACACAAAGACATGTTTGCTTATTTGTAGCCAAAATGGACTGTCAGCTGGAAAGCTTCCTGAGGCCTGTAGTGTGATATTTTTAGCTTTCTATGGTTCCCAGCAGTAAAGCTTTTTAATGGCTTCAGATCCCTCAGATGTTTAATGCCTAAGCCATGTGGAAAAATGCTCTATTTTCTAATGAATGGTTGTGAAAAGAAAAGGAAATAAGATCTTTCTATCTGGAACCAGATTGCCTTTATCTAGAAGATAATTATGAAAGAGATTTCTGAAAAGGAAATGTTTATAAATAATAACATAAATTTTCATAACTAATGTTCATAACAACTCTGTGTGAACGCTGTCCTACAGCTTTACTGCTATACTTAATTGTCAGATGTAAACCAAATCAGTTTATAAAAGGAGAGAAAATTTATGCAGTTTCTTAAGTAATATGCAAGGTGTTCTCACTTGTGTCTTTATCTTTTAACTAGTTGTGTATACATTCCAAGATTGCATCTCAAAGTTTAATAGATATACATAACTTAGATTGATCTAGTAGCACTACTGAGGCATTAAAATGACATAGCATGAAAAGCTTCCTCTCCATGTGGTAGCACATAGGAAAGCAGACAAGGAGCCCTGCTGCTGTTCACAGTCAAGATGTTCTGATACTTTGCTGTGACAATTTCTTTCAATTTCATCCTGTTCACTGGAGTTTCAGCAAATACAGTATTTTTGTGTAATTTACTCCATCATCTAAACAAAGGTTTTGGTTTTTTTTCTTAGGGTATACAGAAAACTAAGCTACACTGATGGGAAAGACCAATTCTAGGAATCCCTTGGATGACTCTCTGGTTAAAGCTCACCAAAGAAGCATTAATGCACTGTTACAGTTAAAAAAGTTTTATATAGGTTGGGTTTTATTCAGTGTTGTTTCTTCTTCCAAGAATCAAGGATGTATAATTAGATGTAAGCAATACACAACTAGTTCTGGTTTATACTTCCTTGTAGTTCAAATCTTTGGGAAAGGGTTCTTCGTCCCTTTTAACAGGGCACTTCTTACTCAATTTATGGCTAAATTGGATTTTTATATTTGGCAGTATTTGTAATAACAGAATGTAATCTGTATTCTTTTTATTTGCTGATAAGCTTTGATTCTTACTGGGTTAATAATAAGGAACAAGCTCATTTACCTAAATTGCTGCTTATTCATGTTTTTGAGTGTCTCAGAACAGATCCAAATTCACTGCTATGTGCTGTCTTAATGTTAACATTTTCTAAGTAGATCACCAAAGTTGATATAAGCTTTGATTCTTACTGTGTTAATAATAAGGAATAAGCTTATTTACCTAAATTGCTGCCTATTCATGCTTTTTGGATGCATCAGTACAGACCCAAAAATCACTGCTATATGCTATGACTTGATTCTGCTATGCATTGCATTCTGTGTTTTGACAAAATTGTACCTGATACAGTATATGTTCTGAATAAAAAACTGTTCTGAAGAAATACCTGCCTTCAGCATTTTATTTTGCCTATGTGAATTCTCAGGAGGAGTTTGTATACCTGCACAAGCAAATCCATGAGAATGAGGTATGAGAGTCCCACAGGTTTTCACTGCTGTGTCCTTTCTTGGCAAGGGGATTGTGTTAGTGATGTCAGATCAGGTATTTGCTGTTTTAACAGTGCTGCCCCTTGTTAGCTTTCTGAGCTTCAGAAAAGGAAGAAATTTATTTTCTTTGGCTTTAATTTATTTCCAGACACACAGGAGGGTTTTATTTTAGCTCTTAAAACCAAAATCTTGTTATCTTAAGTATTGTTATTGAATAGGACAAGAAGCCAGCTCAAGTAAGGTTTTCTCTGCAATACAAACTCTGCACATACATTCCATCCTTCATAATTTGGATATTACGTTTCTTTCCATGACAGCAGCAAAATACTGTCTTTTAGAAATGCTCTTGGGGCTCTTTTTTCTTCCTTTTCCAGACACAGATGCACTGTAGGGAATATATTTTATGAATATATTTTCCTCTTGGATTTGTTGAGGTAATTTCCCAGTATTTCTTGATACACTAGTATTGAGAGATTGCATAGTTAATTGTTTTCTGTTTTAAAGTAATTTAGAAGTTAACTAGAATTGTGGTTTGGACCTGTTCTGAATCTAGGTATGACTTCTACACAGCAACTTCAATGCAGCTCAGACAGGTAAGGAAGTTTATTCAACATATGCAAATTATTAAAATAAACAATTGCTATGTTTATTCAACATAGCAAAATTGTCTTTGTGGATTACTTTAAAATAATTTAAAGAGGTCATTCTTGGAAAACCTTTAAGTGTTGCTAGATAAGATCATACCAATGCCATGTTTTGGGTGCTAGCAGTAGCAAAACATGGAGAAAGTTTCTGTGTTTAGGGTTGATCCTCCTACACCATGTGAGCCAGCAGACTCTTAAAAAGTGTGATACAAACAAAAGTCTGTTGTTTCTCCTAACGATACTAACAACTGCTAGACCAGGTATGTTTAGCCAGGATCTGCAGTGATTATCAAATGCTGTAATTACTGCTGGAATACATCTGCCTCAACTTATAAAGATGTCAGTGGTGCTACCAGATCTCTTGTGTTTTGAGTTCCATTCTTCTACCCTTCCAAACAGTATTGCTTTTTCCACCATATGTCCTCTTGTTTATTCATTCTTAACTGTTCCATTGAACTGGTACTTGAATGCTAAGCTTCCCATTAATAAAAAAAAGCTTTACACTGCTTATCTTTGCCATAAAAATTTTTTTAAGGAACAGTGGAAAAACAGATGGGGTTACTGAGACAGCATAAACCTAGAACCTAGCAACTCTTCTTATGTTGTAATTAGTTGAAACTTGCTTTATATGTAAATTTAACTAGTATATGATAGTTTATGTAGGTCTTTCTCTAATGTCTTGAAGATGGAACAATATTGAACATGCTTTTTTATGTAAGGATTCAGTAGTCATTTGAAAACTACCCCAAAACTTGTTTAAAAAAAAAATAGGTTGTTTGATTGCTTATTTAAGTAGATGGAGGGTAAAGAGCCAAAAAAATAAAGCTAAATGTGAATGTGGCAGGATTACAAATGCCTTGGAAATAGTTGATAGGCTATTAAAGATCATCCTGAGAGCCACAATCAATAATTTATTGGTGGCAGTGATTAAATGTGGAAAGCAAGTATGTATAGATATATATGGAGAATATTTACAAAAATGTTCTTTGAACAAACTATGTTGCAAGGGAAAGCAGCTGATGAAAATTAGCATACAGCTGATGAAAATAAACATACAGCTGGACTAAACAATGAAGACTGAGAATAGAAAGGAAACTAAATGTACTTAAATCCCTGGAAGTGAACCTAATGTTACATGTACACTTAACGAGAGAAGTGGGTACCTCATTTCCATTAAATTAGTTACCAGATTGAAACGACAGGTTGCATTTAACCATTGTTTGGTTTTTTTGGTTTTTTTTTCATAAATTCATCTCATCCCTTGATGTGTCCATCCATTTCTACTGTTAGAAGGTGTTGGCTCTCTGTACTATGGGCCTTTTGTTTCCAGGTTTATCTCTCAGACCTGACACAGTTTTAGGGCTCTGTGTGCTTCAGAGCTGCAAGCTCCTTACCACTACTCTGTGGATTTTAAAGGCTCCAATATCCTGTTTTTGTGAGAAGGCAGAAGTGTCTGACACCTAGAGGCAGACACATTACATCAACTTGCTTTATTTTTTCCTGCTGCAACTACTTAATGACTCCCAGAATATAAAATATAATATGAAACAGATACTGTATGCACATTTATTTGAAGACAAAACTTACCATTTAAAGAGTTTAATAGAGTGGGTAAGTGAAGGGTTTGGGGAAATGAAAAGCTCTTGTTTTTGTAAAATAGTTAAGGATGGCAATGGAAGACCCAATAGGAATTGGAAGAAATCCTTCCTAGTTTTATTGTTACAGATGGTGTGATAATCTTTGTGGACCTTGAATACAGCTGTATACAATATTACACTAGTAGAGGAGTTGAGATTCGAGATGTATTCTAGTATTGTTAGAGGAAACTAAGATACACAAAGATACTGCTAAGTCTCGTGAAATGTACAATTACTACTTTAAATCAGCTATTAAATTATTCTCCAGTCATGACCATAGACCAGTCACAGTCAGAAAGTTCACAGTGTGGAAGAGCAGATCAGTTCTTAGTTGGTAAAACAACGAATCACGAAGTGTGCAAGTACGAAACACTATCTCATTTCAAAAGTGTTGAAGTTAATATGGAATAGTTGTACTCTGCTAGAGCTGTATAGACAACAAGGGGGTCTTTCAGGACTGCTTGAAAGCTGATGATTGTTTAAAACAGGATCAATTCTTACTGGAATCACTACCATGTGAATGCTGAGCTACCAGCTTCTGCAACTCTTTCAAATAGTCTTCAGAGGGGCAGATCCATCTGAGTGGCAGTCTGGACCTATGTCTTGCTTAGTCTACAAATATGCTTGGCAGACAGTTTGGAACACTTAACTTAGCCATTTCATACCACTGTTTAGTATGTCAGCTTTCTGGAATATTTTCTCTGATCAATCATTGACCCTCCAAAAAGCAAGTCTCACTTTATGGTTACATATTTGGTTCATTACATATTCAGTTCTCCCCTTTTGTATTATGAATCAAGCCCATTAATCTGACGGGATCATCGTGAATGGCTTCTACATTCTCTGTGTTTTCAGCAGCCAGCTGCACACTGTTGAGGTAAATGCTAACTTTGGAAGCCACCATGGGATTAGATGATCCTTCTCCTTCATTTTCCTCTAATGAAGGATCTTTCTTTCTCCTTGGTTTTCTGCATTTTCCCTTGACACTGTGATCAAGTGAGGCATAACACATCTGACTGGCAGACTCCACCTGAAAGAAAATTCACTTTAACATTCAGTAGTTATCCTTGCTTTAAATTCATATCTAAGTCTTCAACTATGTCTATGCTCTAATCATAATCCTGCCTGAAATTTGCCTAAACTAGCTGTAAAACAACTCATTAAAAGTACAAATTAATCATCTCTGCGAGAATGGAAAACAGATCAATATAAGCTAATGGTAAATGACTGATAGTTGCAATATGGAAAAATTCATCAAGTTATCACTGGAAAGATTCTCTGTGGGAAAGAGGGAAGCTCATGTAATAAGTCCAGGTTCTTTGGGATGCAAGACTTTATTTGATCTGGTTTTCTTCTCACTTTTTTATTTTTTAGTTGGAATCCAGTTATTAACAGGCTTTGTGCAGAAATCCAAAGATGGATGATTCTTGTCTATATACATGATCTCATTTCCAGTGCAAAATGTATGCTTTTTGTGTTTCCCCTGTTTTTTGTGCTCTTCAATGCAAACCATCAATGACTGTCTAGATTTAAAAAGTTGTTCTTTACCTGCTGGAAATATCCTGTGGGAGAGTCAGAAATCCATCCCTATGAAATATGTTGCAAATACTCAGGAAATTGATGCTAGGAATGCTTCAATTACAGGCAGATTTAATTTGAAGCTTTCATTTTTTTAGGCATACAGGTATCTCAACAAAGTACAAATCAATAGGAAATAATCTTTCCCTGTTTAAGGCATATAGATTTTGCACTGGGCAGGAGAGAGCCAGTCAAACTCATGAGTATCATGTGATGCAGCTTGTGTTTTCACTTGGCTGATAACGAAACCAAATAAAATTAATTCTTTACATTAGCCATGGATGCAAATTTAATTCCATGTGATCTGCGTGCCTGTGGCTGAGCTTTATTACGCTGCATTGCATGGATTTGAACCATCTATAATTATGAGTCCTTATTAATGACTCAGATTGAATGGAGGGTTGAGTTTGTACTGAAATACTTTGATGAACTGAGATAATAATGCATGGTAATTTTTGTGAGAGTGTGAAGATTTTTGTTATATACTCTTATAGGATAAATAAAGGAACTCTGAGACAGACCATGTTACTCTAATTCAGAAATATATAACTAAAATTAAAGATACCTGTAGCTGATTAACTGGTCTTTGAGGCTGGGACTTCATCTGCTCATAACAACATTCTTCTGTAATTTATCAAAATAGAAAAATCTTTTTATTAAGACATGCTACTGAGTCTTAAATGATCAGACCAACAGATTCTCTCTGTTAGAGAATACTCTAAATTAAATTAATGCTGTAAACTCCCCCCAGTTTGCTTTGGTAGGATGTTTGTGTTTGTTTTGAAATCACACACAGTTTTCTCCCTCTAATTATAGAGAAGTAAATAGCTAAGAAATTCAGACACATACTGTGAAAATGAAAATAATTTTGTGTTCATATGAAGGAGAGGTTTCTCATTATTTACTTATATGGGTGTCATTTTGGAGTGGTGGGAGGACTTCTTGCAATTAAGAGGTAGCCACATACTGATTAATTTTTCAGCACAAGCAGCCTTTTCTTTGACTGAGAAAGAGGTTGTGAGTAGCAGCAGCTGGTGATTAAATTCTGTTCCTGAGTCTACTTCAGTTTTCTGCAGATTTGGTTCTAGTTATTTTCTCATGTTATATCTCATTTTAGCCACCAGTAAAACAGATTACTTCCTTACAGTTTTCAGACTTTCACAATGTCACTGCATTTGAGTGTTGACTTGATTCAATTTATGCAAACTGTGTATGAAAAAGTTGGGTTTGTTTGGCCTTTTTTTTTCCCCTGCAGTTGAAGTGCTTTAATTTTGCTTAGCTCCAATTAAGGCTTGCAGAAAAAGTTATTCTTGTTACTTAAATACTGCTTTAACTCTGTAAGGGCTTTGAAACCTCTGCATATCCAGCTCTCGCTGCAGTTACATGATGGTACAGCCTTTAATGTGGTGTCTCTGCCAAGGATTGTTAACATGAGCACAGTGAAGCAGAGCCAAGATGTCTGCCCATCATTCAGCTGCTGGGCTTCAGCACATTTGTCAGTGTGGCTGGTGATATGTGCATAGGCACAGCAGAGAGCTGGTATGTGTTTCTGCGTGCTTCTGTGGGAGCACTGACCTTGGGCCATGAGCAATCTGTGGTTTAGATTGCTTTAATGGGCATGGATCAAGCTGCTGTTTCAGTTAGTGCAGCTTTACATTTAGACAAGCTCTTTGTTTTGAGATACTTGGCTGAACAGGAACATATGGACTGTAAAAAATCAAATTCAGTATGAGATATGTTCTTATAAATTGTAGTGCAGTATGAAGGTTTGCATTTCTATCCCAAGTATCTTTTAATAATTTCAATTATATTAATAGTTGAAAGTTTTTAGATTCTCAAGTTTGCTGTTTGAGAAATGCAAAATATCTCAGTCAGTCATTTTTTAATTATACATTTTTATAGCCACTGAATAGACACATGTTCCTGAAATGAAGCTCACCTAAAATATCTTGATTGAGATTGCCATAAACTGGATAATCTTCTGTGTGATAGCCATCATAGCTACAAGGGGAATGAAAAAATACTTTTAATTCACAGAATATGCTTTATTTAGCACCCCAATACTATATTTTAGTAAATGTTTTATGCACATATGCAGATTGTATATATCTATATATACCAGATTGGTTTTTATCTTATAAACAAGATCAAAAATATCAAAGGGGGCAGAAATGGCAGTGTGGGTATTCTCAGGAGAGATTTGCTACCTAGCCCAGAATTGAACTCTCCTTTCCTGTAACTTCTTAAAGCACAAAGCTAATCTCAAGACTATTAAGCTACAGTTTGAGGTAGGGTAAGAAATATTAATGATCCATAAAAGGAACCCAATTCATATCCTCTGAGACCACTCTGCAATACAAACTAAAGCAACATATGTGTCTTTTGGGATGATGTTCTTAAAACGTCCCCTCGTGATTCAACTAAAATACTTCTGTCAACACAAACACAGAAGACCAAAGTCAAGTTCAGCTTTGCAATTTTAATTTTATGTTGTGTTTCATTACCTGGTGTTACTTGAAAATGTTTTTAAGTGGATTTGTAAAATGGGAGTTGTAAGTGGGAAGTACTGTGTAACCTTTCTACTGTGCCCCTATATTGCGTCTCATCAAGGGGGTGAAGTTGTGCTCTAACACCATATTCAGTGGTGTTTCATCTAAACAGGCAGTAATAGACAAATATAGATTTTCCAATTTCAAGAAAATTTGTAATTGAGAATTGGTTTTGGGTAACAGGTGCAGGCTTTTATATTTTTGTTTCAAGGGCCTTTTATATTTGGGTTGAGATGAGACTCTATCCATCTTTGTTTTCTGAAGTTTGGGCTTGGTTTGGGGTTTTCTTCTGTGTGGCATAAGAGAGAGACTTGAAACAGATTTGTGTAATGGATCATGAGGTATCCTACAGTTGTAAACAGATTTTTTTATTGCTTTTGGATGCCATGTGTAAAAGATGGTTATGAAATGTAAATACGTGTAAATTATCGCTCCACAAGTATTAACTATCAGACCATAATTTGCTACTGCTTTGTGAGAGTTGAGAGTTCTTTTAAATTATTACGGAATTATTGACTTTAGGCAATAAGTAATGGTGGTTTAACTCAATACCTTGCACTTTCAGATAAAATTATTGCATTAGCATGCAATTATGTCATTGTTGATAAAATGACTAGAGGATGTATCTCACATGTAAATATTTTTTCCCTAGGTTTTTTAAAATTTTTTTTCCACTACCAACATTTCCAGGCAGACTGCATGAGATATTGAATTTTCCTTTATGCCATCCCTCCAAAGCCATCTGTCATTATTTATTGCATATTTTACCCTTGCCAGAAAAAAACTTTTTATACAACTTACCTTGGATCACTCTCTTCATAGTCTTTATGCATTTTGGCTGGAATTAAAAAAAAAAAAAAAAAAAAAAGTGAAGAGAAAATGAAATGTTATTTTAGAACACTTCAGTCTCAAAAGGCATGGTTTTGTTTCTGTTTTAGGGAATACAATTGAAAGCTCTCAGAGTTCTGGCTCTCAGGATCTTCATTTGTCCCTCTACTTTCCTCAAATATTTTGTCAAATACAAGAAATGCATGGTCCTGTGCTGTGTCTATAAAGTCTACATTAGTTTACAGTACCCAAAAACCATATTGCAACACATGTGATTCATTCTCATTTTTTTCCTCTCAGATTTTCTCTGGGGAGATGAATTGTGTTACTATTACAGGGTGATGGGTTTATTTATTTCACTAGTTCTGGTATGGCTGAAAAAGATCCTGTGATCCACACAGAAGAAACTGAAGCAGAGAGGCAATGGCTATAAAGAGATTTTATGCTAGAGCTTGATGAATAATTCAAAGTCAGGAATGCCTGACTTTCATGCTCCAGGACTCCAGAATTTACCATGGAGTAAGCTCCAACTTGATGGCTAATGTGGCATCAGCCACTCTGACCTAAATCTTGGTCAGGTTAGTTTTGTAAATGATTGTGATTCTTCCTCAGAGCAATATCTGCCTAGTAGCCCTAAAACACAAACCAAAAAGCTCAACTGACACCCATCCCAAAAGACTCCAGCAACTCTCTTAATATCCTGTGAATATCTGACTCTAATACTTGGTGAGCTCAGTTTTTAAGCATGGGCCTTCTGTTTATGTAGATTATATACACAGGTGTATTTAGCCTTGTTGAAGTCACCAGTGTTTGCCTGCCCACCCCTACATGTACAGCACAGGAGCAGTTTTCCCTGTGTGAAGGGAATGGTGAGGATTGTACAACTTCCTAACCATAGAATTGCATGCATAAGACAGGTTGCACTGGCAGAATCTGTCAAAAAGTGAAAGTTAATTTCAACCAAAACCAGAGTATGACTGCAGCCGTATGAGAGACACACTGGTTTAAGAAATACATCAGAATCCCATTATGAAAAGCAATTAGAATGTTTTTCCAAAATACACTGATAAGGTATAAAATCTGTATGAAATCTAAAATTCAAATGAGCATTCAGGAATTTGGAGAAAATTTTCTCAAATGTATTTTCTATCCATGCATCTACTTAAAATAAATTTTAAATGGAAATATAAATAATAATCAGTTATAGGAAAAGTATACTTCCTAGGAAAGGAAATTGCAGGTATTAAAAATAGACTTTAAAAATAAAAATTTAGTCAGAACTAAATTCTTCTTGTTTTGCTGATTTGCCTTCAGAGAATGGATTTGGGTAGCTGTTTTTAGCAGTGGATTGGGCAGTTAGCAATCATTCTGTAATCATATCTGACTCTGCCTAAAAATTTTCTAAAGATAAATCCTAGTTAAAAAAAATCCTCGTAAAAGCTAGTAAAATCATTCTTGCCAAAATATAACTTTAAGATTCAGAAGAGTGGACTTGATAGCTCTGAGCAGGTTTGGCTTTAAACATTGAAATTCGATTCCTTAGAAAGAGACATTACTTACCTTGCTTCTTTTTCATACAGTGTACAATATTTAGTGTCACTGAAACAAGCAGAGCCAAACTCAGGAAGGCCAAAACTCCCCAGACAGAAAAATGGCAGTCCATTCCTGTAACTGAAAGAAAATTTACTCTTTATGTTGTCTAACAATATTACTGCATTCTTCGTGCTTGGCTGGTTTTCGCTTTCTGTAATCAAAGCTGCTATTTTGTTGTTTACTCTCTGACAGCTATTGCTATACAAGCTAAATTATTAATATCAAAACCAGATGCTAAATATTAAGAAAGCAACGTTAATAAACTGTTAGCAGAAATATTGTTTCATAAGAATTCAGCCAAAGATTAAGCTATTGGTTTGCCTGTAGGATGCCGTAAAAATCAGAAATTAATAAAGAAAAAAGTCATTTTACTGGATAGCTTTGAAATTATTTTTGCAGTTGTCTTTCAGTTAGTATTTGCAGTAAATTAAGTAAATTCTTAGCTAAATTCTAGAGTTCATGAAAGTAGTTCTGAATTTAGCCAAAACAAATTTGCTGGATGTGTCTCAGAATAATAGCTAAGATGGTAACATTTTAACAATCCCTGAAAAAAAAGTAAAAATTTGGTTATGTTTTCTTGCATTGTCTTCCAGCTATTAAAACCACTTACTTGTTCTTATTTTCATGCCTGAGAAACCAGAGAAAGTGATGGTAAAGGATAAGCATCAACTGGGAACTAGTGAAGCCCCAAGGAAAAGTTCAAGGAGCTCCTGGAAAATCACTTTGTAAAAGGTGGGTCCACTTATCTGAGCAAAATCTTCTTTTGCTCTAAACTTGCCACTCCTTGCAATAAGAAAGACAGGAAAGAATGCCCCTGCATAAAATCTGTTTTTCACTTAATTAATTTTTTTATTAACCCAGCTTATTTAAATTTTCCATCGCAAACCATGCTGAAGAAAATAGCCTATTTGTTGCTGTCCAGTGGTCAAAATTATCAGTGTTGCTACGAATGGCCTGCAAAAGCCTTCTCTGACAGAGGAAACACTGAGCCAAATAAATGAGTGAAAGAGCTTGCAGCTTTATTCTTAACTTTCCCCAGAGGCATATTTCATATTCTCTGAGATTTGGAGTGTTTGAAACAAAGCCTGGTGCCCAAAACTAACGCCTCTAATAGTGCATAAAACGAAATGTGTAGCTGGAGCAGAGCAGTCAAGGGGCTGGATTGGACGATACTGATCCTTAATGCACTTTTTTGTTTCTTGACATACCTGGATTCCCTCAGGAAGCTCACATTTTGTTTGTTTTCCTAATTAAAGCCAAGTTAAAGGAGTACAGGAATGTACTTTTCCATGTTGCTGGCCAGGGAAGGGTGGCAATGCATTTGCTCCTGCTGAGAAAACAGAGATTTGTTCCTTGACTGACTGGGCTCCAGCTCAAAACCCTCTGACAGGTTTTGCCCCCTCATTGTGCTGGTGTTGCCAAAGCTCTTTGTGCTTTATTGTACTTCAACCCCCAGGTGTTCTTATAATGACAAAACAAGATAAGATAAGCCCTGGTAGTAAAAAATCACAAATCACCTGGGCTTCTGGGATGCAGGTTTCTTTCCTGATCAGAACGCTCTTTTAAAAGGAACAACGCAAAGTAAATAAGCTGTAATTTTCTGGCAGACTTTTAACTTTTTTTTGCATATGGTACTTTCAGTGACCATTTATTCTTTTTAAACTAAACATCCTCTTTCCCTTCCTTTCTGCCACTTGAGTTCTCCCAAAGGTGTTTGAGAGTTCTTTATCACTGCAATACTCCTTTTCATGTTGAAAGGCACTTTTATGCAATGAGATGCAGACATTTATGAGGAGAGACAACATCCTCATGAAGCAGCTATACATCATTCCAATTTTTTAGGGAAGGAATTAAAAGAATGGGAGATCCTACAATGAGAAGATGTTATCAGGGTGCATCAAGAATCACCAGTCTTTGGAACCTGGTTACTGTGCAATTAGTCACTTAATCTTGTATCCTGTGCAACCTGTCTGAAACTACAAGTCTGTCCAGGACAAGAAATTTCAAGTTTTACTGTTGTACCTAAATAATCAGAATCTTCTCATTCTTCTCCTGTCTTTTTTATCTTTTCTGATGTGATTGGTTTCCATTCTTCTCGTGTCCATTTCATATTTCTTTTCCTACAAACACTTTTCCCAGGGAGCAGAAGCAGTATTGTGGCCTACGAGAAGGGAAGCACATGTAACTGTGACAGAATCACAGAATCAGCCATGTTGGGAAAGTCCTCTGAGATCATCGAGTCCAGTCTGTGACTGAACAACACCTTGCCAACTGCACCGTGGCACTGAGTGCCATGGCCATTCTTTCCTCAAACACCTCAGGGAGAGGGACTCCACCAGCTCCCTGGTCAGCCCATTCCACAGGCCACAACACTGAGATTCATTAGAACAAAAAGAGTGAGCAGGTACCGAAAGTACAGTTATGATCTAACATTATTCCTTTTTCTTCTTACAGCATGTTGTCATTTATCCCTCTGATTCAGGAATCCAATTTTTGCCTGGTGTTTCCAGAGTAGAAGGAAAACTCTTAGTTTCAATTTGACTATTGTCAGCCCTTAACTGGCCCACTTTTTGTTGACAAGTATTATTTTCCTGTTTCAGTTTTTGATTTAAATTGAAATTATTATCTGGAATATAGTAAAGGTTGGATAAAATTATTTTCTTTCTAGTTTTCAAGTTTAAATTCTATAGTATTTGAGCCATCCTACTTCTCAAGAATTTAAAAAACCTTTTAGGAAAAGCAAAATATATGAAACTTGGATTTCTCATCTAACATATCAATGTTTTCAATCTCAAAATCTATAGTTCTTAAGTGTGATTTAGGAAATTTCATGGGTGTGGGTAGATTAAGAAAAGAATATTTAAATTTCTTCCTGGATGAGCACTACGTAGTTTATTTTAATATTTATTTTCCATAACACTGACTTAAACATCTGCTTGTGTTTCATTAGAACGTGTACAAACATATGTATAACTTCAGTATATTTTTTTTTGCTTGTTTTTGCAATACTAGCTATTTATTTGTCATACAATACAACTTATATGGGAGAAACATACAAGTTTTTACTTAGCCCGTAAAACCATAGTAAACATCTTGATCAGAAATGTACTGGTGCTCTTCTGAGAGCTCCACGCCACTCTAACATTAGTTTCAAGCTAATCATAATACCCAGATTTAAAATATGAGAAAATCCAATTTTTCATCCTAGCTTTACAAATATGCAACTCCCAGATCTTTCCTATGTCTTCTTGTTCTTATAGGTGTTTCTGATATGCTGCTTACATTTACGCCTGCATTATTTCAACATTAACTACTTTGACAACAGCAGCATTAGAAGGAATGCTGACCAACTGTGTGAAGAACAATTTGTCTGCATGGATAACTACACTGCCCTCCCTAAATGTAAATAGCGGATACAACCTCTCACAGTTAACAGGTTGTGCTAAAGACAAAAATAAGATAAGGAGACTGTAGATGGTGAGTGGGAAATAAACAGCAAGTCTATTAGACTAATTATATTCCATTTTGAAATGTTGTCTTTTATCCTATTCTCTAATTTTAATTCTCATGCAAGTCATCTATCCTCAAATGGAGCAAAACTACAATAATCTTTTTTTTAATGTAACATACAATTAGTCCAAAGAACCCGTGACACTGTATCCAGGGGTATTCTCATTCAAGCCATCAAATTTAATATTAAAAAAAAAAAGAATGTTCTATCTTTTAAAAAAAGTCATATGGAATAATTAGGCCGCTTGGGAATAGGACACTATGATTCTGAAACGATAAGCTCAAATTCCATCAGGGTTTTCTGTGACAGTCTATCTGTGATAGGAAAACTTCAGGGTGGTAGTAGTTTGTTACAAGAAATGATATTGAAGTCTTTAAAAAGACTTCTTAAAGTAATGTGCTCCTCTGTGAAAGGAAGATGTTCATTACATACCCAAGGTTTCATGAGAGGGACAACAATTCTTGTTATATTGTTAGAAGACTTTGGGATGTGTGAGTGGAGAAATATTATATTTAATAATTATAAAGATGACAGTATTTTGATTAACTAATATCAGACTCTCTCTAGTATTAATGACACATTCTTATGCTGCTGTTCTTCCTTTTATCTTTGAAAACCAGGTTAAACTTGGAGTTGCATCCAAGTAGAATGTCTGTCTTAAGTAAGTTACTTCATTTGGATAATGTTTTTACTTTTCTGACTTCAGGGATGGGTTACTTACCACCTCTTAGTATATTTTCCAGTGTTATAAACTGAATATACTAAATTCACATCACAAAACACAGACAAACAAAAGACCTTCTAAATACGTAGTTAATTGTGCTTTTTCTCTTTAAAAGTCTATTGACAACTTTCTCCACCAACAGAAACATGGGAATAAATACAGTTTTGGTTATTTGTTCTTAGAATTTCTCTTTTCAGGGTTCATTATATTGTCACTGGAGCGTTGTGAGGGAAAAGAAACAAAAAAAAAAAAAAATCCCAAGCAAAAAAACAAAAGCCTCCAAAACATTCTAATCTTTCCTGGGCAAACGTCTGCTATTCGTTTTATTGCAACTCAAAGGAGTGGACATAATCCTGTACTTACCCGTAGAGAGTACAGCCAGATTTAACAATTTGTGTTGGATATTTGTCCTGTTAACAACATAAGAATAGGTAGCAGAAGTGCTATGTTTTGTTCCTCCTTGCTCTAATATATTTTGTTTAGAGAATCCATCACAAGGCATAACAGGGAGACAGGATACTTCTACCAGGTTTTTGTACTGAAAAGAACGTGAGGTGAGGAACATAGATACCATCTAGCTGGACAGGCCATCTGTATCAACGGTTATCCACAGAGACAGATTAATTGCTAGCAGATTTATGGTGATGATCTGGAGCACAGAATGGTTTCTTTCCTCTTGTTTTTGTCTACAAATTTGTTAAAGATTATGTAAAACTTTCTTTCCTCCCCCTCTTCCAATTAAACATTGATATAAATAATATTTTGTCCTAATGGCCCTTAGAAAAAGAAAGTCATTAAGAGCCTGATGAACGTTAAATTAGCATTAAAAATGCTTCCACCTGTGTGAGCATTTAATACAGGATTAATTCACTGAAAAAGATGCCTTAAACTGCAAGTAATTAGTGCACAACTAATTGCTTTGTAAGATGTCAGCTTCATACTTCAGAAGAGAAACAGTACATTGTAAAATAAGAAGGCTCATAGCACAGTATTTTCAGAATAAAAATAATGCCTTAATTAATGAAGGTTTAGCACCCTGAGCCACCTTTTTAGAAGACTGTGAATCTACCATAGCGTGGTTCTACTGTTCCTATGCTTACAAGTTTAAAAGATAAGGAAGGCTTACCTGGTTCTGTTGCTTCTAGGAATACTCCCCTCTCCTTTATCCAACAGAAAATCAAGTTATGTTGGGAGAAGTTGGATACTCTTGTTTTGAACCTGGCAGCATGAAACTGTCTTTAGAGTTGCTGTTAATCTCAAATCCGTCCAGTCTTTTTTTTTTCACCTTCTTTCTTACAACAGGAAATGTGGTTCAGCTTTTACAAGTAAACACACATACTCCTTCAGTGTTTGCCTCCAAGAGAGAATTAAAGTATTTATGTGTACCCTTGTATTTATGGTCCACCTGTCTTGCCTCAGAAGAACATGTACAGGACTATTAGTTTCATTTATGTGATATAAGCCTACTTTTGTAATATTCATATTCACACTCTAAGTCTTCTTGGGTTTAATGTTATATTGAATTCAACAAAAGTATTTAGATACTTCTTAAAGTAAATTACAGAACTATTTTACCTAGGAGTGCTATGTGACTCTTCCTCTCTTGAAGTTTCTAAACCAAGGCAGAAAATCATTGCTGAGAGCTTACAGTTTAGCAACAACAGGATTCAGAGGCATGATGAATGAATTACAACACTGCCAGGTCTTGAAAGTCAGGTTAGAATAACATAATGTCATTCCTCCATTCTTTAGAGCTTATGATCTGGGGCCATAGTCCAGTACAGTTGTAGAAAGAAAGGATAAACCAGTATGTGGCTTACTGTGTATATTTGTCTTTAGAATTTAATGAAATATGTCTGCGTTTACGTAGAGAAGCCATTTTATTCTCAGAGTAGCTTCTTCCAGAGGAAGCTTGAACGCTGAGCACTGTCAAAGAAACCTTCTGTTAGCTTCTGATGTTTTAGGTGTAGTTTGGGTTTGGGGGTTTTTCTTCAGAGCAAACAGTTTTATTTCCTACAAAGTATGATGTAGAAGTAGGAGGGGGTTCTTATAAAAAGAATGTGAATCACATGACTATGTCTTTTTGGAATACATAAACTGAAATAGCTCTTAGTGCAGTCTAAGGAGCAATGTAAAGCTCTGCTGTTTATCTAATGTGAGAAAATGTCCTCTGCGATCTGTGTTTACTTGGGATACTATTACTTTAGATTATTATTTTTGTATTAACTGCCTTAGATCAATGCTTAAGAAATAATTTACTGGATTAGCATCTTATTTGAACATGAAGGAACAGATTAGTCTTGATTAATATAATACATCCCATTCAAGTGTAAAGGTGGTATAGACTCTTAACTACTCAGAGCTTTATCATAATGAAGTGAATAGAGCAGGAGGAATTAATCTGAAAATACTCAAAATGGTGGCAATTCTTATCAAAGGATACTGAAGTGAGAGAGGAACCGGAGAGGGTGGAAGATGTACATTGTGAAAACAAAGACAGCTACTTCGTTTCTCAGCTAGGAGCACGTGGAGTAAATCTGAGATCTGCAGAGGATTCCTAATAAAATGCTTATCAGCCTGAACAAGAAGCTTGTAAGTAATAAACTCCTTTGGATATAATTAGGAGCATAATGGACAGGTGAACTGAGAATGCAGCACAGGATTTCTGAGTCTGTAGTCCTGCTGGTGTGTTAGTAAATCTGCCCTCCAAGAGCAAATCATTGCTGTACTGTATCAACATCAAATGGCTGCAAAAGCAAAGTCTATTGGAATAAATGTGAACTTGGTATTCTATTTTGGGCAACCTGCAAGAGACAGGAGGCTCTGTTAGATAGCAAGAAAATATTCGCTTCAGGCAGTAAAATCCATTGGGAATATGAGCTTTCTTTTTTTTCCTTTCCTTTGTATCAGTGCTACATTTAAAAACTTGAGAGAGCCAGTAGTCTGCTTAAAATGCTGTTATTCGGGACAATAGAGACAAGGGCAAATCATGACTATATTTAGAAAGAGAGGACATAAGGCAATGCTACTTCATCCCCATCTATTGCATACAAAGGCATTTCCTCCTCTGTTTTAAGTCCCCAAACTATAAATTCCTGGGTGCATATTCCAGGAAAGTGTCTCTGCCTGCTTAATTACGTATGTGATCTTTGGTAAACATAGGATGCTAGTATCTTGAGAAAAGAGTCTGTCTTAAGTGGACATCTGCCTTGGCTGGGAATAGCTCTTGCTACTGAAATTCTTGGAGAAGGTAAACAGAGCACGATAAATAGTAATGTGCACAGATGTACATGAAGGAGTGAGTCTGTGCTGAAATGGAGTCAAGGAGTACATAAGTACATTTTGTAATGTTTGCAAGTTGCCAGCAAGTTGTGCTTTTCTAAAACTGCAGAATGCATGTTTATTCTGGCTTCCTGAAGGTGAAATAAGTTGCACAACTGACAACACCATCAGGCCTCAAATGCCTACGTTATCTATTACTAGTCAAATCACAAACTTTCTTTGAAAAATTGTATCATTTGCTGTGCTAAGTCTTGTAGTGAAAATTCCCTTGCAAAGAATGTAAGAGACACTCTTTGTAGTAGCATCTTGAAAAGAATAGGTATTCCTCCAAGATGTAAGTTATATTTCTGTTTGAAATGGAAATCTATTTTTAATAATAAAATTTCAGAATTTTCTGGGCAAATTAACTACAGCAGAAATGTTTTTAATTGGGTTTATGCTGAAGTGCAGTTTGCTCTGGTTCTAGTCTCACAAACACATTGGAGAAATAGAACTGTTCTTTTAAGCTAAGCGTGTGACTCTACTTCGATGTTCCTGGTGCTTCTTGTGCTGTGAGCACAAATGAGCAACAATGTTACAGGAGAGAGGCTGGTTTAAAATAGCTCCCAGAAAGAGTCAGGCCTTTCAAGTGTGCTTCAAATGCTGCAGGGAGCTCTTCTATCTCTCACAGTGAATTTTGTACTTAATGATAAAATTTAAAAAAACTAATCAGGGTCCTTTGTGCATTGTAGACAAGCCTGTCTTTAATCACCGCTTTACTTAAAACCAGTGTTAAGCAGAATGCTGTCTCATTAACTGCCCCTGAAATTGTGGCTCCTATTAAAACCAGCATCATGGGTTTCCTGTGGGGAAACCACTGGCTGTTTTTTTTTCTGAATGCTACAAAACCTTATTATCAAGGACTATAAAGAGTAAATTTCTTTTCTTGATAACTCTGCACTGAAAAATTTCCGTTGAAATCTAACACTGCATACTTGTGCAGCTTTGGGTGGGGTTTTCTGGGCTGCATGTTTTGAGATAGCAGAAGAGTCCCTGTGTACTTAGCAGAGAGAAAATAGAACAGATGCCACTTCATTCAAAGCCTGCAGAGATGAAGTGTGGCTTTTCCCTTCACTTCACTAGGTTTTATTTTCTGTTCAGACAGACACTGTATCCTGAGAGACCTGTAATCTCTAGTGATTTTTCTTTCAATAGCCACAAGAAGAATGAATTTCCTATTAAAGTGCTATCATCCATTCACCTGGTTTTAGGGGATTTTTAAGTTCCCTTTTGACACATTTATACAAGAGTGTGGGCACATACTTTCCCCCGGGCAGCCAAAGGCCTGGCCTTGCAACTCTTTCTCATGTGAGACATCCTTGTGAAGCCAGCAGGCTCCACTCTTGTGTTTGGGAGCAAGCTTACAACTATATCAACTTTGACCAAAGTGCAAGAAGAATTTGTGAGCAAGATAGCAACTCTAAAATACTGAGCTTGTTCTTTTAAAAGTTCCTTGGGACTACTACCACAGGCACGTCCATGTGGCTCTGCTGGACCTGGTGTAGAAAACTCAAACTGTACATGTTGCCTGAAACCTCGTGTAGAATCACCCTGAACAGTCTAAGTCCTTTGCTATGGCCTGAGCTGAGAAACTGACTCCTCATGTGTCCTCATTGCCGAGGTGATGAAGCTGACTCCTGCTCTGCAGTGTGTCCTTAAGCAGCTTAGCCTTCTTAGTGGACTTTCTCATCATGGCTAAGAGAATATCAGAAGTTTATCCTCTGTTTCCAATGGGTTAAACTTGTTCTGCCTTGAGTGAAGTGTTCACAGCCACAATTCTGAATGAAAATAGCCCTTACTTTGGGCAAAACAACTCCTGTGCTCTACTGAGTGACTGGTATTGCAGGCAATGAGTTCTTGTAACTCAGGATGCCATCTCTGCACTTGAATATTGTCTCTTCCACCACTTTTTGAACCTGTAATATCACAGCATGGTTCATGATGGCCTGTCCTTCTGGGCACAAAAAAATCTCTGAGCTCTTTAAAATCTGATGGAGAACTAGTCTAGGCTGTTTTGTTGAGGGCTCTTGTTAGAAGTCAGACTCTGATGTATATGTGAATGCTCCCATCTCACTTTGCCATGACATTGCAGGTGAAAGCACTTCAACTACATTTCTCTGAAATTTCCTCTGAAATACTTCCTGAATTTTATCCAGAGAGACACTATTTCCCTCATGACACAGTTGCTAGGGGGCAGTAGGAGAACCACTGAAGTGGAAGAAAAGTGCAGGTCATGCACATGTCTGACAAGTCAGAAAAAGTGATAAAGAAATGAAAAAATGTATGAGCCTGCCACAACTTAATCTGGGATTGCAGAAGCCGAGGTATCTCTGCAGTGCAGCTTAATGAATGCTTAGATCTAATTAAAGTGTGTGTAGGTTAAGAGAAAGATTTGAAATAAAAACAAAGCTAAGCTTAGTGAAGCTAAGATAAGCCTTAAAAAGTGGTCAGAGATGCATTGGAGTAATGAAGTGAATCACCTAACTACTGTACCTTTCAACTTAACAGTGTTGTAGTTGCATCTCTATTTAAAGACGTTTCTGGTAAGCAGATCAAAGGGCTCATCTTGCCACATTCATGGCTGTTAAAACATTGTTTTCTTACTACTTCCTGTTGAGCAGCACATTTGGGCACAGCAAAGCGTGTGCTGCTTCTGTTGTAGTGTAAACTGTCAGACGCTTGTTAGCATTTACAGAAAATAAGAACACAGGTGCATGGAAAATGGTTGTCTTGTCCCACAAAATGCTGAAAGCCTATGAAGTGACTGTCCTACATTGGCATGTACATTTTGGAGTTTCCAGGAAGCCAAAGTAGGTACCGTTCCAGGAATTTTCTTTGAACATGAGAGTCTTGGACTAAAGTGTCTGTGTGAAGGAGGCAGGGCATAGGCAGAACTTCTGTCTCTGTGTGAGAGATGATAAATGCAGTCATGGACCCCTTTAGGTATTGTGGATGACCTGACTCTATCATGCACAAATGCTACAGCTGCAAAGGGAAGACTCTGGTTTGGAACTAGACGATCTTTAATGTTCCTTCCAAAGCAAACCATTCCATGATTCTATGACAAATTTTTCCAAGAGAATTTTTCTCAAGAGAAATGTCATGGCTCATTTCACTAAGCTTCCTGGTTAACAAGACCATATTCTTTCAAAAGTCTGGCATTGCCAAAACACTGATAGGCTCTAAACAAGCTCTGCTGTGGCTACCTTGAACTAGCAAAATAATCACGTGGCTTCAATTTTGGTTTTGTTTATAATCTAGGCTACTAAAGTTCTTTTTATTCATGTTCTGTCCTTCATAACTCTTATTTTGAGTTTGGTTAAGAAAGGTGTTTTTCCTCTTTTATGAAATGTGCTCCTCAGGAGTATTTTCCGTCTTCTTTATTGTGTGTGTGCAGCTCCCACTTCCATAGTTGATGACTAGGAAAGAGTTGCTCTGTGTGCAATTGGTGCCAACAAACTCTTGCTGGATTGCTTAATCAGTGCTTTATTTGTAGCACTATCCAGGGTGATGAAATATTTGCATGAGTGGATTTTATGTTTTTATAGTCTAAAGAACAAAATTACTTAATATTTAAAGGTGATAGCCAACTGTGTGATTTGGTTGCTATTTAGAGATTTCCGTTCAGATACTGAGGTAACTGATGCATAAAATAGGATGCACATCCTTCTGCATCACCACTGATGATGCACCACGTGTGTATAGGTTTAGTTGTTCACATCAGGTACGGCCAGGGGGAGCAAAGACGTTGTTGCTGAGATGGGAGTTGAATGACTTCAAAGCAGACAGCAATGCTGTCCTTCTATGTTAGCACTACAGAAATTGATGGCATTTCCATCTTGAAAACAGGCTGTCATTTATCAGAAAGTGTGTATGTAGGTAGTTCATAAAATACTCCTTAAGTCATGCTCTGCAGCTGCTGAAAAGGGAGGTTCTTCTCAGTGGAGCTCAGGAGCTTGATGGCAATCCTTCAAGCAGAAGAGGCAGGTAGATCAAGCCATTTTCCAACCTTTCCAACACCTCCCTAATAAAGAGGTAGCATGGTTTTAAGTACTATAGGGGGATAGAGAAGAAAAGAGAGTTGGATAAAATGCTGTACCCACACCTCAGTGAAGGAACAAAAAAAGTACCAGCATGCCTGAAGCTTGAAAGGGAAACAAGCAAGAGAATAATGGTAGTGTTAGTATTTGATCTTTGTGCACTGAGCTTTATTTTCTTCTCAGTATATAAATAAATGCATGCTTAGAACTTTGCTGTGACTCAAGCGTCCTGGATAAAGCATCGGTTTCAAACATTGCTCTGCCCTTTTCTTGAAGTGAAACATTTTTTAGGAGTTAGAGCACCATACTAAAATTGAGAGAAGAGTGTAAATTATTTTCTGTCAGTTTTGAAAACAGTTATCCATTTTAGCTGAACAGTCACAGGCTGGGTTTTTCAGCTACTTAGGGAGCAAAAAAAATATGTGGTAAAGGCTGACTATTCTGGTTTGTGGCTTTCTCCTACTGAATACTTTTATTCTGTGTTTGAAACCATGCACATCATGACTTTACATCATGGGACAGACAGTTCACAGAGGGTCACTGGATCACACAGAGATGACAGGTTCTGATGTGCTTTGCACTAGTTTTCCTGGAGTTGTGCTCAGCTCAGTACCAATAGCAAAACTGTGGCATGCAAAGAAAAACAGGAATCTTCTCCATATGTACATGACTGGTTTTCTTTTAACCATTGTTAACTTCCAGTATACATCAAAGATTTGCACTGATAAAACTGTTGAACAAGCATGCAATTTTGACATCAAGACCCAGAGTTTCTTTCTCCATAACTGGAGGCTAAGGAGGTTCTTTTAAAGAAACTGTTGATAGCTTCTCTTTTTTTCAATTGCCAGGAAAAAGCTTGGAGACCTCACTAAGTTTTCTCTGTCACTGGTTAAATGTATAATTGGGTGCATGATTCTTACGCTAATGCTGTGACTTGAAGCTAATTATTTTCCCTGCTGTAATGGGGTTCTGTATTTTAATGTGCCTGCTTATTTTAGGCAATGAAATCCAGAGACAAGCCATACAAAAGAATCTGTACTGACGTGCTTTTAAAAACCTGGTATTATTACAGGACTGTCTGGCTTTGAAACATATCAAAACTCTTCATAAACTGAAACCAGTAAATACTGTGCACCATACAGAGCATGATAACACACCCAACCTTGAATTAGAATGCTCACCTCACCCAGCAGCAACTCTGTGAGGTTGTTCATAGCCATGATGGAAGGGTAATACCCAGTGAGGAATGCAGATTGGCTTCTGCTGAGTGCAGGTAATTACAGTTTCCTTCACATACTGGAGTAACTTTTTTCTCTTTGCAAACTGATCTATGGTATATATGCAAAGTCTTGGCTCTGCATTTCCTTTGAGCATCACTGTATTTGCAAGTTCAGGTCTCCAATGATTTGCTGAGAGCATTAATTCATGTCTAATTTAGCACTAGAGAAATCTGAAGATTTAATGTATTTATAGATAAATGTGTGCAGGTTTTCAGGAAGGGCATTGTGCTAGTACTTCTACAATTCCTGGAGTGAGGCAGTTCCTACCCTACCTAACAGGCTTGTAGTTTATAACATTGTATCAACTCAGCAATATTTCTCTGTGGCTGTAGAGAGTCTGACAAAGTAATTACGAAATACAATCTGTACTTCTCACTTGGATGCTAGTGTTTTTAAAGATGTCATATATATTATCTAAATGGTTACATTTCACCTTTGGAGGGGCAAAGGAGTGAGCAGAGCACTATCAGGCATCTCGCTAATGTGTGGCTGGCAGTACTTAGAGTACCATCCTTTTATGTCTTTGCTTTTCTGCGGTGACACCTGCTGCTTTGAGCATCCTGGTCCTGTGGTGGGTGAGGGACTCCCCCTGGGCTGAAGAGCTGGCAGTTTGCTATGGGAAGGGTACATTTTGAGCACAGTCTTTCCTGACATGACTTGCTTCCTTAGCTGTAGAGCAGAGCTGAAGTGTCTCTCCTGCACTGATTCCCAAAGGAAAGCTCTGATGACAGTGAAGCATGTGATAGGAGACAATTGGGTTGTCTGGGGTTGTCTTACCTCAGATGAGAGACCTGACAACCTTAATAGGAAAAAGAACAGAGGCTTGGCTGCATGCATGAGCCCGTAGCAGCCTGTCACTGATGTCTCCTAATAGAAGGCAGAGGGGACTGCGAGCAAATCTTCTGATCTTAGAGAATGCTGACCAGGCTATGAGGTGTTGTAAGAATCCGTGTCTGGATGGGCTGTTCGGGTCCAATCCAGCTAGCTATGGACCCCAGCCCACACGATCTTACATGCACAAAGGCAAAAGACGAGAAGCACTCTTCACGTGGGGACAAAATGTCCTCCGCTTATTTCCAGGTGAAAAGATACCCAGGCGACAAAGACACCACACGGAAAAGCGGCCAGGCCAGCTGCCTCTAGGGGGTTTTAAGAACTGGGAAAGGGGACTGGAGGAGAGGGACTACAGCCAATGGGATACAACTGAGGAGGGGCGAGGGGAGGGGTAAACCGGGGAGAGATCACCGCACTGACACTTGCGGGGGGGGGAAGGGGAGGACCATTTCGTGATAGGATACAAATCATGTGAACAGTGCAAATCACCCAGTGCAAACAACTAAATAACTAGTTAGTGCAATACAACAAGGTGTCACCTATGCAACTGGCATTTCTTAGAGCCAACTAGTTTCTTGAGTGGTCAAAGAGATCCTATCTCACTTCAGGGTTATTTTGTACAGATTGGCCATATCCTTCCCTCCCTGACCAGCACACTGAGGCTGCTGATTAATTGGCAGCTGCTTTGCTGCAGCTCAGATGAAGATGTTTGTTATCCTGGAGTGGAATCAATGCCTCTGTTGCTTTATATCCCACGCCTGTGATTTCTGGCAAGCATAATGACTTTTCTGGTAGCTTAACCCTAACTAAGATTTAATTAGAGGATTTTGAAATGGTAAATACATCCATCTGTCCTGTGCAAAGACTTTCTTATGATAATAAGCTGAGCAGCCAGAGCTTCAGATCCTACCAGCAGACATCTATGTTAATTTGGAGAGCTTGTCAAGCTCCATTCTTTCATCTCTGTTCATAGCTCTGTACTCATCTTTCTACCTTTTAGAACCTGTCCCATGCCCTCAGCAGGAGCCAGAATCTTCCCAGTGCCAGTAAATTCTCATACACTTTTGTTACCTGTTATGAATGAAATTGCCAATCTAATTTTATCAATAATTTGCGAGAGCCAAATTATGATATAATAACAAAGTACAAAATTTATTTCATGTTCAAATGACAAAATTTCGGTCAGCCACGAATCAGACAGAGTCTAGCCCGGGACTAGACCCTGGGTGACACGCTATACAGCTCTGAGCCCCTGCATGCATCAGAGTGGTAGTGGCACACCATCACAGTCTCGAGTCTAGATTTTATACTCTTTTTCTTGCCATGGGCTAGGAAGTCCTTTGTCCTTTTCTTAATCAAGTGAGTCCCAAAAGCTTCTCCGGTCCAGTAGAATGCTATCTGATGAAAGATGGTCCAGTTCTCGATGTCTTTGGGAATAATTCATCGACTTCTTGTCCTGCGCTAGACAGGACTCAAACAATCATGCTTACAATCCACACCGTTCCATGCGGAGAGAGATATCCTTGTTAACAATCCAAATACAAGATAATCATCCCTTACTGGAAGTCCCTTTTCATACTTAGAGATTTCCCAGAAACAGATTACATGCCTGAATAGTGTTGTCTCCTTCCCTCCGGTCGTGAGTAGTCAGGTGTGCTGTCGATGGTGTAATCCTTTGCTTAACCAAAACTTCGAAACCCTGAGTTACTGTTGTGTTTCACATGCAAATGTGGTCTTTCTGTATGGTATGTGTGTGTGTGTGTATGTGTTCCAGTTTCTCAATCTTGCCGGACGTTTTTCCCTGGTTTCCCTAAAAGCATGTCCAGACACGGTTCCCCAAATAGAATCCAACCCTTTAATTCCTATAACTACTTCTAACATATTTTATACTTATAACTATATTACATTTGCTATACTCTTAAATAAAATATGAATTTTGACCTTTATCCATAACATTACCATTTCCTCTTCCCTTTTCTGTTCAAAGTGTGTCTTTTCTAGAGAGCATAGAGCATGGAACGAAAACAAACCAATTTATATGTTCAGTAAACATCAGGCCAAGATACATAATTCAGTTTACCACAGGAGGGTGGCATTTCTGAGAGAGGTGTTTAAGGTACAGAAAGAGATTTTTTAGGCTATCAGATACATGGCTTCTGTTGGGAAAAAAAATATTGGGGTTTTTGTTGCTTCATTAGAATAACAAATGAAAAAGCAGAGTGCACTGAGTGCCAAAGCTGTATTTATCTTCATGCCATATTCAGCACTTTCTAAGACAAATATTCTAGCACAGAAAGAAATAATGAAAATGCAGACTGAGACAGCAAGTTCCAAAGTCTCTGTGCATGCTTTTCAGCAGCACATTTTGAAGCTGTATTCCTTTGCTCTCAGGAAATTCCTCAGGTTGTGGATACTTGAATTTAACAATGACTGTTACATCAAAGGTTGAATTGGATCATGTGTCTTACTGGAAAGGACAACTGGGCAATACTGCAGGGAAAAGAAAGGCAAGATTCAAGGTGAGGAAGAGGTAAAAAATAAAGATAGATATGTGGGTGGAAAACATAGAGCAGAACTCTAATGATTTCAATAAAGGATAGATAACAAAGGCCCCATGATGTGAGCCACACTTCATTAAAGTAGCCAGAGGCATTGAGCCTCAGATGATGGTGCTAAGCTCTGTGGTGGAGCTCTTGGGCAGCATCCTTCCAGAAGTATTTGGGAGTCCTGCTGCCAGAGCAAAAACTCAGCCCTTACATAAGGACTATGCCAGGTCAGAGGCAATAGGTATTGGAGATATCAACCTTATTCATTTATGTGAAATAAGTCTGAGGGAGTGTTGAATTTTGCCACTATATCCTTCTTCCCCTCACCTACTCTAAGGAAATACTGTGCCTCCTGCCAAGGACACAGAGCAGGCTCTAAACAAAGGCAAAAGAGTAACTACAAACAAACAAACAAGCAAAAAACCCCAACAACAACAACAAAAAAACCCCAACAAAACAAAACACAATCCCAGGGGCTTTTCTGGGTTTAAAAAGGGAGCAGCTGAGGAGGAGTTAATTGCTGTGGGTCACCTTCAGTGCCAGAGATTTAAAGACTCAATCTCAGGCCTCTGAGGAACAACACCTCCTGACCAGGTGTGCTATGGAATTAAGGCAGCAGTACAGGTTACAGATACCCCCCTGAGATTTGGAGATTTTTTGAGTGGGGGTGAACTTGTGGCTCATGTTTTTTATTAGTTTGTTTCCCTTCTGGTGGGGAAACTCATGGACAAGTACTGCAGTGTATTGCTACCTCAGTGGTGTCAGTGCCACTTTTTGTCATTTGTGGTCTTACTACTGTTGTTGTGGACTAGCTGCATTTTCCAAGTCTCTTAATAATTTACATCATTTCATACAACACATTGTCTTTAGAGAAATTTCTAGAGCCAAACTCAGAAGGAAGCCATGAAGAGAGAATGCTGTTTATAGAAGTCTATAGATTTCAAAGGCGACTGAGAAACGACAGAGGTTTTTTTCAGAGTGCATCATTTATAGCACTTTCATGCAAGTGTGCCATCTTCCTTGATTTATGTGTATGTATATTTCGAGTTATTTTCTTCCTGTTATCCCAGAAATTGATTCTTTCATCATGCCTGTGAGCCTATTTACAGCCCACATGATATTCCATCATCTGCCTGAGTTTCAGTGAATAAAGTGGAACAAATGCCCAGATGCTCCATTTCCAGAGTATGGAAAGGGCATTTGTGCCTGCTTGTCAAGATGAGGACAGCTAGTTTTGCTGCTGGATAGATCATGCATGTCCCTGTTTTGGGTATCAGAAAATGGGATGGTGTTTGTGCTGCTTTCTTAGGATGTGTTCTCCCTCATTCTGCACTTGGAAATTTTATCTGAATGTGACTGTTTGCAGTGTTTAGGGTTCTGAGAAGCCTAACAGGAGTAAGTGGTATTACAGGGGTGTGCAGGGCGGTTTTCATGCGCCTCCGATATGCCAAATTTATATGCTGGCTGTAAACACTGTGCATCCACAAGCACTTGTGAGAGGTGGTGTCACTCTGCTACTCAGGACAGCCATGGACAGAAGCATGGTGAGACGCCTTCAGAAGCACTTACAAAAGAAGGATCACATTAGTATTTACCGAGTGGTAGCCTTCCAGAAAGGCACAGAAATCCCACATGTTCTCTGCCTCCTTTGGTTATTTACCATGACAGATAATCCTAAAGTTCCTGACTGAACCCATTGAGCATGAATATGATTATTGTCCAGCCACCTTAGAGGGAAGAAGGTCTGGCAATTTAAGGAGATGAAGAAGGGAGTGTGGAAAAAGCACTTAGAGATTTCAGCCCTGGGCATAAAAGCACTGTGCTTAGAAGTAACCTCTGAGAGAATATGAAGAGCACCATCTGCTGATGCAGAAGAAAATGAACCATTTGTATACAAAGCCCTTTTTTTTTTCTTTTCCTTCTCCTTAGACAAGTTGTTGGTGGCTTTCTGAATGCAGACTTGAATCTGGATTTTGATTGTCACTAGCAAGATATTTTAACTATTGACTCCCATTCCTAATGGTGCTGATAGAGAAGAGGGTGTGTTTGTACATGGTCTGTTCTGACCCTCAGCAATCTCGGCAAAGAAGGGGCCTCGTTAGCACCGTTGATATGCTTAGATATGCATGCCAAATATATCAGCTGCCTGCCTAATCCTTATTGTCATGGCAGTTGCTTTCAGTATCAGCTTAGAAAAACATGTTGAGCTGCCACAGATTGTCTCTTCCAGCGCCAATTGCCAAAGTGGTCTCTTTCCAGTGCCAACTCCCCTCAGCTTCCTAGCTGAAAGCTGAATGATTTGTGACTACCGCACCTGACAGCTTTATGTGCTCCATGCTTGGAACATTCCACAACCTGTAGGCACTCGACACCGTCACAGGTTGTTGTGCATGGGAGTGGATCATGGATGTCCTGTTGCTGTCAGCTCCTAGGCAGACCATGCTGTGTTCACCTGAGAAACCATCTTAAAATGAAAATGCACTTTTTGTTCCTCTGGATCTCAGTCAGCCTGACCTGCCCGTCTCTGCTAGGGAGGACTAACTCTATATTTAATCTTGTTTCCTTATCGCTGACTAGTGCTCCATCATCAGGGCCTCTTTTTAGTGTTAGATTGGGCATGAAGTTGCATCATTCAGAATCTCAAGTTAGTTAATTTAAGTTTGCCTTAAGGGAGCTCTGACAGGAACTATTAGACATGCACAGATATTTGTGTCTCAGATGTTGTAATCTTTCTTTCCTGTTACTGCCTGATGATGTATGAAGAGGGAACATGGCCTTGCTTCCTTTTTTTACAGAAGTATAAGGCTCTCTCTTTTGCTGTACACCAGCACCACTTAGTGCTGAGATGTTCCAGAGGTCACTAATAGAAAAATATGTTTATATATGATTATATTCAATTTCTAAGTGAAGCCCTCATTTGTGAGGCTTTGTATTAGTACTTAACTAATTTTTGCTCTGTCTTTGTTTTTCTCCCCTGTCTACCTCCATTTCATAGAAATTATAGCATCTTTTCCAACTGGAACAGTGTATTTGCAAGTACACAGCTTATTCACTGGAGTCTAGGGTACAGCTCATGTCTTGGGCCACCCCTTCCCAGCCATCAGCCAGTAAGGTCTAAAATTATAGATCCAGAAACTGTTGCAGGTAGAAATTTGAAGATTTTGAGCATTCTGCATTTCTAAGTTTCGTAAAATCTAGTAGATATGAACAGATTTAATAAAGCCAGAATATTAACAAGAGAGACAGAATCTTGGAACTGGTTATTCTGTTTGGTGAAAAAACCACAAAAGTGATCTTCAGATCTTCCAAGCTACCAGCTTGGAGTTGGTTTTATTTTGTTGGGTTTTTTTTTTTTTTCCATCCATTAATCAGCTGATTTAGCAGAGGGATTTTCTTCTTACCTTGTTTTCCAGAAGCTGAACAATTTGGTGTAATTTAGTTCAGTGCAGATGATTACAGAGAGGGGCAAGGATTGTTTTACCTGCTTGTGTCCATTACCTCTGAACTGAATAAAAAAAACCATATCTGGAACCATAGTAGCATCTCATTTCCTAGGAGGGAAAGGGACAAGTAAGCCATTGAACTGTTCAACTCTTCTGAAAACGTTCTTCCTAATGTCAGAGGAATGTAAAACTTGGATCAAGCTACTGCTGTCTTACCTTGCTCCGAGATATAAACAAACATGAGCAAAAAGAAATATGTAAGACTTTATGCATCACAGGCTTATACCAAATGATACTTCTGGCACCTTACACATATTTAAATGTGACACTTTGAATACAGGCTTGAGATGTGTCCTAGCAAATTATTTCTTTCATTGTCACGGACAGCATTTGGTGGTCTCTTTCTGAACAAGAAAATGCCAGCTAATGCTTGTTTGCCGACAGTAGTGCCTAAGGCAAGCCGGGAGAGGAGCACAGGACACCCGAGCAGAGCTTCCCTACAGAATAGGCAGCAGAAATTGTTGTTTGTTGCACACCAGGTTCTAAATGTTTGGACAAGGACAACATCCCAGCATTTTGATGGCAGTTTTGTGAGTGCCAATAATCTCCACTGTCCTCTCCAAAAGCCTCCTTGGCCTGGTACCTATGTGTAGTAGAAAACAACAAAGTACAGAGGTGACAGCTGCAGAAGGACAGCAAGATCTTTGGGATCAGGGCACAGGGGAAAAGGAGTCTCCTCTCATGTAATGTGCCCAGCAGTCATGCATCAGTGAGGGATTAGGGCCTAAATACCTTCATCTAGCAGGAAAATTCATCAAGCTGAGGACAGCACTGGCTCTTTTTATTTCACTGTGAAGGGAAATATGTTCAAAAATACTGAATAACTTACTATGGAATAGCCCTTATCCTTATATAATTATTTGTTTACATCTGGTTTTAACTGTCACATACCCTCTGTTTTTCGTACAAGAGTGGGAATAGTGGAGATACACCAGTCTAAAGTTTCTAAGTTTGTCACAGTTATCTGGCAAAACCTGCCAGAAAAAAAGAGCATCATTTGCTCTATGCTCTATGCTTAATTTAGGCCACTTTCTTATTTTATTGTAAGACTTCATTGCAGATTCCTATTCACTCAGCAAGTGAACTGAAAGAAGACTTTCTTGCTTCTTTTTTCTGCACTAAATAATTTGGTGTTAGTAACTGATTTGTCTAGTTAAGAAAATCAAATGGACAATTGGTGACAGTTTCCACGGCTAGAAGAATTTAATATTTCACAACAAAATATATTTAGGACCAGAAACTGATCTCCAGATTGAAGATTTTGTGATCTATATTTTTTACAATGAGTAGTGCAGCTATTGTATCTTTGCATATTGACTAGGAAAAGCTAATGATATATTTCAATTTTTAAAACTGTTACATTATCCTAAAAAAAATGTGTGTAGGTAAAAAAAAAAAAGGCACATTTTTGGCGGGCTTTTTTACTTTGTATCTCTTTCTTCAGGTTTGAAGCTTAGGCAGATCTTACAGCAAAGATGATGTTTCAGGAACAGTAATGTGAAAGAATCTACTTCATGACACTTCTGTAAAATTTAAGACCAAAAGGATTTGGTCTTAAACTGCAAGGAAAGATTTTTACCTGTAAGATTTAACACTCCAACAAAGTAAGGCTAAACAGAAATACAAAAGGGTTCTAGCTGTGAATTTGTCATTTGTTCCGTTCCAGTGGCTTGCAAAACTTAAAATTTTGTCTTAAAACTTGAACTTTTTCTAGGAATTACTTTTCTTTTGTTGTAATCTACTCCTGGGAAATCTGGGGAACAACTAGGATAGTGAGACCTTATGTGTCGTCTTGGTTTTGATGTTGCTAATTCGTTTAGTAGTAATTCTAATGCTTGAATGGATATTTTCCTTTGTATCTAGAGCCAAAGATGTCTAGATAAAAAGAGTCCTATCTCAAGGAATTCCCAGTTGCACATGAACACATTAAGTTTGTGGAAGACTCGCTGCGCTGTCTATTCAGGCACAAAGGTAGGAGGGAGAACAGGTGGGTGCCCAGGGAGGCAAGTCAGAGATGAAATCCTGCATCTGGAGTTAATAACTGATCTAATAGCTGATCACTGGCAGCATGGGGTGTAGGTCCCCAGTGCCTACTCAGGGCTTGCATCAGCACTGGTACCTTACTTAGCCCATATAATCCACCAAGCATTCAAAACTGACACCTCTTCCTGAGCCACTGTGGGGACACAGCACTGACTTTTGCCTTGTGTGTGCCCTGTGGGGACAGTTTGGCCTTCCCATGGGGGCCTGAAGTGGCACAGCCCTGGTGAGCCCAGCCCAGGGCACACTGGAAGCACGAGTGCTGCAGGGGACACAGAAGGGCTCCACCAGAGGTGAGTCCGTGGTGCCATTTGCATCTCATGTCTAGCACTAATGACCTTCACAGATGTGTGTACCCAAGATAAAGCCATGCTCTTGTGGTGTCAAACTTGACATTAGCCAATGTATATTTATCCAATGACTACAAAAATGGCAATATGCACCTTTTTCAGTTTGAGTAGCTCATCTTGAAAGCTCACAATTGGAGGTGGTAACATTCACTGTATGAGTTTTCCTCCAAAACATCACCTTAAATGACAGTTAAAATTTTCATTAAAATTGTTATGATGTTTCATTTTGTAATTGCTTGAGCAAGTGTTTCTTGAATACCTTCTTGAATCTCCTGATTCCAAACCAGGTCACCATATGTTTCTTCCCTTAAAAATTGTAGATATATAGTACATAGTTTCCAGAAACTCATTTTAAATGGTTGAATTTTTGTTCCCTTTGGGGTCAAAACTATTTGAAACCTTGGACTCCATCAAAGGACAAAGTGTATTGTAGCTATGACTAGTCAGACTAATGTGTTACCACAGTGTAACATGTTCTTCTGAGTTTATTATCAAAACAACTTTGAGTGGGTCTACGGAGGAAAATGAGAACACTAAATGGAACAAGGACTGAAGAGACAGAAAGCTATGAAACAAAAATAATATATATATGTAAAGGAAGTGGAAAATTATGTGGCAAGGAGCAGTA
Organism: Motacilla alba alba; assembly: GCF_015832195.1. NCBI lineage: Eukaryota > Metazoa > Chordata > Aves > Passeriformes > Motacillidae > Motacilla > Motacilla alba. Next base: position 28,379,893 of record NC_052016.1, on the reverse strand, counting down.
ATTAGGACAACAAAAGAGATATAGCCAAACAAATAATAGAACTGAAGTCATCTGAATGAAAAGGCACACTTTTATAAAAAAAAGAAGACCCTAAAGCAAAAGGCAAGAATGGTTTTTTATCACTGTTGAAATGAGACATGAAGAGATGTAAGGAGAGAGAACTGTGGTGAATTCATAAAGAAAGGAAGGTGAATGGAGGAAGAAAGGGAAAATTTTTTGTTGATGCTTTAGATAGGTTGAATCCAGATCTTCAGGGGCTGGAACATTTCCACCCCTTACTACAGCAAGCATGTAGGGTAGGTGTTTAGTACGTATGACATGTGAAGTGACTTGCTGAGGACTTCAATCAGCTGGTGTCTGCTGCCTCTCCACTGCTCAAGATGCTGCCCACCTCTGCATGCTAATAAATCTCAACAAGCCTAAGGGCCCCCTAATGGAAAATGCCTTTGTGGGGACATTAAGTAACGTGTGTAGCATTCAGCTCCCAGAGAAAAGCTCTGGGACTCTCTGCGGGCAAGAACTGTCTTGGAAAGCACAAAGGGATTGCTGAACACAACTAGGCAAATTAGAAGAATTAGACAGTGGTTTAGAAGATGAATGCCAAAGGTATGACAAAAGGTCATTGACCTTTCATGAGATGCAGCCCTTTTTAGCAGCACTGCTGCACAGTGAATTATCCTTTCCTCAGGTTGCTTGCCTGACTGGCTGATAAGCCCATTTAAACCTTTGCAATTCAATCCAATACAATTCACTAAACCCTCTTTAAATCTAAATTCTGTCCCTACTCCTATCCCCTATTTCAGCTGCATAAGAAATAAGTGAAACTAAAGCTTATATTTAATTTTCATGCACAAATTAAAGGCTAGATGACTATACTGTGCAGACTTCTTGTAGGTGAGCTGTCCTTTTGATAGTGAAAGCAGTGTGTGGTTGAAGATGTGGTGTCCTGGAAAATTAATTTCCTTGGGAGGGTCTTGGCAGCAGGGTTCCAGGCTCCATATTAATATCTCTCAGCCGGTGTCCTGGACCTTAGTGTTTCTCCTTTTAATTCCTGAATTATTTAGGTCAAGGAAGATAATGAGAAATCAGCTCCCTTCTGAAGGTCAGGAAGAAAACAACTGCAAGAGCTCCAAGTTAAATCCAGATCACATTCATTTAGCAGCAACTACACAAAAGATGTAGGATGTTGGTGGGTTCATAAACTAACTGATGGAGCAAATACCAGCAACAACTATACAGAGAAGGGTTATAATGGCAATTCTAGGCTAAAAAAAGGATCTAATTCACAAGTCCTTCAGTACTGTGATTCTGAGAACAAGCGAATCCTGCTTCATCCTTCACCCACACTTTATATTTTCGATGTTTGTAATGAAGGAGTAAACTGCTTGTGGTAAAGAGAGCAGGCTGTAGGAGGTCTGGTGACAGGATACCCCATATGGCTAGAGGAGGGTATAGCAGAGCAAACAATTTGCCCCTGCAGTGAGCTATTTTTAATTCAGGAATGGTGGGATGTGATCTCCTGAAATACTAAATGTTGAATTCAGGGCAGGTGGTATATATTAAGAAGAACTCAGCCATTATGATATCATTTGGTCAGTACTGACCAAATGATAAATATAATAATATTAAATATTCTTAAATATTTAATATTCTTTAAATATTCTTAAAATAATTCTGTATCTTAAAATAATTCTGTATGTTCTTTGTAGCTACATTCCAGCTCTGCTCTTCTTGGCTCTAGCACTTGCCTCATTACTGTGCTGCTGTAAGAGGGAGCACAAAGAGCAAACTTGCTTTTATTGCTAAGTGAACCTGAAACACTGCTGCATTTGGAGAACTCTTGCTGCTAGAGTTTGTCTGAAGCCCACAGATACATACAAATGGGATGGGGGATGTATACAAATCCCATGAATACTGCAAACCCAGGTAAATCCCAGGGTTTGCACAAATCCATTCCTCAAGTAGTGACAAGGTTTGGAAATTCTCTGACAGAAGGAAATGGCAGGTTTATCTACTCTGCTCCCTTTTTGCTTTGCAAGAAATAGCTGTCTTGTAACTGGGAATATAAGTAGGTAACACAATCAATTTCCTCCTGTGTCTTCTTTTATTCCTCTTCATGCAAGGCTGTCCAAAGAATAATTGAAAACCTGCACAAAATGCCCAAATCATTACTTTTTTGAACATCTAGTTTTTGGAAGCTACTTCAACACACAAGTAGCTTAAAAACCTACCTTAAAACAGAAATTAGCTTACAAGCCAGACAGGTATGTCTATGGGTTTGGGATTTCTTTTTTTTTTTTCCACTTCAAGCAAAACTACTGCAAATTGGAGAATGCCATATATTGAAAAGGACTGTGAAAAATACTTGATTTTGATGATTATCTGTCTCCAAAATGAAAAAGTCCCATTTCAATATTCTTGCCTTCATTTTCAATTTTGGTGCAAAATAATTTTATTTCAAAGTTTTTGTGTGCTATGGACTAAAAGTTATTAATGTTTTGGGGAAGCTTCCTTGAACTGAAAAGCAACATTAATATTTTCTTCATATTTATTTACATTTTTGTGGGACTTGGGTTTTTTGAAAATCTTCCTGTCCTAAATTGTAAAATTATAGAGTCATTTGGGTTGGAAGGAATTTGGTTTAAAGGTCACCTAATCCAATCCCCTTGCAGTAATCAGGGACATCTTCAACTAGATCAGATTGCTCAGAGCCTCGTCCCACCTGACTGCGGGCACTTATTAACCTCTCTGGGCTACCTGCTCCAGTGTTTTACACGCACAAAACAGAGTGTAGTTCTTTCTTTCCTGCAGAGCAGAGCTTTCTTTCCAGCAGTTTGTTCATGCCAGCAACACAAGGTTGTTTTACCTAGAGATCCATAGGAACTGTCTCTTGGTCTATTAGCTGTTTTCCTGCTAGATGCTGTGCACTATGTGGTGGCTGTCACGGCTCTTGGGCAAGTGGCTGAGGACATCCAAGAGCAAACCTGCTTGAAAAACAGTCGTGTGTAGTAAAGTCTGTGGCGGGACTCCACCAAGGTCAGGTAAATATGCAAATTTTTGACTGCTTTTACAAATGCTGGCTGATATAAAACTAACAGGAATTACAGGAGATGCTGGCCATTTCTGGTGCTAGTGAAAACCAACACATTATCTTTTAGAAGGGGGAAGGAAAAGCAGTGATTTTTTGGTGTTCAGTAATTCCTGCATACCATTGTGTCATGGTTTAACCACAGCTGGTAACTAAGTACCACACAGTCTGAGAGTAAGTTTGAGGTTGGTCCATGATCACTGAGCAACTCACTTGGGTTTTTAGCTATCGCTAAGACCACTGATACTTTCATAGAGGTAAGTAAATATTGTTTAAAGTCCAATGAAAAAAACCCAGCATCTAATCTACAATGTTAATGAATGAAGGCATACTGAAAGCCAGCCGCCAAGTAGTACTCGACATGGTAAGTCTAAAAAATATACTGCTGTGAGAAGTGCCCATTGGATCAGCTGGGTGGTCAGTACAGCATGCAAACAGTATTTGCTTGAGGTGCTCATCTCAAGATTTCATTATTTTGATTGGAAAGAAGAATTATTGGTGGCTTGTTAAGACAATTTATATTAAAGCACTTACAGGGAAAGACAATTTATTTTTTCTTCAGGCCAAAGAATGAAACCCGTGAAATATACAAAAAACTTCTAAGTATATCAAGTTTTGAAATAAAGTTAGTCCCTTTACATTCATAAGACTTGGGATTTGCTTTTATTCCAGGCAACTGAAATACTCTGTTGACTCTGAGACTGGCTTGCAAGTTGCTACATGAAATTAAATTTTAAAGCTCTCAAGAAAAAAAATCAAGCAAGGCTTATGCTACTTGCATGCTGTGCTAAGCCAGTAAGTTTTTCAGAGTAAAATGCACTGTGTCTTTAACTTTCCTGGCAAGCTACAGGAAGAAAAGGAGGACACAATAATAATTTTTTTTAGTTCAGGGTCATTCATCTTTCACTCTTGATGCTCAGTCTTCTAATACTCATATCCATATATAATAGAGAATCTTTTGGTGGCTGTAAATGTCATCTGGCAGATTATTTCCTTTGAAGCTGGAAAGAACATAAAGGAAATCTGCAGGTATTTCATGCATTACTTTATAGTTGCATTGGTAAATTTACATATTAAAAGACTGGAGTTAGATTTTCTTGTAATTAAGTGGTTATGTGTATATTTTAGGCAAGGATGTTAAAGTTCCTGGGATGCCAGAAAGACTAATGCTGTCTCAAAAACTAGATGTATACATAAGTAACTATCAGTATTACATTGCTTGCCAAACATTACTACAAAAACATGAAAATAGGAATAAAGAACAAATCTTTTATATATTCTAAATATTGCACAAACTACATGTGTAACTACTTTGTACTTAGTGTTCTGGACTAATGCTCCTTTGCATATATGCTTACATGTATATGTGTATATGTTCTCACTATCAGGCCCCCAGAATAATTCAGCAGTTTACAGGCATAATTGCTATAGCATTTATGTAAGATCTTGTCATTGTTACAATTTATTGCTTTTTCTGCCCAGTAGGCTCCTTTCTTTGAGGGCAGAAAGGATGCTAGAGGACAGACTTTATCTATCTATCATTGCAAAGTGTAAGACACATAGTAGGTAGGACTAAAAATGAAGTCATAACAGGTAAGTTCTTTGTCTTCTGGCCTGATACTAAATAAAGTTTTGGGCCTCATGCAGATCATAGGCAATATCTACTAATCTATTTTCAAGTGATCTTCTTTTAGGAAAGCACCAAGCTGAAGTACCTTTTACTTACCTTTGTCTTCTTCAGCAGCATAGCTACCTAGCCTATAAATGGTACCTCTTATTCCCCTCATGTTTAAACATTTCCTAAAGTTTCAATACGCTAATTTCCAAACCTGTTCATCTGAGTCATTGTTCTCTCTCCAGCACTTAGAATGCAAATGCTGTGAAATAGTGTTGCATTTGAAAGTCCTAATTAGCTCAACATGAAACAAGAAAATTAAGAGAGTGTAGGTAGGTTATCTCCATCAACCTACTACATCTTTTCCTAATAACTTTCTCATTAATTTAGAAATACATTTTCTAGTCTCTCATGGCTGTTTGAATGAGTCCTACACTAGTTAAATAATATGAAAAGACTGAATGCTTTGCAGATCTCTGAATGTCCACTTGAAGTTATTTAAATCTTACAGCTGCTTTTCTTAGATAATATCTTCTGATAAACAAAGTCTTTTGAAAGCTCATCTTTCTTCCTTTTGAATATAAAAGGAGATCAAAACAGAGTATTTAATGGGAACACAGTAAAATCTTAAAATATGGAAAATTCCTGTCTCCCACGAATAAACCAGAGACTGCAACAGGCTCAGAGGGAAGTGGGTTGAGTTTTGTAGTTTCTGGTAAGACCCTCGCTGCTTCAGTGGCAGGAAGGAAAGGGTGATTCAGAACCATTCTGCTTAGCCTCACACCAAAAGGGAATTTGTTCCATTATTTCCAGCATCATCAGTCAATAGAATACATTCCCACTTGGATATTTTAGGATTTGAGATGGATTTAGAACTTTCCAACCATTTTCCTAACGTTATCTTGAAATACAGTTTCATGTCTTAGTAGAACATTAGAATAACAGAAGAAACTTGAACCACAGAGAAACCTGAGGCAATGTGTTGTTACCAGCTTAGGGTTGTGTGGTTTGTAATGGTAAACTGCTGGGACTTCCAGTTTTCCTGTTTTCAGATTAAGGAAACACTGCAGAGCAGCTTTGTCACACTGAAGTTTCAAGACCAAACTTTAATTCTATAGTGAACTTGCTTTGCATTTGGGTAACAAAGCCAGCAAGTGAACACAACATGATGTCCTGCAATAGCATTGCTGGGTTGTCTCTTCATTCAGTTAATCAGGATTTTGGCAAAGTGACAGGACAGGAAATGTGACAAATACAGAAAAAAAGAAGGAACATGTAGGAAGAATTGGAGCAATGATGAGTTTGAGATAATTAATCAAATCTGGCATTGCTGGCAGCTGGTCACCTCTGTGCATTAAATCAAATTTTCCTTGATTTACATCTGGGAGATACATTTAAGAGGTATGCAAGAACATATTTTAGAGGGGAGAAAAAAAAAATCAGCAGTTACTCACTTATATTTGACTTATTTTCTTCAGCTTAACAAAGTGCCAACCAGCTGAACTCAGGTTTCTGAAGAGGGATCAGAAATACTTTGTTGAAGACTCTTTGCTTTATCTCAACCTTTATTTTTCAGGTTATGTTGGGACAAAGTAGGAAACATGCATTTTGTCATAACTCAGAGCAGCTGTTGCAGGTGTTGTGCCTTGAAATTTGTGGGATCTTACACTGATTATGGCATATGAAAATAATTGGTAAGGATTAGGAGTTTCTCCAGAGAACTTGCAGACCACACTCATCAACAGAAAGCAACAGCAACTCTCACTTCAAGAAAACTGATTTACATAACTGGCCTTGAGTCACAATGCAGGTTTTATAAATTACTTTGTCAATCTAAAAGATGCTTGCTATTCAAACTATGAAGCTCCTGTGAGCACAGGCCCATTCCTCTGAATAGAGAGACCATGAAAACATCAGTAACTCTGGCATAAAACTGATGTATTGTGTAATAATGTTTCACATACAACCTGGTGCTTCATTTATCATCAATGTCTGTAGCTAGGTTTGGTACAGGTTACAAAAGAAATCCTGAATGCTTCAGTCACATCACAGATGTTAATAAAAAGGCATAATAGTGAGGTTGAGCAAGATGAATTTGGGATATAATGACTCCTTCAAGCCAAATGCTCATGAAGATTAGTGGAGGAGGATGGATGGAAATCTGTGCTTTAGAATTATGCTGAACATCTTCCTACCTATAGCAAATTGACCAATCTGCTGTGGAAGAAGTAAATAGATACAAGGCAGATTTCTTACCTGTCTACTTGCACAATTCAGCTCATTTTAGCAGCTTTTACATATCACTAGTTGCTGGTTTTGATCATTAACTTTCCCTATGTGCAGATCAAAATCACAGGGAAAAGTAGAAGTTAAAATCCAGCAGAATGCAGATTTGGTAGGAAAATGAAATGGCAGAGAGAGCAGGGTAGGAAAGAAGGATGAAAGAGACAGGAGTCAGGAAAGTCTAAGGATAAATTTAAAGCTTAAATGCAAAGCAACCCATATAACTGAGAGTTGGGGTGCTTTTTCTTTTTCTCTTACAGTAATCCATGTGTGAATTAACAGTGACTTAGAGAGTAAAGAGTTAAGCCTCCTTGAGCACAACCTGGATCTGTAACTCCTCTTACCAAGCCCTAGAGATTTAGTTTTATTTCCTTAAGAGCTCTTGGCATGTGTCTGCAGCATGGGAATAAGGTTGCTTCCTGCTAGCCCTGACTTGTGTCATGTGTGAACAGTTAGATGTGAGGAGAGACTCATGCATGGGAGGTCAACCTGTTTAAGTTGCCAGTCAGAGTGAAAGCCAACTACAGCCTGGCCACTTTCCACATTTAATGTACTCTGCTTTGCATCTGAAAACAGCTGAGACAAAATTAAAGTAAGTAATGCCTCTTCTGAAGGCATTCTAACTGCTCTTGCCTTTTTGTATCTTTAAATTTTCCACTCCCTGATCTTCTTCCTTTCCAAATGCTCTGCTCATGGAAGGGACAAAGGCTTCCAGAGGTGTCCATTACAGCATTATGTCCTTACCTAAAAAAATATCTTTTATCTGTCATGGTGTGTGCTGCATTCAGCCACAGGAACATCAGCAAGGCTGTAATAGGATTTTTAGGTAATGTATCTTAATTTCTGAAGGAGGCTGTGGAGACACATCTGTGGACTTCCGTGCTGTATACTTCTAATTAGCTACTGGGCAGTGGGGTTTCTTAATATCTCACCACTCCACTTGTCAGAAAATACTTCCTTTGTTTTTCTATAAATAAGTATCTACATAAACTGCAGAATTCTAGCAGGTTCCTTTTGAATTGCTTCTGAGATGCAATGATAAACCTTACCTAATATTTTATGCCACTCTCTTTCTAAGGAGAAAACTACTTTTAACAAGAATGTAGAAGAGCATGCAGTTTTATTACTTCTTTCCTGAAATCTCAGAATATAGTTAATCCTGTGCTTTTCAGATTTACAATTTTGATTCTCACAAGACTACAGATCTGCTTCTGAAAGCTTTTCTCTCCCACCTCTCTCATCTTGATCCCACATGCTGTTTTTCAAGGTGACACACCACTCTTCAAACATAGGAGGAAGTGGGGAAGGAGGGGAGGGGGGAAAATCATTCCATTTTAAATTGGCGCAAAATGAAATAAGACTTTAAAACATTACAAAGAAAACATTTAATTTCCTAAAGTATTACAGGGCCAGCACATCCCCACCTTCTGCATTCCCCAAGTCCTATTAGATAACACCAGGAATAAGCAGCTGGCACAATAAATATGCCAAATAAATGATTTCGAACTGCTTGAAAGTATGAGGAAAAAAAAAAACCAAACCTGTAAGATAGATAAAAAGCACTGGAAATGAGACAAGAATATGAGAGTATTCAGCCCCTAGTATTATGCATAATGGCTGTCACTCAAGTGTGTTAAGACTTGGGGAGATATTCATTTCACTGGAGACTTTTTGATCTGGGTATCATCTTGCATGAATTTTTTTATGAATTGTTTCTTTCAGAAGCTTGATAATATTTCTTTCTTAGCTAAATGAAGAGAAGTATTTATGAGAGCTCTGCAATTTGAAAATGTTCTCAACGAATATGATCATCTGAGTGCCTACCTCTGCTTTTCAATGTGTCCTGTAATTCACTAGTCAGGAATGAGGAGGTGGTGACGTGCTGCTGCTACTTGGTGCCCCTGTTCCCTCAGATACTCCTTGCAGCAGAATGCTCTGGTAATTGCTGGGGTTTTGGTTTTTTAATCTGATGCCTCTCCATTCATGAAGTGCAAAGTATTTACATAGCTGTCACTTCTGCCTCTCACTCCACAGAGGTAACTAAGGCAGGGAAGAGAGGAATGACTTGCACTCAAGGAGACAATATTAATGCAGAAATACAGTTTAGGTTTTAGTCCCTCTGTTTTCTCTGGTGGGGTGTTCCTCTCTCCAGTTCTCCAGCAGAGGAGGGTTACTCACTCCCTAACAAAGGAAAGTGTTGAGCCCATAAAATGTTCCTTTCAGATGCAAACTGTAGAAAGCTTCCCAGGTATCTAACCCCAAGCCAGTGAACCTACACTTGTAAATCACATCTGTACCAATACAGATTTTCCAAAATTTAGTTAATTTGTTAAGTTTGACTTTTGAAAAGTCAGATGTTACTGTAGACCTCCTACATCCTTATTCCACTGTGTCAGTATGAATAAACTGTATCAAAAATTTCTTAATAGAGTCCTTTTTTAAGGTGAATTAAGGCTTTGGATGAGGTGGTTGGGTTTTTTTCCACCTCACTTAGTGTATATATGACTTTATAGCAAAACAAATATCCATGACTACCCATGGCTGTGACTATGCCAGATGCACAAGTTGCCACAACTGTAATGCAGACAAGAAACTGCATCTGATGTCCCAGAAGAAGCTTGTGATGTCTTTTACCCCTAAACAAAAAGTGGCACAACTTTAAGATTGAGATCCAGCCCTGGTAACTTTTTGTACACTTTCTTAAAATTAGGTCAAAATATCAGTCCCAGCTACAAGCAGAGGCCAAATTCAGCATAGGGAAGAAAAGGTAGGACAGGTGAAAAGATTTTATTGTTATAACCAGATCCACAGATTAGAAAGGAGGTGAAAATACACACCTGTGACAGGAATGATTTAAAAAAATAAATGTGTCTAAACAGCATATGCACACACCTTTTCTTTAGAAATCCCTTTTGCTTCAGATCACTTTGTTAAAGTTGAATATTACTAAACAGGGAAGACATTGGCAGAAACTGACACCTCAGCAAGCTCTAAACCAAAATCCATACATATGCCATCACTGTTTCCTGATTGCATGGCATAGGTGTGGCAATGAATATAGGATTTAATTCCAAGATGTAAACTTTAGAAACTTTGCTAAATGAGAAGTCACTTTGAGTGAACTGATATGTGAAATACATTAATTGTCCACCACCTTGCTACTACCAGGATTTCTAGTAGCCACAGGTCTCTTGCTCCAAGCCCATGACTAGAGCACGCCACCATGCCAAAACAGGAGTGTTGTCTAGGACTGTAAGGAAACTTGGGAATTATTCGTGGTCTCACTGGGTCTCTCACTGGGTCTCAGCCTGTGGATAAGCACAGGCTTTCAGTGTGCATGACTGCTGTTGTAGATTTGAGACTTTAAGGTCATTGTACATTTAACATTCTTTCACTGCATGCCAGATCATTGTTTTTCTCTTTTCCTTGCTGGAGAGTCTTCACTTGCCAAGGTTTCCACTCAGAAGATTGCCTTGAAACTTGTTTTCCCCATCATTCTTCATCAACTGAAGATGATGTCTTCAGTTTCAGCCTGTGTGTGGTCAGAATACAGAGTTAGTTTCATCTGGGTGTTGTTTAGGAGCTGCCTGTTCCAGTAGACTTCAAACACAGCATCAGACAGAGACTTGAATATAAAAACAAGTAGTGCTGATGTGCCATACTTAACACAGGTTGTGCAGGAAATCAACCTTAAAAGATTTGTATGTGTTGATCTGCTCCTTCTCTAGTTCTTCAGTTAACGTTTCAAAATTATTCCTAGGTCCTCGTGATAGCTTAAAGAATCATTTATATCCTGGTGTAATAGCTTATTAACATTACTGTACTTACTTAGAAAGAGCCTCTATTCTAAGCCTAAAACCCCTGTTAAGATTGTGGAAGCAGCACTGTTAATATTGTACAGCAGTTGTCAACTACACAGCCTTGGAGTGTGGAGGTCTCAACTGTTCTCCTACAATAACTAGTCTAACATCACTGGTTTGTGTGGAGGTCAGGGGGAAAATCCTGTTCATTTTTTAATTCATGCAAGTTATTCCATGCAAAATAGGTTTTTTGTTTTTGGTTTTTTTTTGTGAACCCGCATAAACTAAACCTCTCACATCCAAAAATGGTCTAGCTTTGATTAGGCACCAGAGCTGGATACCCATAATCCTGTTCTATCCATCATCCACTGAAGGTTTGTGTGAGCTGCCTTTCTATGGAGACAGGTGCCGTAGGACTCATTGTCATTTGGAGCACTTCCACGAGCACTGGCCACTGGGAGCACAGCAGCAGGCACCTGTGGCATCGTGTGTTTTTAAAGTGTTATTGTTGGTTCTGTTACAAAAGACAGTTATTTTCTGTTAGTTACAAAAATGGTTTGATCCTCTGTACCCCCATTTCAATCCCTCAGAATGGTTTCTCCCTAAGTTGTTTACTCCCTGTTTTTCCCGCCACCTGAGTGTCCCTCAAAGTGACTAATCCCCTGCTCCTCCCCTTATATCCTTAAATGCCCGCGTCAATCCCAGTAGTACAGCCCACTGCCCCGTCTGTCATCATTAACCACCCCCCCTTTCTTTCGAGAAAGTTCTGTATCGATCATGCCCAATTCATTAGATGATTCGACTCTGCTTTTTCTCTCCTCTGTATAATCCCTGTTGGTTCTACCACATGTTATACCCCTCCCCTTGCGGAAGCTCATTGGTTTCCTTGTGTTCCCACCCCTCACACCCACTCCCTTTGTAAGAGCTACCCGGACCCTTTTTCTTTGGCAGTTGTCCGTGGTCCCACTGGCAAGAAAGTCTTCCTTAGTATTTATACAAGTGTTCTGTCATTCTTTTGTCTTGGATCCTCGCAGCCTGCCCTTGCCTAAGTCACCCACGCCGCAGCCTTCACCACTCCGCGGGCAGTCTCCATGAGAGCCTGGGGGAGCGGCCACTCTTGTGGTCCCCTCTGGTCATGCGAGGAGCAGCTAGCTGGCATCTCTCCGCTCCTGTGACCGCAGTGCGAGCTGCAGGTACTTGTTTGTGCTCTCACCTGAGAGGGATTTATGCATGTGCACGTTACACTGAGATAATGGAACTATGAAAACCCTGCTCAAATTTTAACAGGTGTGAAAGCACTGGAGAAACCTAACTCCAAGCTAGAGCATCTTTGTGGGAAAGTCCTTTGACTGGTTCTTCGCTTCCTCAGAGGGTGAGAGAGCTATTGCATTTTTCCAAGCTATTCAAGGGCTTAGAGATTTCAAAGTGAGATATTTCAAAGCAAGTTAAGGCTATGTTTAGTTTAATGTGGAGCTGCAAAGGATACTTCAAGGTACCAGGCAGCGCTTGTGCTACATGGGCTCTGAAATACTTTGCAGCAGCAAAATACCCATAGCAGTCGGCACACCTTTGCACTCCTAAGGCTCTGGAGTGTTTCTGAAAATGTTAAATTCAGATTCGCCTCTTCAAATGTTATAGCTAGAAATAGCCCTACCCACATTAGTTTATTGATTCAAGAAAACTGTACCTTTTTCTGCATGTATTTTAGCAAAAAAAACCCAAACCAAACAAACAAACAAAAAAAAACCCTAAAAAAAAAGAAACAAACAAAAAAACAAAAAACCCAAAACAAAAAGCTAGAGATTTCTTCACCAAAAGCTGAGATCCTACAGAACTGTGTGAGAGGTGACTAATTCGTGGATCTTGGGAGGACACACAATTAAGGAAAGCAATGTAAATAATTGTCTTTTCAAATTTATGTGTAATAATCACTATAATGAGTGAAAAGTGGTTTTTTAGGTTAGGACATAAATGGTAAGCAGCTGGTTACATGTAGAACAGACAAAAGAACATATTAATACTTCTGCAGAACAGATAAAATTAAATTACTCTTTTAATGCTCATAGTCAGAACAATCACCACATTCTTGTGCAAGAGGCATGGAAGAAGAAGCAGGTAGAGAAAAGATGGAGCACTTCAGCCAACTCATGAGAGCTGAGGTTTTAGAGTAAAATCTTGATTCTTCAGTCAAGACAGGTATATTTTCCATTTCCTTTTCCCTTTTTAACCAGTACAATTCTCCAAAATTTGGCATAGTAATTATGCCAAAGCATATTATGAAAGCACCATGGAATAACAAACATAAACTTTTATCGTATTATATTTAATTACATATGTCATACTTCCGTTTTATAATTAACTTTAATTTATATGTCTGTGAAGATCACTTTAATGACTTTTCAATTATTTTGCAGTTAATTGGTTTTAATTTCCATGCTCCTTTATTAGGGATGTCTGCAAATTACTTTGTGGGTGAATGAGGAGTGTTGCAGAAGGTTCTGCTTCTGTTTCTTTTTCTGAAAAACAAGCTGGTGAAATAGAGTCAAGCATTCAGCATAAATTAAAAGCTCACACACATGACATTTGGAAAACAGTTTGTAACTTTAATTTTAGATGTGATGATGATAGAACTGAATTGATGGCCCAGAAACAATACCCTTGGGGAGTACTTGAAGCTTATAGAAATCTCCTTACTGAATGGCTTGAAGTATAGGAGCTCCAGATCTAGACCAAGAATCTCACCCAGTTCCTGGACTCTCATGATTAAATCAGAATGTGTTTTATTCTTGGTGTTAGGAAAATATTTGAGACAAAGAATTCACATAGAGGTAAACTGCTTTTATTTGCTTCAGCTCTAAAATGGCTTCCCAGAAAAAGTATGGCCTTTCATAGCAGCGGGGATACAGTATGCAGTTATACAGTAGAAGTTGCTTGTGATGCTACTTCTCCTTTTGAGCTAATAAACTAAGTTTTTAATTACTGAAGTGCTATGTCTGAAGGCAGCTAGTATTTGATGCTTCAAGGGCTGATTAACATTTTCTGTGACCCATAAAACTGTGCATTTTCTCTTACAAACATCCTGGAGAGAAAAAAAAGCACCACTGTTTATTTTCCCAGATGGTGAGAAGGAATCTGCATCCCACTGGTTATAAGTAAACCATTTACTTTGATTATTTCTGTTGTTTGAATTCCTTCATCGCACTGCTTTAGTCCTACATGGAATAATAATGCTCACCTGAACTAGAGGAAATAACTAGCAGATAGGAAGGGGTAGCAGTTCAACAGTCTATAAAATATGTATGAAAATGATCAAAATTCTCACCAGTTGTTAAGGCTCTTTGAAATAGCTGGAGGTGCACTAAGCAGAACCATGAGCTGTGACCTGTGCACTCAAATTCAGAGGTGGACAGACCAAAAGCCAAGCTGGTTAAATGGACTCCAAAGACAACAGGAAGTCTTGTTTTGGCACGTGAAACTATGGAAGTGTTGCAAATTATAGATTTCTATTACAAAACTGAATGTCTGGTTCAGAACATGAGCTTTTTGCATAATTGGGACGAATACACGTGCACAGGAATTCTGGAAGTTTAAATGTGCCTCATCCTCAGAATATAAAAGTATCATTTTTGCAACTGTTTTTACAAAGATAAAGACCAGATATTCTAGTGTTTCCTATTACAAAAGAAAAATACCCAGAATCTCAGACTTAGATGTGGGTCATAAAAGGTGTAGTTGAAAAGGAAGGATTTTAAGAAAGCAAAGTTAATGCAGGGATTATTTCAAATTCAGATGAAATCAATTCACTGTAATTTCAAATGCATATTAAGTAGAAAGACAATTTGGGGGGGGCGGAGGAGGTAGGAGTAAGTGAGACAGTCAGTTGAAGACTAACACATCCCACGTTTCACCAAATCAAGGAGATGAAGGAGCAATCTGGTATGGACTTAGAGCACTGCCTGCCTGCAGCAGGCATCTGAGCTGCTCAGGAGGAGCCTCGGTGTTCCACATTGATGGAGACGGTTCAGGGACGTGCCGGCAGCTGCTATTCAGATTGAGTAAAAAGGAGAGCTTGCAGTCCATGAAGGAAGCAGATTACCCCCCCAGGTACTACAGTTTTACACATAACAAGGTCTATCTTTGATCTCTTTTCATTGCAGTATCTGGGTGTGAAAGTGCATATATAGGCATGATGTTCTTAGGATACAGAGAAGAGCTGGCATCTGTTTTAGCTTCCTGGTATGAATAAAATCAATAGATCTTCAAATTTCCAAGGAGCGCAGTATAAATTGACAAATGAGATGCAGAATTATTAAAGTGTCATATTTACTGTAAGATGCACCATCAGTTGCTTCATTCTTGTGTTTGAATGAAGATGTGGGGAATGGGAGATAGGACCAAAAAATGCAAAAGCTGTTCCATTAACTAAAACTGCTGTCACTTTGGTTCTCCTCTGGATGTGGACAGTAAAAATATGGTATTCCTAATTCCCTCTAGATTACTTCAGATTAAGTTCTCATTTAGTTCAAATTTCAAGTTAAACGTAGGTCAGAACACCGTCTCATTGACACTGAGGCAAGAAGCAGGCATAACTGATTTACTGCTGTAATTCTATGCCTACCTTGGTCCATCCATTTCCATAAGCTCTGTGACAGCTGAAGGGCACATGGTGCCTAGCTGTTGGAGAGGCTTTGTAATCTTCGGAGCTCAATGAGTTGTAGTTGCTATTTCCACCACGCTGCTGCTTGTATAGCAGCATGTTTACACAACAATAACAAAATACTCTTGTTGATGTAAAACATTCCTCTCTAGGTTGTTCGAGGTCACAGTCCAAGCCCACCAGATGTACACACTGCCCCAGCAGTAACTGGAACCTGATCATTTTCATCCTGCAGAACGGGACCCCAAATGGCTATTGCTCCTCTCCCACCTTGCACTGGCACCAGGTAACACAAGTTTGCTTCAGGGAATGTTCAAGCCCACTTCTGAGGGCAGGGCACTGCTTGGTTGTTCTGGTAAAGTTCCTTGTTGCTATGAAAATTGTCCAAAACAGGCAAATAATCTTGGAAGAACATTAGATGATTCGACATCGGGTATCTTAGAAAAATTAAAATTATCTTAGAACATCGGGTATCTTAGAAAAATTAAATGTAGCACTTGAAAACCAGCTTAAAGCTAAAAAGATTGAAGTTTCCTCACTTCATTTATTCAAAAATTTACTAATTATATCTTACAGTTTTGTCTTGTTTTCCCACTGAGATCTGAGACACAAAATTATGAGCCAGCATTATTTATTGGCAATATTTTGTGTGGACCATCCTCACACCTAATGTTCTCTGGTCTCTAATGGCCATTATAAAGAAATTCGGAGAGATTTGTCTATGACTTGATGGAATTCAGTGGTGATCATTATTTCTCCCAGTCCTCTTGCCATCCTCGCTGATGGCTGTGCTAAGAAACCACTAACACCTAGTCTGAATACAGCCTGCATCCACTCTTTAGGGCAGAAACTGAGCCAGTTGTCTGTCTTCGGTCCTGTGGCCTTAGCTTAGGC
Organism: Motacilla alba alba; assembly: GCF_015832195.1. NCBI lineage: Eukaryota > Metazoa > Chordata > Aves > Passeriformes > Motacillidae > Motacilla > Motacilla alba. Next base: position 28,363,556 of record NC_052016.1, on the reverse strand, counting down.
TTGTGTTTGCAGCAGTGAAATCATCTTTGTACAAATCTGAAACATTTGACTTGAATTTAAGAAAGATGCATACCTTTGCATCTCAGAGGTGAGGGTAAAACAGCTTAGGCCTCTTTGGTATGTGACCACAAAGAATTCAGTCATTTTCACTTGATAACTTTATTCCAACTGTTAAGCCTTCATTATAACATTTATTTGTGTCTCCTTTTGAAACATACTGTAGTCACATAACAATAACTTTACCACTTCTTTAAAGTATTTATTACAAATAAGAAAGGATTATACAATGCACTGGACTTCTCAGTCAGTTGGAACAGATTAAGCTTCTTGGTGAAAAGTCTGTTCTTCTCTCATCCTAATTCTGTAGTGCTCTTAGAGACAATATCCAGCTGCAGCCCAAATACACAGAATGGTCATACAAACTGTTAAGCCTGATCTTTCATCATGACAGCTATCATGCTGCTTTCCATTAAGGAAATAATGTTAGAGGCTTTTATCATTATGAATCAGGAGGTGACTAAATGCCAGTCTCTGATAATACAAAAGATCCCTGTGATCTTGAACCTGCTTTTGGTTTGTTCATCCCCCACCACCTACACTTGTGTTTCTGCAAGTGGCTATTCTGAGTAATAATGTAGATTGGAAAGTTGGAAAGTTGATTTATACTAGAAAACTTTTAAATTATATTCATTTCCAGTCTGGAAGCAGGAAAAAAATATTATCTCTATTGATTTAGATTTTGGATAACATATTTCTCCATGCCTTTAATAACATGATGGCTAGCAGTAAATTCACTAGCACTGATTGATCACACTGATATCCTGCAATTGTGAACACCTGATTAACCCCTCAGTCATGTGCTTCTCATCAGACATAACAACCTGGCTATAGGTACAGCTACATCCAGAGTACAGGTTCTGAATAGTAGGGAAGGGAATCTCTAATGGGATAATTCAGATTACTTAAGAAAGAACGTATGAGTAAAACAGCACCAGCTGGATGTATGTGTGGTATTAAGTGTGAACACACCGAGGGAGGTATTTTATTAAGCACAAGCTTGTGCTGTGACTGAAGAGGCAAACAGGCACTATAAACCCAGCTACTATTACATGTCTGTTATACAAAGGATGGAAGATAGTCACTTGGCAGCTGTGACTTCTTACTCAGTTGGCAATGCACTATTTTACAAGGGTTGGTCATTTTACATTAATCATTATAAAGAGTCATAGTGCCATCTAGAGACTGCAGACAGCTTTCAGAACTGATACTGTAGGAACAGAGAAGGCTTTGTTGTCATACTTCAGTTTAATACATTATGCCTTGGGAACACTGCTTGTCACTGAAACAATAGCTTGCTTTGTAGTTATTAACATCCAGTTTTGATCATGAGCCTACCTCTTGTTTTCATGGAGTTGTTTTTGAAATCCAATCTTTTACATGAAAATGCAAAGAAGACTGGGGCCTGGTGGAGGCAGGCTTAAGCAAAACTAACCTGACAACCAACCCGAGCCCCTGAAGTATTTTTGGCTGAAGTGCATGTGTGACGTTATACAAGAAGGTACTAGGCACTCATGAGATAATCTGAGGGAATTTCAGAGTGCTTTCCCTTGTTCTGTTTATTGGAGTGGGAGGCAAGGCTCCTATAGGAAGTATTGTGCACTTCCAGCCTTTCTAGTTAGGGCTGTGTTGGGAAGCCTGTGTGCTCAGTGTTGGCTGTGAAAACACAACCTTCACACCTACAGGAAGGAAGGCAGGCAGAGTGGCATGAGTGTCTGAAGAGACACTTTGCTCTATAAGGTATGGGGGAAAAAACACTTGGCAAAAGCCAGTTACCAAAAAGACCAAGGTAAACAATCTGGGATTAGCAAACAAGAAAAGTAACACATTCTAATTTTTTTTTTAATTAAGCCAAAGATATTTAATTAATGTCTTCTAATGACAAGAAGCCGCTCTGAATTTTCCCAAGACCTGGAGCAGGAGTTGCAATTTGCCCCTGTAAACACTCTCCTGCATCTGTGTCAGTTTGGGATTCAGATGGCCCTAGAGGAAAGAGCCAGTTTTGGGTGTTGGGAGACATGGTTCATGGCCATAGTTTGTATAATTCAGTAAGGTGTCCCAAATCAGTTGGGTTATGTCTCCTGTTTCTGCAGAGAAGATGCAAACATTTCATTTAATCCCCACTTCTGGGGATTTGGAAACCCAGGGCCCACAGAGGTGCTGTTATTTGTGCTTATACTTCATATTTGGTGCCTTGAAGGAGAAGGGAGAGGAAGATTTGGAGGCCTAGAGGCCCTGTAGGTTATTTGGGAAGCCCAGCAATTCCCCAGAACTGGCAATCCCCCATTCCACCCTTCTTGGTGTCTGTAAAGCCATTTCAGAGCTGGGACAACAGCTACCCACAGCCTTTACACTGGATGTTGTGGCACAACTGAATGGCAACTTTGGGAAAAGTTTATCAGGGAGACCCTATTCTTGAGTCACGCGGTGCAGGATGTGTCATCATGCTTTCTAAACTCCTTCTCAGAGAGGAGTCGAAAGCTGGATCCAATCCTGCCCCCAGACTTGGTCATTAGTTTATATCTAAAGAATTGTATAGGTGAAATAGGACCTCTACCTGAGTTTGTCCTGCAGGATTTAGGATGGCATACCAGATATTCAATAGTAATAAAATGAATTATTAAAAAAAAAATTTTTAGGGATTAGGTAAGAAAGTAAAAATTGAAAAAGTGAAAATGGAAAAGAACAGAAGGTCAAAAAGACAAAAGGCTTTAATCAGAATTATTCACTACACAATAAAACTAAAAATATAGTGTATTTCTTATTAAATCAATAATCTCAGAGCTAGCTTATCAAATATATACTGATGTTACTCACCCATACTAATGGCCATGGGCAATCATTTTCACCCAGCCTTGTGGGGTATCCTTGAGGGGTATCACCATGTAAGAGAAGGATCTTCAGACACCTTAGGGAGGTATGCTAGAAATACCCCTCATCAAAAAGTTGGACTGGTCTTTTGTAGTATTAAATGTCTGACTGTCAGTCATATACAATTATGTGTTGTACCCGTTGTGGTGGGCTGACTTTGGCTGGGTGCCAGGACATGAAGCCACTCCACCACTCCCCAGCTGGACAGGTGAGAGAGAATAAGATGGAAAACAACTCATAGATTGAGATAAGGCAGTTTACTAGGGCAAAAGTGAAAGTATGGGAGTGCATAGGCAAAGAGAAAAAAAAAAGTATTCTCTTCCCATCCGCAAGAGATGTTCAGCCATTTCCCAGGAACCAGGGCTTCAGCAGGTGGAGTGGTTGCTCGAGAAGGCAAACACTGTAAAGAGCAAAAGCTGTTCTCCCTGTTCCTCCTCCTTTCCTTAGCTTTTATATCTAAGATGATGCCCTTTAGTGTGGAATATCCCTATGGTTAATTTGAATCAGCTTTCCTAGCTGTGTCCCCTCCCAGGATCTTGCCCACCCCCAGCCCCTTGATGGGGGTGGGGTTATGTGGAGAGGCAGGGCTGATGCTGTTCCAGTGCTGCTCAGCAGTACCCAAAACGCTGGTGTGTCATCAACCCCTTTCCAGCTAACCATGCAAAGCCCAGCACTGTGAGAGCTTCTAAGGGAAAAGGAGCTCCAGCTCAGTCAGACCCAATACACCTACTCAGCAAAATGTGCTTTATTGCTGAAAGAGATATTATCAGCTCTTGGGTTTCTCCTACTTGACACTTCTGGCTCTCACACTCCTCTCAGTACCTGCACACCCATACTGGTGCCAGCCTTAGCTCGAAGCATCTGTCTGGCACTTGCTCATGATGGGTCTAAATTGAGATTGTTTGGCAAGCTTTCTTCAACACCAAAAATCCTCTTTGCTCAGTCCATCATTGCCAACTTGTAAATGAGGCAAAGTTTGAGCTTCTGTACCCTAGCCCAGAGAGAGTGTCCTATAGATGCTTGAATACATGACTTCTTTGCATACCATGCAAATTTAAAATCTTCATTTTTCCCTTTTAAGCAGAGTGAAAATGGAGTTTGGGTAACTAAACTATAATAATAACATACTGTGTTGGTTAAGGAAAAATCACTGGCAGACCTATTGGACCCATATCTCTCCCAAAAATACATCTTGTTGAAGAATTACTTTTCCCCTGGCAGAGAGAGAGAGACACTGCTTTTTGTTGCTTCAGGAATGGGCACATAAAAATGTTTAGCTATCATATCCTCATCTCACTATTTCATTTTGATCTCATGAAAAGGTTTGAGAAATGAAGGTGGAATGGTGCTAGAAGCTTGATGACTATCACAGCCAACCCAGGATTAGCTCCTGCAGGAAGAGCCATTGTGCATATCTGCATCCAGTGACCATTAGGCAGGCTAAGTCTCAGCCCTCCCTGAGACAGCTGGTAGAGTGACTGTGTTGGGGCACTGAGGATGTCAGATCCAAAGGAAGCCCTACCACTGCTTTTTGCTCCTGCAGTTGCTGTGTGGCCCACAGGGCAGCCCTGCTCCTCCTGCACCACCACAGTGCTGTCTCTGAAGAAACCAGGGCAGTCCATGGTGAGGTGGGTGTGTAAACCCCTGCCTTGCTCTCTTTTGTACCTGTTCTTTAACATATAAGAGCATTTGGTTTTGAAGTGACAAACCTTATACAAGGCTGGAATTGATTAATGAAAATGGGACATATCAAAATTTGAGGCTGGCCTCAGCATCCTGCTGTAGCCCTCAATACAGGGAGAAAAGTCAACGCAAAAGGAATGCAGTGTACTGGGAGTTATCAGTCACCACTGGACATAGGGTGACCATGTACCCATCAGCCTTATTCTTTCCAGAGATGACAAAATGAGCCCTCCTTTTCTCTCTCTTAACTCAGCTGTATGAAAAGTAAAAAGGGGGGAAAAGGACATGTTCCAACCAAAAATATCAATACAAGGGAGCCCCACAGAAGCCTCTTGAGATTGGTCTCAATTATGGGTCCTATCCCTCCACAGAGTTACTCTAAGAATTGTGATAAAAACCCTCTCTGCCTCTCTTTTAGATAGATAAAGAGAGATATGTATTGCCCAAATATAATATGCTAATACAAAGATGACATTTCTCTGTTGATTTATATGTTACCTTGTTGGTTCCTTCTTAGTTTCTGTACATAATTTAATTGCAGTTTAAAACAAATAACTGGACAAATTCTGTAACAAAATCAGAAATCCATTTTCTCACTCACTATGAAAGAAATTTCTCACTTATTTTGGGGGATCGAAAATTCAACAACTGAGTACCTTTCTAAAACCAAAGTCTACCACCTGCTGTTAACCCGATATTGGATGTAACCGTTGCATATTTGTCTGTAACAAGCTGAGTGAGATGTTATTTAATGAAAGTTGTTAAGGAAACCTGCAGAGCAGCTCTCAGTTTGAGAAGGCAGTTTAAGGGATCATGAAGTGACAAACCAGCATGACAGGCCTTCCATATTTTTCAGCAGCAAAAGTGCTGAAAAAACTCCTCACTAAAACAAAAAGCCCAGCATGTAGTAAAGAGCACGGGCTGCAGAGCCTGTGGGCCTAATAGGGCTCTCAGAGGGTGTGCAAGAAAACAGATCTACTTGATAGTCTGCTGAAAGGTCTGCTGTTAAAAATCACCTTTTAGTATGAGACTAATAACCTCCAATTTTGCAAGGAAACTTGTGGATAACATCTAGTTTTGCTGTAAATCCAGATGTTCCACTTGCACAGTTTTACAGTCACAGTCAGGGCTTTTTCCATGGGGCTGGGGACAGGCTGACACTCAGGGCTAGGACCAGGCAGTCATCCCTGAGTTGCCAGTTTCCTGATGCACCTTGACTGGAAGCAGCTCGTGGGTCAGATCCCTCTCCCTTGGAAGCACCCAGGACACCCTGCAGCCATGCCAGACATCCCTAGGGGCTGCATTCAGGGTCCTCGAAGTTTGTATGTAAAGGGTTTCTGCACTGCAGTTTCTCTCTTTTAGTCCTAATTACAGTTGCAGAACATTTGAAATTTTTTGCATATATATTAAGTGGTGTCTCATAACAAGTCTTTTCTTCACAGGTGGGTAATAAGGTCCTTGTGAATTCATATCCAAACAGATGTATTCTCTAGATCACAGAAATGAGGTGTTGAGCTGCAAGTAGGACAGACTCAACAAACAGTACAGCAAGAGCTTGCCACACTTACACTGCCAGTGTGTCAGGTTGCAGAGATGAGCTGAACCACAAATGATTGCATAGTAAGGTGTATTTTCCTCCTTTTTAATGGAGCATATGTATACAAATAGATTATAACAGCCTTTATGTAAGCACAAACTCTTATCCCTCTCTCCTCTACAGGAGTTAAGTAAGCTTTGTTGATAAACTCCCAGACTTCCAAAGAAAAATTGAAGTGTTCATGCCATTAATTTTCATTTCTGCTTCCTCCTTCATGATTATTTTAACCAGTGCAGTGGAGTTATTTTCAGAGGCACCTAGCCAGAGAATCATTGCACTCAGCTTTCATGCTGGGAGATGGAGCATTTGGATTTGAATATGAATTTGATAGTAGCAACAGTAGTGGTGGGAAGCTTTATCTGTGAAAGGGAGGCAAAATGGAGCAGAACTGAGAACTCCATCAGCAAGAGAGTCTGTTATAGCTGTGCTGCAGTAGTTCAAGTCCTTTATCTTTCCCCTCTTAATCAAGTGAGAGAAATCGTGTTCCTGGCTCAGCACTTCTGGGCATGCTGTAAAAACACAAAGCCCTTGATAAATGTTGGCCTCTACTAATTTGTGTCAAAAAGAACAAAGGTTGTCTAACTAATTTGGGGGTCTACAAGCACTGATTTGGGCTGAAATGCTAAACTACAATCTAATTTCCTAATCTAATTATTTGCAAAATAATGAAATCTAGCGGGGGACCAGCTAAGGGTTAGGGAGAATGTTTCTCATGGAGAGAGGCAGGTGCCTTTGCAGGCAAATAGTAAGCAGCCAAAGTGAAGCTCTTAGGCTCTGAAATCCACAGAAAAGCTGGGAATCCTCACATGGTCTCTACTCAGATCACTTTTATAAACTATCCTTGAAAAAGAGAAAAGTTCACTTGCTTATATACTCATAACTGTGCTGGAGAAGATCAAAATTCATTTGATCTGAGAAGCTGAAGCGGTGTGGGAAAACCATCGTGCAGTGCAGTTCATGGCTACGTTCACATGAAAGTCATGGTACCTGTACTTCACACTGCCCTATTGAATCACTTGTTGTATGATCAGTGCTTGCTGATATGTCTTTAAACAAAAGTAAGTCAAATGGACTAAAGATATTTTTCCCTTTTTATTAATTTTTTTTTAGGAAAATCAGGTTCTGTTTCATTCTTTTTTTTTTTTTTTTCCTAGCTCACTTCCTTTCCTTCCACTGTTGCCTTGCCTCTGCCTTTCCCTTCCCGTGTGGCTGACCTCAGCCACTGACCTGCTGGATGAGTGTAACTGGCCTTGAGACACCTGCCACTCTTCCCATGGTTTTAGTGACCCTCGCTTTAAGGACTCCTTACAGGATCTCACTTACGCTTCCTATTACCTGCTGCTTATCCTGTGCCACTTTTGTCTGCCTCCCTCTCTTCTATCCTATGATCTGCTGTGTTGTGATTTCCACTCTCCTTGAGGGATTCCCTTTTCTTCTTTCTGGCTTTCCTTTGAGGAATCACAGAAGATTTTGACTGAGACAACTGGCTAACAGAACCCTTTAATTTAATTGATGCATTCTCTTGGAATCTAGGGCCACCAAGCCAGTTTTCCCTAAATCCATTCTTCCATTATGTTTTCTACCACAGGGCACAACTAAAGGGACACAAAGCTGAATGTCACCTTTGCTGGAGTGTCTGTAGGTTCCCATATTCAGACTTCATCTGAACTTTGCAGCTTCTGTCTAGCAGGACAAGGTTTTTCCTACTGATTTTTACAGATAAGGTTCTTATCCTGGCTGTCCTTTCACAGTATTTATCCACCTATGTACAAGAACTATACTCACCTTTGTACAAAAAAAGTGTATCTTACTGTTTCTTTTTCTACATATCCACTAGTAACCATTTTTGGAGGTGGGATGTTGGCTTTTGGCTTAAACCAGATGGGCAGCCTAAGTGCTTTCTTTGCTTTTGACCATGCTCCATAAATTCGGCTTTAATCAGTTCTCCTGGCCTGTTCTTTTGACCCCATTTTTTTATGTCTGTGACTTAAACTCCCGTTTGTGTTTTAGCCTTTAGCTTTAGAAAGTTGATTCTTTCAAGCATAAGCTTCTGTATGGGTATTCATGTCCATCTTGCCCAAGATATGAATCCAAGACTTGTGTGAACTTGTCCTGTAAACTCTTGAGAGCTGGGACTATCATTTTGTCCTGTGTATGCACTGCACGTTCTTGGAGAGCCTGGTTCTCTGATCACCTCTCTGTAGTGCTGCCCAGACCATCAGTAAAGGAAGAGGATTATGTGAAGAAGTTTGGTAGCTGTGGGATAAAAATTAAATGCTGGCACCCCAGTGGTTTAGGAAACTATGCAACAGCCCTCTTAAGTTTGTATGTCGTCATCCTGCTTTTCTTAACATTATTCAGTGCCTAATTGCTATGGGGGGTGGGGGTGGGTAATAAGTGTTGTTTTCAATATTATGCAAAGATGGCACTGTTCCAGTGTGGCAAGCTGCAGTTGTCATGTACACAGCATTCTGACAGGACACTGTAAGTTAGTGACTGGGAAAATATTAGTAATGGTAAAAAGAGCTATTAATAAGAGAAAATTCACAAGGTAAAAATGATGACACTGTTAATATGACTCTAGATGTGAAGGACAGATAAACACCCTGGACCGAGTCTTGTCAAATATTAATACAAAACCTCCAACTTTTATAGTTATATGTGATGGAGTATATAGCGGAAGTACAGAAATGTGATTAAGTGTAAGTGAGGTTTGTCACTTCCTACAGCTTTATTTGCACATTTCTTAACAGGAAGGCAGTACTTTGGGGGCATTATGATGTGAGCTAACTTCTTACTGCATTTCATTAATTGATTTATGTGATATTTGAGACCAATGAATGATGTCCTAGAAAGAAGCTGAATATTCAGGATGTATATTTTTATTTTTGTAGAAAATAACTACAATGGCTACATTCCTTCTTTCTGCTGCAATTAAATTGTTTTAAAATAAGTATGCCTCATACATAAACTGGACATTCAGTATTGTTTCACTCTAATTCACTCCAAACTATCTATCTCCAAGAGTCTCAGTTACCCTGCCTCAGAAGCAGATCATAACACTTAAATACAAACATTGCAGCTATTATAAGCTCAGGGAGTAATTGAATATGGATCACTCTGAACCCTGACAATGTGGTTGCCAGTGAGAAAGAAATTATTGTTTATGACTTTATCCTGTAAGTAAACGTTTAGGGAAAATTCTAGATAATTTTAAGACCAAACCCCACTACTTACACATATCCATGTGTCTTATAAACCTTTTTTAATTGTTTGGCTCTGTGACTTTTTAATTCAAATTTTAACACAGATTTGAACTACCATTCTCAGTTCATTTTGAATGACCACCTTAATTCTGAACTACCATTTTGTCTTAATTTTATTTTAAGAAACAGGCAGTATGTTAAAAGAGTTATAAAAAAGGCTTTTCCTCCTAGGTTTATATTTTATTAGAAAGCTAATGAGAAAGCTCTGATTCCTTGGGGCTCCACAGTCAGCTGTATTAGCAATCTCTAAGTAACAGACAATCTAGTTCAATTTTCTTCTTAAATTAATATCATAATGATTTTTCTTTCAGTGTCAAGTAAATCTTGCCATCAACAAATACTACCAAAAAATCCCTTTGTGTCCAGGCACAGTAAATTGCAAAAGTACAGCCTGGTGTAGATCTCATGCTAAAGCTGTAAATTGAAATTAAATGTAATTTTTTGCTGTAACAGTTCTTCTTGCAAAAACAGTATTGGTTCTGCTGCTAGAGTAAGCCACAGGACTGGGACTGCCCAGAGGCATAACTCAACAAGAACTCATATTTCAGGAGATTAAGCTAGAACTCAACTTACTTTCTGTTTTCTTATGTTGTGGCTGGTTTTTTCTTCTGGCCAGATAACAAATGACCTTCAGCTCTTTGCTTTACTCACAGCAGTTCAAGCACACTGGTTTTGTTTTTGACCACAGCTTTTATTTAGCCCCGATATCCCACACTGTGCCTGATGATTCACTGAATGTCTGAGCCTCAGTGTCGTCACGCAGCCTAGCTTCTCTCCAGATTTCCTGTTCTTACAGAAGGCACTGTCAAGACCTTTGCTGTGCTAGAGCTGTAGCCAAGAGACATTGCAGAACCAGAGCTTCAACTGTGCTTCTTAACATGAGGTGTCACTATGAAATAGCCTTGCTAAGTTTTACAGTAACAGGAGGGAAAAAAAAAAGAAAATTAGTCCAGGCAGCTGAATGGCAGAAAACCAATGACCTATATGGTCAACAAGGGCTTGGCACTGGTGCCAAAATGTTGCAGGTCTTGTTTCTCTAGCACCTATATGTGAAGGGAAGAGTGGCTAACTATCCTGCTCTTCTAATCAAAAGACTTGCTTATTTGTAGGCATCAGATTTTATAGAAGTAGTAGCCAAAGTGGTGCCAGAGAAAAGTAAAGAGAACAAATACAAGAAAAGACGGCTTATGGAAAAAGACTTCCTTCAGAAGTGATTGCATTAACTTCAGAAAGTGTAAGATTGACTGAAGGGTGTGATTGTTTTGATGTACAGAAGATTTTTAGGAAGTGAAACTCTGTTTCTTTCCCATGGTATGGTAGAAGCAGGCCAAGAGACAGTCTCTCAGGAAAAAGGACTTTGTTTTCCCCCTGTTTGCTGCCATCTGAAAGTATAGTCACTGCAGCAGGCTATCCTAGGAACTGTGAAATCTCCTTAAGTGGATGAGATATAAAAAAAAAAAAAATCATTTTGGAATGGACTAAAATAACTTGAAGCACAGATTAACAAGAGGTATTGCTTGGTTTGGTGTAGTTAAGATTCCCAGAGGCTCAGCCTGGTGCAGCTGCCTCAACCACCCAAGCCCCACTGACTTGGGGCATCACTGCCATTTCAGCTCCGCAAGTCTCTCATCATACATTTAATCAGACTTAAGATCATCAGGTCATATTTCTTACCACTCTTCAGACTTGGCTGAGGAGGCAGTCTGGGTATGCAGGTTTGTGTAAGCTATGGTCTTCAGGGCAGCCAGGACAAGGATGAGAGACGCAGAAATCTTGACTCCATGTTTCAGAAGGCTGGTTTTTTATATTATGATATATATTATATTTTAAATGCTATATTAAAACTATGCTAAAAGAACAGAGAGATTCATCAGAAGGTGAGACAAGAATAGAATGGAATGAATAACAAAGTCTTGTGACTCCCAGAGAGTCTGAGCCAGCTGCATCCTTGATTGGTAATTAAGTAGAAACACCTAACCTGGACCAATCAAGGAAGCACCTGTTGCATTCCACAGCAGCAGATAGTTATTGTTTAGATTTTGTTCCTGAGGCCCCTCAGCTTCTCAAGAAAAGAAAATCCTGGCAAAAGGATTTTCATAAAATATCATGGCTACAGTAAGCCAAAAATACTTGCGAGATTTGTTAAGCTGGAAATGTTTGTGCTAGGAAATGTTTGCTCAGAGTTTACATTAGACTTCATTAGGCCCATGGAAATACATTGTTATGTGACCCCTATATGAACTGTAAAGATTCAGTACTGTGTACAAGTTGTGGTGAGGCTCATGGCACAGCTCTGTGGTGACTGACAAGGCAATCCCCCACCTGCCAGTTGTTACACAGCATCCATCAACAGATATCCCAGGCTAGAATCTGCAAGTCCTGTTGTATATTTGCCAGAAGTTGTGTGGTTTTTCTCTGGATTAGCCCTCAAACACACACACACACACACACACACACACACACACACACACACACACACACACACACACACATATATTTTAGTGACATATATTTAGTCACATATATTTAGTGACTGACCAGATCATATTTACAGCCTCTCTCCTTTCTCCCTCCCACACCCCTTTCTCTAGTATATTTCAATTATTTCTGCTTTTAAATCAAGCATACTATCCTATTTTCTGGTCCATTTGAACATTACAGACAGGCGAGGTGAGGTAAAAGGACAATGTTAATTCCAGAATGCTCTCAGGGAGCTGTGGAGACAACTGAGGAGGAAGGTGATTGGGCCAGTGGATGGTGACTGCTGCTGGGAGGAGACCCCAGCCCCATTTCTCCTCAACCACTTTCTCCTTCCTAAGATTTTTTTTTTTTAATCAGACACTCTGCTAAGCTGACAGCAAAGAGCGTGTGGTTGCTGTTTCACTTTAAGTAAATTCTACATTCAGATCTGCAAGATCTACTAAAACTACAGTCTTACATTTCTGCACCTAGGTAATGAGACCTTCAGGGAAAATTGTGAAGAACGTCTATTTATTACCTTCTTGAAAGAGGCTACCTTCCTTTCAGTGCAAGCAGAGAACCTGCCTGAAGCAGGACAGTGCTAAGCAGTTGCTGCTCTTCATTTTCAGAGCTGGGCTTCTAGAAAAGCCATTCACCTCACAATACCTCATGGAAAATGTTTATACAATGTGTAGAAAAAAGGCCACAAATAGTTTTAACCTGAGGAAAATACAAGTATATTTGATAAGAAGGAGAATCTTTGTCACATAAGGATGTTTGTTCTTAAGGATGCTTACAAGACTGGGATATTTCCCTCCCAATATTACTATCCCCATCCTGTTGGAGGATAAAATAAGACTTATTCCAAATGCAGCTGTCTGCAGCCAGCTGAAACTGGAGGATCTAACTACATAAACAAGTTCATCCCCTTGATGATCAGGACTTGTTTTTTCAGTAACTTGTGGTCACTGCAGGACAGACCTCAGCGACAGCATCACCTAGGACTTGCCATTTCTCGGTTTCTCTCTTGGGATGTCTTTTTTTCTTAAGTTTCTACATTTCTTTGAGACAAAACAGTACCTTTTTGGAGGTACTTTATTCCTGAACCAACTAAGATATCATCTGGAAATGGTCTTAGTGTGATGCATGATCAACTTGCAGTTAAACACACAAATGTTAACGTAAGATTTTTTTGTGTACAAAGCTGTCAGAGAAAAAACACGAATGTAACAACTGCGTGCAAAACATGGTTGGTTTTACTTACAGTGTTCCATCAGTATTTACCTTGGTTTTTTCACAGATTTTTTTTTCACTGTGATCAAGATGACAGCAGTCCCTGCATCTCACACTGTTCCTCCATTAAACACCTTGTGTCATTCTACAGCTTAGTTTGATGAAATTTGTTCAAACCTCTGCATGAACAGAGAATTGCCAATTTTTTTTCTGGCACATCCTATGGCTTCATGACTGATACTGATTAAAATATCACGAATACTTATTTTCTCTTCTCAAAAAAGACAAGAGTGCTTTTACATAATTTTATCCTCGTCTACACAGTCCTGACTTATTCCTGAAGCATAGGACCCTGTTTGCTGGGCTATGAGCCACTTTAAACATAAAAGTTAACTTAAAAATGTAACTATACCTCAGTGGCAACTTAGTGATTTCATAGCTTAGAGGTGTGATACATTACCCAAAAGTCTGCTGGTATAATGTGACAAAAGTGTCTTACTTTTTGATGTGGACTGTTACCAGTGTAGACCAACCTTTTCCTGCCTCCACGGAGCTCATGAGCTGTCAAGCTGCAGAGCTAACTCACCTCACTGGGGACAGTTCAGTAAACAGCACAGATGAACTCCTGTGTGTCCTTGGCACCTCCAACTTCAGGTATCCACAGGAAGCTGCCTTTGGAATAAGGTTTCTTCTCATGCCAGGCTTCTGATTTGCTCTAGAATTGCTTTGAAAGGCAAGATACCTTGTTTTCTTTGGTCCATGGAATTCCCATTTTTTCATGGAAAGATAACAAGAAAAACGTGTGAAGAGCTGCTGAGCAAGAAGAAAAAGAATGGCAGCTATTTAATACGGGAGAGTGAGAGTGTGGAAGGAGCCTTGTGTCTCTGTGTTTTGTAAGTACCCTGACACTGATTTTTATGAGCTTTCAGTTGGATCCAAAGACAACAATCATCTTCTCTAACATTAATAGTTCTTCCCTGATATTAACAGACTCCAAGGGAGTGTGTCTATGTATTCAAGTGTGCTGGTTGCTTTGGGTTTCCTTTATAGTGACAAGTGAGGGGGTGGCATTTCCAAAAAGCAATTTTATGTAACAGATGATAAATGAACTATAGTCGGTGATGCTGGTCTCTCTCTGCAGACAATAAGAGGAGCCCAGAGAAAATACCTCAGCCTGCCGAAAGATACTAAGATCCTTACTCAAAGCAACTGCTTCTGTAATGATGAGTAAACGGCATTTTAGCAATGTTGAGACACTGAAAAGTCTCATGGCAAGTTACAAAACCCTCCTTTGTAGACCTTCTGTCTGATAAAAACTCACTCAGCCTTGTGTTTCAAAGGAATTTTACCTGATATAAAAACATAGGCTGAGGCTGAACATTACAAAGTTCTGTTTAAATTTATATGACAAATCCACAGACAAGATGGGCATAGAAAACTGCTACTTCTAGTCCAAAGCTTTAATTACTACAATTAAAATTTTATTATTTTCTTTTTCTGTAGGGAGTAGCACTTTTATTTCCCTTTTTACTCTTTTCATATATATCTGTTAATAGTGCATTCAAAGTTTAAAAACTAAAATCTAGGTCTTTGTTTGAACCTCTGCAGTTTTGCACTCTTGTTGTAGATGTTTGAGTGTGACATGAGAACCTTTTAACACATCTAATTAATGAAAAAATATGAGAAGATGTTTTTATCAATCACTAAAAATGAATTTGTTATGAAATAAATCAATGGAAAGGGGAGAAAAGGAGAGAGAGAAGTGGAGTACTACTGGGTTGGCAGGTAGAAGAAAGGAGAGCTGCAAAAGAACAGAACGAGTAGAAGAGAAATAGCAAGTCAGGGACAAACAGAGCCCTCAGCAAGGCAGCTACAGGAACCTGCTTTCAGTATGGTGTGAAATGAGACAATGCAGGGGCTGAGGGGAGGGCAGGGAGGTGGAAGGGAAGGCACATACATATATTATCAGAAGGTTCAAATGGGGAACCTGACACAGAGGAAGAATGACAGTGTTAGTTAGAACCTGGGTTAGGCTTTGTGCCACACCAACACAGTTGCTTTTTTTTTTTTTTTTAAGGGCAAAGCGGATTTGCCTTGTGATGTCTTGCAGACATACTTTGGCCTGTCACATCTACCTGCCGCAATATTCTGTGTAGGCACATGAAAAATCATGACTTCCAGTTTGCCTCGTGGGTTTTAGTGTTAAAAGCTGATAAAACCTGAAGTGTTTAGTGGATTTGCCTATAATCCTGACATGAACAAATGCCATAGTTAAACTGTGAGAGCAGCAGCAGTGGTACACAAATGGTGGCTTGCACAGATCAGAGCATGGCTTGTGTTCAGACAGCACATGGAATAATACTAGTGCACTGGCTGAGAATTGCCCCAGAAACTGGGCTGCCTGGCAGTGGTTCACTAGGCAAACTGCTTTAAAACTAGGCGCAACCAACACTGAAACTTAGTAATGTTCAAAGGCAACTTTTGAATTAGCATTGCATCTCAACACCTTGTTTAGCACCTAACATGGTTTATGTGCAAACTGATAAACCCTTCTCAAATTAACTGATCTGTGGGCAGAGACACTGATCCACTTGCTACAGCAAACAACCAGAATTTCTTGTCCTTTTCTACTGGGATATGGGGAGGAGTGCATTCCCATGGAGGACCTGGGAGGCAGAATGGTGTGACCAAGTCAAACGCATCTGTCCTCTAATCGGGCAAGGTGCACGGCTCTTCCTCCACAGCACATTGTCTCTTTCATCTAGAATTATCCCAGGTCTCTGACAGCACTTCAGTTCAGACCTACTGGTTTTGCTACTGTTCTCCTTACTGCTCAACATGCCATTTCCACTCTCACCTCGCTTTTCTTCCAGACCAAACATTTTGTTTATTTGTACCCTTTACTAGCTTGGTAAGCATTTAGTAGTTAATGAGGAGACAGATGTTTCCATTTTAATGGTAGTTTCATGTTCATTTAACAAGAATTACAGTACCTAAATAATATCCAGGCAGAAAGGTTTTAATATTTAGTTGATCAGAAAAGAACAAGTTTCAAACACTATCAGCTCCTGGTGTTTCTTTTTCTCATTTCTCTGTCTCTGTAAGCACTCACATTTGTAAAAGTACTTTTCAGCAAGGAACATGTATATTTCCACAGGTATCTCAAGAAGACAAAAACCAAAATAGGCATCCCTATGATACCATGTTTTGAATTAAATTAAACCTGTTATGACTGAAAGCCTTATTCTGATTTCATTTCATAGTAACTTTTTTTGCAGAACAAAGTAGTTTATTTTCAGTAACCCTTCACTTCTGTGCAAGTGCCCTGAGCCAGGTTTCTGCTCCAAGATTCTCCTTCTCATGACAATAGCCACAGCTAAAGTCCTCCTGATGAACAGGCACACAAGTTAAAAAAACTTTTCAGATGCTGCTCCCCGCTCTCCCCAACCTCCTCACTTATTTGTGATGTACATTTTCTTGCAACTCTGCTACCTTTTTTGATCACAGTCACGATCTCCAGTCCACCTCCTGAATTGCTGATACTGTGGTATCTGATAAAGCTTTTATTTCTGTTGACAAAATATATCCAAAGACATCAGTAGCCTCAGTGTTCAAACACCTGCTTATTATCAAAAATAACAATGACTAAAACCTTGGGAAATGCAAAGGAAGAACATTATTCTAGAAGTAGGAGCCATACAGTCATTTTCTGGGTGCTAGTGACTGGAGGCCATTTTCTGCCTACATCTCTCCAAGAATTCAAGAGCCTTCTTGTGACAGAAATGCAAAATGAAGGTTCGAGCAGTGAGAACGATAAGAGAGAGATGAGAAGAGGTGATGTCTGTGGAATGAAATTATGCTTGTTAAAGGCCTATGTTAGGCTTAGTTTGTATGTTCTTTGCAACTCCTGGGCAGAGTAATCTTGTATTTCAAGATATAAAACCTTCACTCATTTTGTCATCTCTAGGATCCCTTCTCTTTTGCTTTCCTGTCTCTGCCTCATTCAATTTTACTGTACTTCTTATGTCTTTAATACTGTTTGCAGATGTGTCCACTTTGTTAATGTGATGTGATATATATATACAGTGTTTTTTCACAGCTTTGAGGACCTCATCTACACTTACCGTATCTTCAGAGAACACCAAGGATATTTTAGAATACAGGTGAGTAACTCTCATTGCATCTCTAACGATTGCTTTAAGGATCATAGATTTTTAAAAAATCATAAATTAAAATATCTTTGATTCATCTATGATCAATGATAATCTATTATAATTTTAGTCTATGATCATACATTTTTAAAAAATCCATAAACACAATACTATAGAAAATGTTTCCAAGTTTGCTCTCTACTCAATTCTTATGGATTAACTGAAAAAGTAGTTTTTGTAGAATTTCCTTATAATCTAAGTGGTTCTATTATTTATTATCCAGCTTTTTTCTCATTTGACCATTTCTTTTTGATAACACTGATGAAATATCTATTACTTTTTGTACTTTTTCCTGTTCCTAATTACTTTTTTCTACTTGAATGCGATGCTAGTGCATGCAGCATCTCATAGGAATCTGGGATATTACAATGATCTTTTTGATTTAAAGAACCTGTAATTCTGTTTGATTGTGAGTCACCTGAAGTGACAATGCCAAATAATGCTGCTTATTCAAGTAAAACAAATGTAAGAGAGACTAATGCATCAACCAAATCCCGAGGAAATGTGAAAGGACACTTAAAAGCTGGCTCACTCCCCTGCTTGTACTAGCACAGCCAAGAGGACGGCCAATTAAGCAGCATTTAAGTGGAATGAGGAAATCACTTCATAAAGAACATTCCAAGCTCTCATATGGTGGTAATTTATTGCTTATTAGTGGTTTTGGCTGTGTATGAAAGACACAATTTCCCATGAAGAAGAATAGTTTGCTGACAAAAAATATTCTGTTTTGGACCTTAGCCACTCTACTAGGGTTATGTTGTCATTCTTGTTGGCAGGTAACTCAGATATTTTTAGACTTTTCAAACCCATTCTTCCTTTTAAAGTTTTGCCAATAATGTGAAAAAAGAATTCAGTTCTTAGAAATTTTAAATCAGATTATTTTGGCTCACTAAAATAATTGACTGAAATAATGTATTGATGGTGGAGGACAGGTTGTTTGGGGTTTTTTTAAATGCCAGATTCAGACATGAGCTTTCTAGAGGGCAGCAGGCTGGCCCCAACCAGCTAAGTACCCCCACAGCTGCTCACTCCCTCCTTAGTAGGACAGGGCTGGGGGAAGAGAACACAAAGAGCAAAACTGAGGAAGCTCCTGGACCAGATAAAATACAGTGTAATAGGTAAACAGGTAAAGCAAAGTCATGCACACAAGCAAAGCAAAGAAGAAGTTTAGCAACTCCTTCCCATCAGGAGGCAGATATTTAGTGACCACCTGGAAAGTGAGGCCTCAGCAAACACATAACCACAAATGTCCTCTCCCTTTCCCTACGCTTTTATTGCTGAGTACAGTGTCAGATGGGGTGAGATTGGACAGCCAGCATCTTGTACACCCCCAGCCTACTCCCCAGTGGAATCAAGTGCAATAAAGACATCCTTAGTGCTGCACAAGCACTGTTCAACAACAGCCAAAACTTGGCTGTGTTACCAGCCCTGTTTCAGTCATAAATTCAGAGCACAGTACTATGTAGGCTGCTATGAAGGAAGTAAACTCATCCCAACCAGACCCAGTACACACAGGCATTGGCACCCAGTCCCTTCCAGGGCTGAATGGAAGATGAAGGATGCAGAAAACCAAAGAAAGTAAATACATGTTTCTTTGTTAGCTAGCAGATTAAGAGAAAGCCCCGTTCTCTTTTAATAACTACTGGTAGGCTGCTCACTGTCTGTCACTGCCCTGAAGTTACAGCACTGTAACGTCCATGCACAGATCCCTGCAGGGCTCAGCTGCAGGAGCAGTTCAGTCCTGTCATATGAACCCACAGTTAAAGAACAGTTTTTTGCACATGACCTTTGCTTCCCAGTGCTGATACTTTGCAGAAGTTTGAGTTCTGTTTGTCATGTAGTTATTTAAAAGGCAGCATTTTAAGTGAGAACTAAATATGTTATCCCTAAACTTTTGTTCTCAGACCAGAGTGCAGTGTGTAATGCTGTGGCTCTTCAACACTCTGCTGTAGTGGATTGCTGCAGCACACATCTGCACTAACAATTTAACTGGTGTGCTTTTGGAAAAAAAAAAGATGTTGAGAGAGGTTACTTTTAATGCCATAACTATGGCTACAAACAGATGTCCCTAGTGTTTTAAGGACAGTGCAATATTCTGTCACCAAATCTGTTTACAAAACAGCTTCTTGGTAAATAAGAAACAACTTAGCATTCTTTTCATTTAGGGTACTCCATGTGAAGGGAACTTGCAAACGCATTTTGTTATCCTTTCCTTACAGACTTCTGAAGGTGTTCCAGAGAGGACCTTCAAAACATTAAAGGACTTAATATACGCTTTTGAAAAGCCAAATCAAGGTCTGATAATAAACCTCCGCTACCCAGTGAAGAAACCGAAGGCTTTGCAAAGAAGCCAGAGGTTCAAGTCAGAAATGGACAATGTTTATGATGGTGAGAAACTTAGCTCTGCCTTTGTGGGTTTTTTTAAGATGACAGCATTGACAGGTTTGTGGTGAATACTTGCTAAACGTCTTGCATGGACAGAAGTTTTACATCCTCCCTTCTCTCTTAGGTTCACTGAAATGGTTATTCTTAGCTCACAGGTTACTTACCCTCACCTACTACAAATGAACAAATTAAAATCGCTAGAGATATACAATGATGAAAAAAGCTGCCTCCAGCTCTCTTGTTCATGGATGTTGATGCTTCTAGGCTGGAGAAGACTGAGAACCAGTTTTACTCAATGTGCTTCTGCCAAGGTACCAGGCCCTTGCACTTGGGGGTTGAGGCTGTCCTTTACCTTCATTGTCCAGGTTCTAAGATATTTTTATATCAAAACCTTACTTAGTCCTAAGATGGGCAGGCAAACAAGCCAGCTTGTGATTTGCATTCAAACATGACTAAGTGATAAGCGTATAGCCTTGTGCTCAGGATCACAGCTTTGGAACCAGAGTTCAGCCTCTCATTGCTCTTCTTCTGCTAATTTATGCTCACAAGTCCCAGGTGTAGGATGATGATATGATGCGTCTACCTGACAGAATTATGCAAATGGACACAATAAAGACAGAGGTTCTCATAAAGCTTTACGCTATGTTGTATAGCCCCATGTCACCCTTACATGCTTGTTTTGTGAAGCATGACTGCAGATACTGTTGATAACTTGCTAGTATCCCTCACACCATTCTTCATGTTCCTGCTGTACAACACTAAGCTGCAACATCCATCAGGCCATGGGCTGCAAAACAACCCTGAGACTGCTCCATGACCTCTGGCAGAGTGTGCCTAGAGCCCCAGCCAGGACACACGTGAGTAAGGGAAATCCTTTTCTTAAGTACAGATATCATAAAGGAAACAAAACTTTGGAGTCTCCACCCTACCCTGTGATTTGCATCTCATGCCCAAGAGCAGCTCAGCACGGTGGTGTGGGGCAGTGTTATGATCCAGCTATTAAAGTTATTAGAAATGCCTCTGCCCAAATTAAGGTGCAAATGACAATAGTTTGGGTTTGATAGTAAATATGAGAGGGAGAGAGAGAAAAAGGAGTGTAAAAAGAAGAGAAAGGAGAAAGAGGTGGGGGGGACAGAAAGAGAGTGACAAACGATATCACCACTCCGCGAATCCCAGCAATGTTCCTTTGATCCTCTCAGCTGGTCTTCTTGGTGGTGAAGGTCTCCCCAGAATGCACAGAATCTGATGGCTTAATATACACTCAGGCTAGGTAGGAAAACCCAGGCACCTCCCTGGGGCAGGGGGGAGTTTGCCATTGTCTCTTACAGCAGACTCTGGGTTTTTTGCATTACGTGCAAGGAACGTCCAAGGCATCAGGAACGATTCTGGGGGGCACTTCAGGGAGTCTTTGATGGATTAAGGCACTCTTTCAGCTGCCTCTCACATGAATGCCCCGTGGATGTGGCCTTCTAAAGGTTGGGGGTTCCATAGCCAGTTTGTGTAAGGAGGATGGGTTCACTGCCCCTGAGCAGAGGTTACAACACACCAAAACTTCCTCCCCCCACCTCAGCTGGGGGAGAAATCTGTACAAACCTCCTCCCAGAAAAGGGGTCTGAGGGCTATGGCCTCCCCACCTTGAAGCAAAGCAGACATGATTCTCAGTACAGCTGCTGCGTTTGGCTCACATTCTTTTCCTTGATTACTTGTTTCAGGTGATTGAAGAATGATTTTTCCTTTATCTAATCTCAGTCCTTCGACTTTCAGTCCCAAGTTCCAGTCAGGCAACTTCAGGGAGGCTTCTTTGCTCGTAGCTTCTTTATACAGTTTTTGTTATAATGAGCAGAACTTTATATCAAAGTTTGAGGCATGAACTATTTCAGTCTCTGTCAGTGCCTCTGTGCTGCAGTTGTGTGTTTCACACACCACAGCAGTGCAACTGCTCTGGCCAAGCTCCCCTGACACTGCCCGCTCTGCTGCAATTCTGGGGCCTGCGGCCCAGCAACCTTGCTGAGGGGAAGCCACAGAGACACATTTCCCATGTCATCAGCATTACCTTGTCACCTGTATCACACAGCAAATAGGCCACATTTTGCTCTAAACATTTTGCCTTAAAAATGTTGTTATGGTTTCTTATCATTGCTGTTGCAGTGAGACAGAAAATATTGCAGTAACATGGATATGTTTTTAGGAATTTTTGGTCCTGCAGTAGGAATTTATCTAGAAGATGAACAGTGTCCTCATCTGGAATCACAGGGAGGAAAACAAACCCTTTTATTTCAATGTCAAAATATAGGTAGTCTTCCATAAATATGGAGGCTTTTTTAGAAATAATCAAGCTACTTTGGAATTGCTTTTATTAAATTTTGATTTAAATTTCATTTATACAGCATTCCAAACTTCCCTCTCAGGCTGCATTATTACATGCCCACAGCAGGGGCTTATGTAAATGTCATGCTCTCCGAAACACAGGCACTGCCCAAAGCACAGCAGTGCTCCCTAAAGCAAGCAGTCCCTCACATGCTACCAGCAGCTGGCTTTGCTACAGACATGGGACTGAGCGCTCCAGCACGACCAGTGGAACACCTCAAGGGACTGAGTTCACGATCCTGGGGGCTGGAGACATTGGAGCTTTGTTTTCTAGCCTCGGAACTGCTTTTCTGGGGGCAGCTGCTCGAAGAGCAATAGGTTTCCATAGTGGAGCTTTGAGTTCCAAGCACTTCTTCCTTTTCCCTGGCTTCTCAAAAACTGTAACCAATCTTAAGAAGTGTAAGAGAGAATAGGATCTTTCAGGCTCTCCTCCTTTAGTCAGGATTAGAACTTTTCTCTTGGGTATTTATTTACAGAACAAGGGACACATTATGAGAGTCACAGATATCTCAGCTACTGATTTGATGTAGCAAGAATGGATGATTTCTGACATTTGACTGTTCCTCAGGAAGGAGGGGGTATCGTGAATACAACTGTTTACAACAGTGCTTGCTGGCTCAGAAAAGGCAGGGCAGGCTTTGCCTTTTCCTGGTGAATCCAGTCCAGAGGACGGGGACCTAAACGTTGGCCCTGCAATAACAGCACACTAAGAAACCAAACTGAGTTACTGATACCTGCCCTGCCACAGGCTGTGCTGCTTCCCCCAGCCTTTCAGAAGAGTGCCTTGCAATGACGTCTTTTTTTGTTTGTATTGATTACTTCACAGAAGTTGATGATGGCGGTGATTACGTCGATGTCTTACCCTGAAGGATCTGTGCCTGATGGCTTTGGAAGCTGCCATTCCAGGATGCCCCCTGCGCAGGGCCTCAGCTAGAGAGAGCTTCCAGCTGGGTGTCCTCTGCTCTAGATCTGGAATTACCTCCTCCTTTTGCAGACTGTCAGAGTAGCTCTATCTTCAACCAGTAGATCCAGTACAAGCTATTATGCATGTTTTCTCAGCAATAAAAGAAGTACTTTTTGTTAACAGAAACAAACACACACATAGGTATGGGGGAAGGTGTCCATGTATGTGTCTTCTGGTGGTTTTCAGCCAGGAAAGTGTCCAAGATATTGACTGCTAGAGTGAACATTCTGCTAGAAGGCAGCAATATAAATACATTAAATGAATAGGCATAAAGCAGTAATTTATGGCAGAATTGATAGGTGTTGATAAAAACCATATCTGACAAAACTATTTAGCATTTTAACATGCTTTAAAACCCCCTAACTCTGTTCTTCTGCACATGATTCATGTTACCAATGAGGATGGAGAAGTGAATAGTAGTTCAGAAATGTCAAGGAATACTAGTAGTTTGTAGCTTGAATAATGCAAATTAAAACAAAAATGCTGTGTTAAATCCAAGCCATAAAAAAAAAAAAAAAACAGAGGAAAATGGTTTGAAATACTTTTAACTTTGAGGAATGGTTCTCACAGATTACAAGAGGACTACAAGTTGTACATACATGTCAGCATGAACACATACTTCTTTTAATAGGTCCTGTACATATGGAATACTTACTCCATTTCATTTTCTACTGCTATTAGTTCTGTATTATGCATATGTCTTTTGTTGTTTGTTTGTTTTTAATGCAAGAATTTGCTTTAATATTAACCCCAATTTTAAATATTTAATAAATACTTCAGTTCTCAAGGGGGCCTGCAACTAGCAGCCACAGCCAAAACTGGAATGTATGTCCTGAGTCTTCCAGTCACTACTACAGACTTGCTCACCATTTGAGACTGTGAAGAAGACATCTGTATTTGTTGTATTTTTAAGATCCTTCACAAATTATTTATGTATTTTAATGGGTAATACTAGTTAGATTTTTTTACTATTACGTTTCTCTCACACCATTATTTCTCAAAGGAATTTTAGACCTTTCAGTGCTTTGGACTTCATTATGAATTTAACAGTGCTGCAGAGTTTTTGGCTCCAGGCTCAACTAGTATTTGTAGCATGAGAGACACACAAAAAAATAGACTTTTAACTAACCCTAGAAATGCCAAGAAATACTAAAATATATGTCCAAAACTTCATTAATTGAAAAAAAAAAGTAGTCATCCATGAAAAATGGTACTATGGGACATAAACACCCCAGCCCTTGCTCTGTAGAAGCACATAACTGATGTGTCTCTTCACTTGAAGAATCTAGCAGCCTGTCTGATAGCTGGTTGTCACAGGTACCAGACTGAGGAGCTGCAGTGCTGAGACACTCCACCTCCAGCAGCACAGTCCTCAACAAAGCACAACACTGTAGTTTTTCTGAAATGACAGTCTCAGCAGTCCCCCAGGTGCTTACTCAATCACACTGATGTTCAGCCTTGGGAAAAGGCCGAGTGACAAGGAATCCTAGGCTGTGCCTCATCGTGCCTATTAAGTGACTCTGATGACTGAGCAGAGGACAAGGGCCCGGCCGTAGTGCCTTTCAGGTGGCACTTGACAGCGTGTTTTGGACTCAGACTTACACCACCAGTCGTGGTGGCTGTAGCTCCTGGTACAGAATCCAGGACTGAGGATGACTCCAAACCCACACTCCAGTCACTTCCCCAGCGTTCCCTTGCAGCAGTCACGTGAAAGAGGGGACACAGGAAGGATCAAGGACTTAAAAGAGGAAAAAGAGACACGATGATATTTACATTACATTCACATTGCTCACCTGTCCTTTATGGCAATGTTTGTCCTATTAACAGCATAGGAAAATATAGAGGCCGATACAGATGTTCTTACACTTTGCAGGCCTAATATAACAGAAAACAATCTGTGCACGAGTTGAGAAAATACTTTCAAAAGCTTCATACAGCAGCATCTACCTGCCGACATCTGAAGGGTGGGTAGGTGAGTGGGTGTTTGTCCTTGTCGGGGGGTTGAGCAGTGGGGGCGCGGAACCTCTTGTACCTCTTGTACACTCGAACTTCGAGCACATGGTGTAAGGAAGTTCCAAGAAGGGCATGATCCCGATGTCCCGGGGCGCTCCAGCTACAAGGGGTACGAGGAAAGGATTCCTGAGCGGGCGCTGTGCCCGCAGCGGCCTGCAGGGGTCGCTGTGTGAGGCGGACGAGCGGCTGGGTCGCGGTGCCCCGGGTTCGGTACCCACCATCGCCACCACACTGCTAAAATTTCCCCTCCCGCGAGAGAGGCCAGGGAATCACAGGCGGGAGGGGGAGGCTAGCTTCTGGCCGGTCTTAAGCCCTCCCGAATAGGAGAGGAAAGGATAATGGGGACTAGAAAGACAGCAGGAAGGCGAGGCAGGGCTGCGGGCGCCAGGTGGGAAGCGACGGCAGCTCCAATCGGAGGCAGCACCCCAGAGGCCGGGCGGCTAGAAGACTCAGGTCCCCCCAAGCACACAGAGCTCCGCTTAGGATAAGCATCCCTCTGGATCGCCACGACGCTCTGGATCGCCACGCCAAAGCCGCTGTCACCCATCCAAGCGCCCGCATTCCCTGGATGGCGCGGCTCTTCCCCCGGCTCTCTCCACCGCCTCTCAGCCGTGGCTGCTGCCCGCCCCTGCCTCCCTTAAGTAAGATGGCAGCGGCGGCGTCGCCTCCCGTGCTGCCGCGCGGCGGCTGCTCGCGCTCAGTGGTCGCTGCGTCACGATGGCGGCGGCGGGAAATGCGAGTGAGGGCCGAGTGGAGCGTCTGAGGGGCCGGGTCGCCATGGACCCCCCGAGCTGCATGAAGGCCCTGCTTTTCGCAGCCACGGAGTACCGCGCCGCCAAGACAGCGCACAATGCCGAGTTTCTGCAGCGCAGCCTGGAGGTGGGAACAGCGCCCATGCTGGGGGCGCGGAGGGAGCGGGGCGTGGTGGGTGCTGTGGTATCTGTTACTGTAATGTTTTATGGTGTGTTTTTATGTTTAAAGAGGTGTGTTGTAGTCTATATGCACCCAGGGCAAGCAGATAATGTGGGTTTCAGAGGACTTAATTTTTTATTTATCCCCTAAATTCTGGCCCGCATGAATCGTTTCGCAGCTTAAAAAATAGCGTGTGAATGACGAACTGATCTTGCGTCTGGAGAGAGTTCCGTGCAACACGTATTTAAACGTGTTTTTACTAAGGAGGTGGACCAGTTCATTTCCCTGATCTTCAGGTAGAGCTTTGTGTACAACTTATGTGGTGGCCTTTGAATTAATCTCCAAGTTACTTTTTCAAACACAGATTTATTTAAATTGCTGGAACATTTATGTGAGAGTTGGTATCTTCCTTTGTTTTCTTCCCTATATCCCTTGTAAATAGATACAGAGGGAATACACAAAACCAACATTATGTGTCTCCCATTTGCAAAATATAAATCATGTCTCCCCGTGTTGGTGTAAAGGTATATAAATTTTGGCCTCTTCTTATGTAGGTTTCCCCTAGCTCAGGTTCCATTTTTTCATCCTGTTCACAGAGTCCTCCCAAAACAGTGCTGATTGCTGCTGCAGATCCTTCCTGTGGAGTGCCACCTTTGGGTCCCTGTCCAGCCTTTGGAAAGCAGTCTGATTGCAGCGTGGTTATTCTTTCAAAATAAATAAACTTGGTACTTTCCAAGCATAAAGGAATGAAAACCAGATTTTTTCCATTTCTGCTTTTTTTCCCCCCCCAGCAGATGTGAATATAAATGTTCCAGTAGAATGACACTTACATTCTCAATTTGTCAAGTAGGACAAAATCTATTTGATGCAACCCTGTGCTTTGACTTCTGTGTCAGTTACATTGTTGCAGTTGAGTAAATAAGGTTGTTTTTCTCCTTTCATCTCCAGGTTATCTCTGGACTGAAGCTTACCCATTTTTTGGCTTCAAACCAGATTCTACCAAGTGAATGTCTCAGTTGCCTTGTAGAGCTCCTGGAGGACACTAATATAAACCCTTCTCTGGTCTTGTCTGTGATTACTTTGCTATCACAGCTAGGTAAGGTTTGCATCTGAACTTTTTATCTTTTGTCTGGGCAAGGGAAGATAAGATAGATGTTGATTCTGTGTTGGGGGTGATTAATGTCTTGGAAGAAGCATGAGGTGTGAAAGATGAAGTATTTTTCATTGTCATGGAGTGCTTGGCTAAGGTACCTATTAAGTTTTGCAGTGAGAAGGAGATTTGAAGTCATCCCTGTGAATGACAATGACCGTGCTTGTCAGAATTTATCCACTGGGTAGGGTGAGAAATTATTCTTGTCCTTTATTTTTAGAGCTGGAAAAGACTGCTTTCTAATTAAGTGAGAAACCTGGCTAGGGCGTGCAAAGATAGGGAGAAGTGGTGTCACGTCCTCTGTTGTAATAACAGTCAGTCGGGACTCAGTTTCCTCATGCAGAAGAAGCCAATTCTTTATTCTCATAACTGTTTTTACACAGTTTTCACAGACCTCATGTTCAACTCCGATTGTCTAGTAGTTTTCTTGCTGCTTAATTGATTGGTTAAAAAGTGCTTGTGTATGTAGGGGTTAAGACTCTCTCCGTCTACAGGTGTTTACATATTTCTTTGGTGGATTCTCATGGGACAGATCTGTTGTTTATGCAGGTGCTACTTATTTTTCTCTCTAAGAATGGGTTGTTATGCAAACAAATTCTCATTCTTAGGATTTCTTCACATGGGAACTTAAAAGCTATTGCTACCTTTAGCTAGAGTAGCAGGGCCTAAACCATACTTTATAAGACCTTTCTTTTATAACATCTTTCACCTGTCTCCAACAATCCTCAACTGTCAGCATGTCAGTTTATCTCTCCCACTGGAGTGTTTGCTGGCACTATGGGCTCTCCAATAGCCTGGCCTATGTGCATCAAGTTTCCCAACTGCAAAGAGGTTCTACTGCCTTTTGCTTGTGTACTGAGATGCCTTTTTTGGGGGGTTTTTCCCCCTCTCAATTTCATGGAAATGGGACTTCATTGTCCAGGGAACTCTGTGCTCAGAGCACAACCTACATATACAGGGAAAAAATATCCCATCACTGCGTAGTTTCTCATCATGTATGAGTAGCTATTCAAGATTTGAGTCCTTTATGATGCTCCCTTGTTTATCTTCTCTGATTCATGGAGTTTAAGCCTCTCTGAGCTTCCTTTTATGTTTTTGGAACAATTACTGTAAAATTATATTTGTCATGGGGTTCTGGAAAATTTTAAGAATTAAGTCCTCTTCCAAATGATCTATTGCTCTACTTGTTTTGCTACAACTCTTTGAGGATTGCCTAAGCAGAACTGGTTTCTATTTATTTATTTAACTAATGCTAGATAATCCTGTCAGGTTATCAGTTTGAGTCTACCTTTCCACCATAGCATGAGGCAAGAAACAAAACTGAGCTCATTAAGATCTAAGGCTTTGAAGTGCAGGTTTCAAGATCTCAGAATGGTAGGTAGGAAGTAGACTATTCTTTCAGTGTCCAACCATCTTAAGGAAATGGATTAGTGTTAGAATTAACTGTATGTCCAAAAGTGAGGTAGAGAGGCAAGAGCGTAGGAGCTGTCATATGTTTGTAGTTACGTTTAAAACATAAGTGAAGAACTGCTCAGAGACTTTGGCTTCTGCTTCAACTGGTAGCTAATACAACAGTTTCTTTTGCTAATAATTCCTAAATTCCAGCTTCAGACACAGAGGCTAGAGAAGCTCTCCAGGACACCTGCAATCTGACTAGTGTGCTGTCAGGAGTGGTTCATCGAAGTTCCACTAATCTGAGTGACCCAGTCTTATTACAGGTAAAGGAACTTATGCTTCATAATGTTTGGCTACTGTTGCATAATGAACATTATATGTAAGAGTATAATAACCCTTCAAAAGCTCTATTGGAAATAATGTGTCAAGGGAAAGTTGATTTTAGCTGTGTACTTTATTTGCTCTATGAGGTGGGTATGACAGGAATGTAACAACTTATAGCATTCTTTGTACTCTCGTTAATCTTACTGTGCTTCTCACCTGCTCTAATCAAAGAGCCCCTAAAAAAACACACAAAGCAAAAATAACAACCAACCAAAAAAAATGCTACTTTTAAAAAATTATTTCAAGAAGTCATTGCTTGAGAGCTCAGGAGATTGATTTCCAGTTGAGGTATTTGGCTGTTTCTCCTGACACAAGCCGTTTCATAACACAAGCCTAGAGACCATTTTGTCTAATCAGTACCTTGACAGGTAACTGTGAAGGAGTGAAAGGAAAGCTGTGGCTGCCTGTTTTCATGGGAAGTTTGCAGGGCATGTGTGGCCTCCTTTTTTCTGGTCAGTGCTGTCTGCCAGTGAATGCTAGGCACTGTACTAATGAAAGTTTACAGTGAATGTCTATCAGTTTGAACTCACCAATTTTAACCTGTCCTTAAAGTTTTCTTTATTTTTTTCAAATATGCACAGGTTTTCCTCTAAGCTTTCAGTAAGTACTTGCTGGTTGCCTGTTGTCACATGTCTCTTTCTGAAAAGCAGAAAATTGATTTACTAGTAGTCTGGTGGCTCTTGTTGTGTGAAAAATAAGTCAGGCATCCAGTAAAGATCTCTTTTCCTGTGGTTTGTGTATTTCTCAAAGCACTAGGAGTACCACAAGATGCAGGGATCCAAGTGACTCACCAGTCAATAGGAGAGATTTTGTAGTCACCAGATAGATCCAATCTTAAGACCTTGAAGCTCTTGGATATCTAAATGGTGAGGTTTTGTTTTAACTGTCATGTTTGAGTGCATTGACTTCAGCTATGTGCCAGCAGAGTGCTGTATGAAGGACTTTGCCACCCTTAGATCTGTGCGCAGTGTTTAGAGCAAACCTGTTTTCCTGTAGGCATCCTTTCTACAAGAGCTTGCAAAGTGTTTTTTTGGATTTTGATGAGACTTCTTAGACCTTTCAATAAGACAAAGCCTGTTTGTCACTGACAGAATGGAGAACTTGCTGGTGAGGCCAAGGTGGAGAATTGTTTGTGATGCCTTGAGAGGCTGACCTGGAACAGAGACTAGACAGAGCTAAAAAATAAAGAAGGTATTTATTAAAAGGCCTTAAAAGAATACACCTTGGGCAGTACAAGAGCCTGGCCAAGGCCACACCCAAGATGGACCCAAAAGCTTTCACACTTACATACGTTTTGGTCTATTTGCATATTGGGGTTAATTGTCCAATTACAGCTTCAGGTTATGAAGTCCCATCCTCCATGTTTGCTCTCTTCAGTTCACTGTTGTTTATGCTCTTTGGGCCTGAAGCTGGTTACAGTTGTCCTTGGTTCCCAAGGTGAAAAAGGATTGTTTTGTCTATCTGCTCTGTGAAGAGAACTTACTAACACTTAGTATAAAGCTCAGAGTTACACACCCAAGGCAGTACAGAATCTGAAAAATATGAAAGCTAAAACTTAAGGCATCAAATGGGCTGAAAAGGTAACTCCTCTATCAAAATAAAATCTTAATAATCTTTTTGGGCTTTTACTAAGTACATCAGTGTGTTAGGACATTGCAATGTGCTTGCAGCAGCTTGTGTAATTGTTAAGTTAATGTTAGAGTCTGAAAATTAATTCAGTTGTGGTGTCTTGATATTTGTCCTTTCAGTTTCATCTTTTGTAACATTCCTCTACTGAGATGGTGTAGGACAAGCATGTGAACAGCTTTCTGTTTCCTCAGGGTATTCAGCTGCTGCAAAGACTAACCTACAATGTTCCCATCTTTTGTGCTGGTGCCAACATCGATGGATTAATTTTGTTTCTAATGCATCATGTGTAAGTGTGTACTCAGTGTCTTTTCTTACAGGAAACAGCAGGCTAAGTTTCTAAACTTTCTGAAGGCTGTTAGAGTACTGTTCTAACCTGGTCTCCAGAGTGAGCTGTGCTCTGAAATTAACCGACTTTCCTTTGAAAACCATGTACTTGTTGCAGATTGTCAAATGCAGTGATTATGGGACTTTGAGTGATGGAATATTAATTGGCCCCAGCCTACCTCTACACCTCTGGGAGCAGGGAGCTAACAAAGAGAAAGGTCAGGAGGAAATTCATGCTTGTCACTAGGAGCAGACTTGTTAGATTAATAAAAATTTGATTCAAGTGCTCTTGTAAGAAATCTAATGAAACTTGTAATAAGCAACCTCTGATAGCAGTGATCTCTGATACTGTGGGGTTTTTTCAGATGTACTCAGTTAAAAGCTGCCCACAGTGCATGGATTACAGTCTGAATTTTGTTTTGCATGGTGAAATGGTGTCTCATTAAAAAGCAAGTTCTTGCCAAGACACAAAACAAAATATAAGTCCCCCAACCACCCAGGTCTCCCAGCCCCCCACCCTACAATTTCTTGTAATTAAATTCAGGATGCTTCAATGAAAACATCTTTTGGGCTTTTCTTTTAAGTCAATCCACTGAAGATGAGTTAACAATACCGTGTTTAGGACTCCTGGCAAACCTCTGTCGACACAACTTGTCTATTCAAAGTCAGATAAAATCTTCGGTAAGAGCTTTGCTTTTGTGTCATGATTCTCCAGCTTAAGGGTAAGAGTTAATTTACTCTACTAGATAATTACCTTAGTACTTCTTTAACACTTTTAGCAGTGACCTGCTTGTTCTGCTGTAGGGCAGTTGTTTCTCCCGTGCTGGAGAAGATAACCAGTAGAACAGGAAGTTGGGTATCCTCTTCCCCTTGGTACACTGCTGTATTGTTGCACTGGCTTGTGTTATGTGTTTGGTTTTTGCAACTGTTGTCTGCAGCTGAAAAGTAAATTTAAAATTTGATCATTCTTCCATAGAAAAAACTAAATGTCATTAAAACATAAAGATTATAGGAGGATTTTTGGTAAGCAAAAAGGAGATTTGCCTTTCAAAAGATAAATCAATAATATAGCACTGATCTTCATGTCAGGGTCCTTGAACCCTCAAATACATATACATATCTGAACTGCTTGGTTCCTGTGTCTTCATAAATCATTGCAAACACTTTATTTTTTAATTCAGAAAGAGAAATTAATCCACATAAAAGCTAATGTTGTTCTGTTCACCTTGGAAGAGAGGCAGGGGGCAAAAAAATGGGAAAAACTATTGTCAGATCTGATGATTAATCAGAGAACAGATAGGAGTCAATTTTCAGTGATTATTGTCTCTTATGGGCTTTAGCAAAATGACTTTATCATCTTTCTTTAAAATAATGATGGAATTTCTTCCTTTGCTGGTTCTCTGTTGTTTTGGGGTGTTTTTTCTCATTTTTCCTTATGCAGGTTGAAAAGACAACATTAACATCAGTGCCAGTATTGTGCAGCAGAACAATGAAATAGCTTTCCCAGAGAACTGTTACCATACTAACTTTTTATGTATTATTCATTATTTGTGTGGCTTGTGTATTAATATGTCAAACCTGTACATTTGGTGGGTTTGTAATACCTTTGTTTCTCCTTTTTGCTGTAGAATAATGTGAAGAGTTTCTATCGTACCTTAATAAGTTTCTTGGCCCACAGCAGTTTGACTATGGTTGTGTTTGCACTGTCGGTGTTATCAAGCCTTACTCTAAATGAAGAGGTGGGAGAAAAAGTAAGTGTACCTTTGAAGTTGTTTCTATTCTTAAGTTGTAGATAAAACCAATTGTCACACTGGCCAAATAAAATCCTGATTCCAGCTAGTTTTAATAAGCAAGACCCAGCAAAGTATGCGCCTGTACATAACTTTCTTCTTCCTTTCAGCTCTTTCACGCTCGAAATATCCATCAGACATTTCAGTTAATATTCAATATTATTGTGAATGGAGATACTCTAACAAGAAAATATTCTGTTGATTTACTCATGGATCTTATGAAGAACCCCAAAATTGCAGATTATCTTACCAGGTATGGCTCCATTTCCCAAAAATATTTTTCCTAAGCTCTAGTTCAGTTTCTTTGCTGTATGCTATTTGAAGTTCAAACCAAGCACTAGGGAAAAAAAATCCCAAGATACTTTTTGAATGTTGCTTGTTGATTATAACTGCTATATCTGAACCTGAAGGTTTGCTGGGTTACTAGTTTGACACAGAAGCGTGACTTAAAACCTGTTTTTTTCATTGCCACTGAAGGAATATTGAATACCCTGTTCTGTAATGTTTTGTCTGGACAGTGTTGATAGTCAGACAACAAGATGAGTAGCTATCCTGCCTTTTACAGTGTTATATAATCTTGAAGTGGAATAGTATGGTTGAAGTTGCAAGAAGTAATAATTTTATTGGGGGGGGTGTTAGAGTGGTTCTGTGGAAAGCGTGACTAGTAGTTCTGCAAATTCCATTAGGAGAATTTAGGTGCTGATTTTCAATCTAAATCAAACAGTAAACATAGCTGAAAAATCATAGCTTATTTTAAGGAATTTGCTTTCATTCTTAGTGATAAATAACTTTAAATATTTTAATGCTTGTGGTTTTAAATTATCAAAAATTTAAATAGATATTAAATTACCAAAACCATCACTGTACTTGAAGTGTTTGGGGGTAAGAAGGAGAATAGGGCACTTTAATTCATCATCATGTCGTGTAAATGTTTAGATGTACTGAAATTTTAGTTTTATAATTTTTTCTTCTTCTCTATGCATGCTGTAGATACAAGCACTTCACCTCTTGCCTTGGTCAAGTATTAGACCTTCTTCATGGAAGGGATCCTGATTCATCATCTAAGGTATTTATATTTTTACAGTTAAAGGCTAAGAGACTGCATTCCTAATCTAGTTTCTCTTCTGTTGTTATAGATAGGTTCCTTGTGTACAAGGGTTAGTCATGAAATACACTGTCTTCAGGACTCTTAAATGACCTAGAGAATTAACCAAGTTTATATTTTCTAGTTGTTCAAAAGGCTGTCAGATTGAATTTGTAAAGTTGGGGTTTTGCCAGATTCTGTGTCTGCTTTCAGGCAACAGATGTAAAGGCAAAAAGCCAATAAATACCTTTTGTGCTGTGGCTATTAAAAAATTTTAGCATCTACCGGGAATGCAGTGTATCCCACTTTGCTCTCTAAACCTGGAATTAATACTACTCAGACTTCAGCTGGTGATCAGGGAACCCTGATGCTAATCTCAAATGTGTAGGAATAAGTGTTCTTACCTTAGCTGAACTAATAGATGCCACTTCTGTTTAAGCAGCGAACTGTTTCATTAAGCTTTGTGTCGCTACCACCTTACGTAAATGAAACACTGGCTGTCACTAAAGGCTAAAATATGAAATGTGAAAATGTTGGGGCTAAATATATCTGTGAAACAGATCTGGAGCTTTTTTCTATGAATGTGTTACACATCCTAGTTAATGATAGATGCTACTATTTCTCTCTGTGTGGTTTTGCTGTTGTTTATTTGGTTTAGAGAGGCATGTTGACATGGAGCTTTCCAGGGTGGTTTCCTCTTTGTGCATGCTCAGAGAATGGATGTGCATCCATTCCTGTCTCAGAATGTTTTCTCTTTGACGACTTTCTTCATGCTGAGAGTACATGTTAGTACTTTTACTGTATCACTAGCCAGCACTCATGTCAGAAGAAAAGAATACACTGAATACTGTCACAAGCCTTCACGAGTCCAGTGAACTGTTTCTGCTGCTGACTTGGCTTTAAAGAAAGAAAATTATTCCTCAGAAAACTTGCAAGTGCTAAAAGGAGTTGCATAGAACTTGCGTAGACTTCTGTTATGGGAGTTGCAGTTTCTGTATAAGTCCTTGATTTAAAAGCATTTGAACTCTTCTTCACTTCACACAGATCTTAGAGCTGCTGCTTGCCTTCTGCTCTGTGCTAGAACTGCGTCACACTCTGCGGCAGGCGATACTGGAACCAGCTGGCTTGCCAGTCTCTGCAAGCACCAGACTTGTGACTAGCTCAAAGAGTTTTGAACCATCTGTTGCATTGGTGCACTTGTCAAACCAACCATTGGAAGGCTCTGAAGACTGTTCAGGGCTAGCATTGCAACTACTCAAAGAGATTTTTGAGGTACCAAGACTGATAACTGAGTTTGAAGAGCTTCTTAGTAGCTCTTATTTTTAAATTATTTTTAAACAACTGTTATAGTTTGACTTGAAAAATAGCAGATACAAAAATACTTATAATAAAGTTCATTGTAAAATAGTTATGTTGGAATAAACATATTTCGTAAAACAACTGTTCTATTAAAGACATGCAGTATTTTAGAAATATGTCTGTGTTGCAAGTGAAAGACAAGGCAGTTTATGAAGTCATGAGGTAGGCAGAACACTATCAGAGTTCTTTTACAGAAGTGAGGACGTTCCTGCTGTTTCTGTTCCCTGTAAACTTCCTCCTCCAGTATGAGACTGGTCAGCCATCTTAAACCTGAAATAGCAAGAGTCTGGGAAAGGAGGAGCACAGACTGGTGCAGGAAGGGGTAGAGTAAGCTTGGCTTCCTTGTGCTGTTACTTTTCAATATTGACATAAAATGTCTTTACTACAGGATGTTATTAACAATAAGAATGGTAAATCAGCGGAACACTTTATGGATCTTTTGCTGCCTGTTCTTCTTGATCATCTTCAGATGCCAGAACAGATTGTGGATGAGCTATTAGTGAAGAAAAAGTGTGAAAGAATGGTCAAGGCTATTAATGTCCTCACAAATATCCTTTTAATGTGCTTCTTGGCAACTGATTTATTATTCCTCCACCATGATCTGCTCTAAGATATTAAAGGCATGTTCACCTTGGGTCACTTTAATAGCTTCTAATGACAATAAGTGCCCTAATTTTACTTAGGAGTGTCATCTTGCAAGATCTAAAGTAACTTTCTAATTGCTGTGAAATTGTTTTGTAATACAGTGGTGCAGGATATAATGTTGTGGCTATTCAACAGAATAGAAGCCCTTTGCAGATCAAAAAAAAGATTAGTGTTTTCCGTTTAAATTGTGTGGGGAATTTGGGGCGGCCGTCTTCTTGATCCATGTAGTAATGTTGCCTAGCTAAGACAAGTGCAGCTCCCAGCCAAATACGATGCAAATTTAGATAAGAGAAACAAGGAAAAATAGCATGGAATTATACAGTTTTGCACTCCTTATTGAGCCCTTAGTGTCCACAGTAAGTTTAGTAAGGGGGACATGACTGCAGGCTGTAGTCCTGCATTTAAGCTAAGTTCTGTGGAGAAGTCTCTGCTGGCTCACTTCTAGGTAACTGGGTCTTGTATTAGGGACTGGCTTTTGTTGGCAATGCTTCTCTATGCCACCCATTTTATTAAGGTTTGCCTTCACTGTCTGTTTCCAATAAGTGTATGTATTAACTGAAAACTGAAGCTTATTTGATTTGTTAGGCATGATTTAAGTGCTTTATGTCGTTGGGTATTACAAGCATTTTTAGAGGCTCTTGTGCTTTGATGCCATAGCTTTTGTGCCCTAGCCTTATTATTATAAAATGTTGCCTTTTGGTGCCAATACCTAGGCATAGGTATATTGAATTTATTCTTAACTCTGCCTACCGCTCTGCATAGATGACACACTGAAAATGTATGTCTCGAAGGTGCTGACTGCCAGCCAATGCACATGTCTGATAGAACATCAGTTTCCTTATTGTGGGATTGATGGTGGCTTTGGGACAAAATTGGTGGACTCTGAAATGTGGTGAGCACACATATTTATCTAAAATCTAATTAGGCATGACTAGTGTGAGAGTTGTAATATTGTTGCAATGGAAAGAATATGGTAGTTGAAAGTACCATTTAAATTAATATTGGTATTAAATTAAACTTGGTATTTTGTGGAATAAGTCTTGCTCGTCAGCTCATTCAGATAATGTTTTTGGCATAAGCTGGAGATCCACTTGTGTGGAATAATGACCTTAAACCTTGTGCAGTAGTTCAGGCTGATCCAAGTTTAAGCTTACTAGAACTGCTCATAACATTGATTTCTCATTTTGATTTTATGCAATCAGAGTTCCAAAATATCACACATCACTATGGGGGGCAGTTGTTGCACTGAAAATTAAATGCACGTTTCTTTCAGCTCAGTGTCATTATAGCTAAAAGTCAATTTAGTTACAAGTTAGCTATAACTTACAGCTTAGCTATAGCTATAACTTATAGCCAGTTTCTCTGGCCAAAACCCTGTGAAATACAATTGGACCTACAGTTAAACCGTCCTCACTTTCAACTGGAATTGGTGGTTTTGTTCTTCATTGTTGCCATCCTTGGATGGACGAGCTCAGGCACACATCCAGGGAACTCAGTATGATCTCTTTGGTTCTAGCATCATTGCCTTGCTAGATATATTTATTTTCTTTGTGAATGTGTTTATTAGTTTTTTTTTTTTAATTGACTGGATTTGTCAGTGCTGATTTGACATATCTCACCTTTTTTTTTTTTCATCCAATTTGCTTTTCTACTTGGATGTTTTGAAGCAAACTTGCTACTGATATTATTTTGAAAACACTTGATCTTATGAGCAGATTGCAGCAAGATGTATCTGGTATGAAGGTCAGCTTCTACAAAATGTTACAGGTATGATTTTAAAATGTTTTATGAAATGTATCTGTGAAATAAAGTGTCACTGCACTACAGTAGTTTTAGTTATAAATGTTTTGCATGATTATCTCTGAAGTGGTAAAGCTTCTAGGAGAGTACAGTCCCTTATGCACAATTCCTAAAGGTTGTTTCACTGTTCTTCTAAAATGATGGTAGTTTGCTTTTACTCTAGTTATTTGTTTTGGTATTGCATATGAAATAATATTTTAGCTGCTTAGTAAGAATGATCCTTTTAAGACTGCAATATGACTGCAGTTTAAAAGTAGCAAACTAGAAAACAATTTCCACAGCAATACAATAATTTTTGGGGTTGGTTACTATTAAATATGTACATCTAATCTGGAGCTTTGCATGGCCAAAACAGTTTCTGGTCAGATGATACCTTAATAAATTATTTTGTAGATGGAAAAGCAGTCCAGAGAGTCAAACACTTCTTGCTGTTTTGGAGATTTTTCATTCTAGAATGGGAATTGTGTAATTTAATGAGTAACAATGAGTTTTACAGTCCACAATTAATCTTTATAACTTCGGCTAGTGACCTTTTATGTAGAATATCAAGCACTTGAAAACTTGCAGGAATTGACTAGCTTCTTTACTTGTTGAGTTGCCTTTAATGTAAAATGTGATTTCAAATACTCAGAAGTATAGACTACTTTTAAAATCATGTCTTCCATGGACTTCAGGCTCAGAAACTTAGAGGGGCAAACTTTAAGAAGGTAACTTAAGTTTTGAGTAAAACATTTCTGTGCGATGTTTTGGTAGTTTGTGTTTTGTGGGGTTTTCTGTTGTTGTTGTCTGCTGTGTCTTGTTTTGACCAAACTAATTTATTTTTAGGATCAGCGTTTGATTACGCCTTTGACATTTGCTTTAACATCAGACCATGGAGAGCGGGTCCAAGTGGGGCTTAAAATACTGTTTGAGGTTGCACCCTTACCAGATTTTCCCACTGTAGTGTAAGTACTTTTGTGATACTCTGGTTAGATTTGACATTTTCATGGGCTTAGTGATATTCATGTTTTTTGGAGTACTATTTTCAGCTCGTCAGACACAGAAACCTTAGAAAAATTGTCTTGTTTCCGCTTTATGTGCACTTACAAGATCGCAGTGATCCTGGAGGCCAGAGGAAGCAAATTGCAATGCTGATGGTGTTCATTTTATGTCAGATCCTAGAGAGCAGAGGAGCAATTGACTCCTGTCCCTGTGCTCATTTGTCTGAAATCTGTGCTTGGAACTTAGGGTGCATCTGTCTGATTTCTCTCTAATGAACTCTGTCAGATGTGTCATTCTTCAGTTCCTAAAGCTTTGTTCACCCTTTTGCAGTATCTTCCAGGAAAGAACAGATTAGGGTAAGACACAGGCAGATTGCACTCAGGTAGTATTTAGGGTGGTTTAAACAATGGAAAAGTATTGAGAAACTCTGATGGAGTCCTTATTTCTGTAGATGTAATAAAATACAAGAAAAAAAAAGGTTTTAAATTGTATCCCAACTTGGAGTTGAACCTGACAGATGTCAAGGCAGCAAGAAAGACCATTACATCAGCAGCAAAAGCCAGACATGAAAATGTATGCCTTTCTGTTGAGTGGAGCAGGGGACCTGTTGACAAAGGACATGGAAAACGTTGACATACTGAATGCCTTGTTTGGTCTTCACTGGTAAGGATTCCTAAAGGCAGAGCAATGTCCCTGAGAGCAGTGGGAAAGCCTAGAGGAGGCAAGACATACTCTGGGTGGCAGAGGGTCAGATCATTGAACATCTAAACTTAACTGGGTGTGCAGAAGTCCAGAAGACCTGACATGATATGCCCTTGAGTGCTTGGGGAGTTGCCTGTTGTCATTCCAAGGCCACTCCGGAGTGCCTTGGAAAATTTGTGCTGATTGGGACAGGTTCCTGAAGACTAGAAGAAAACAAATGTAATTTCTGTCTTCAAGAATGGCAAAGATGATCAGTAGCACCCTGAACTGCACTTGGAAGAGTCCTGATGACAGGGCAAAGGAGGTGGTCATTCCCCTCTGCTCAGCTGTGGTGAGACGACACCTGTAGTGTTGTGTCCAGGCCTGGGCTCTCCAGTGCAAGAGAGATACGAACATCCTAGAGTGAGTCTAGTGAAGAGTTTGAGGGATGAGCATGTATTACACAAGGTGAGACTGCAAGAGCTGAGCTTGCTTACTTTTGGGAAGACTTGCAGGGCTCTTATTAGTGTTGAAATGTCTGATAGGAAGGAGCAAAAGAGACAGGCAGGCTTCTTAGTGGTATCCACTAGATAGATGTAGGCACAAACTGAAATACAAGAAAAAACCTTTTCGAGTTCTTTAAATATCAGAAAAGAAATCCATTTACTGTAAGGTGAGGTCAAACTAGAAAATGTTTCCCAAAGACATTGTGGAGTCTTCATCCTTTGAGGGAGTCAATTACAAGGCATAGTCCTCAGCAACCTGCAAAGAGGTTGTTCTGCTACGAGCAGAACAGTTGAACTAGGTGGTGTGTAGATAGGTCCCATTCAATCTTAATTATATGGGTTTGTGGATATAAGAAATATTTTTATAGTAGCCATAGTAATGAATAGTAAAGAATAGTCTGGCTGAAAGAATGAAGGACCTATAAAATATGTCTAGAATTGTACAATGGAACAGCCAAATAACATGTCTATAAATGCAAGTTAAAAATAAGCTATGCTTGCTTAGGAAGCAATTGAGACAGACTTCAGTGAAGTGGCTGGGATAGCTTAGTAATTAAGGAATTTATCAAGAGCAAAAAATTTATAACTGGTGCCTCTAAAAGTGGCTCTTGATTTATCATTCTTGTTGGAAACATGTTATTGGTACTTGCCTTGAAAATACCAGCCACAAATTACATATAGACACTTGAATATAGATGCTGAAATTACTTTTTTCTAAGCTCTTGAGTTCTCTTCCCTATACAAATTTAAACAGATTGCACTTTTCTCTGCATACTTAAATTTTGGTTAAAACTTAAAAAATCAAATGAGTTGTACGCGATACAGTGTTGTAAAATAGAATTGCAGACAACAAAGAACTGATGTTTATTGGTTGCATTCTGCCTTTTCTTGATTCAATCTTATTTTTATGCCAAATAAAAATTTTTACTAATGCTTTCTCCATCTTCTTTGATGCAAACAGTGGCCTAGTTAATTTGAATAATAACAGGTGAAATAATCTGTTTCTCAGGTGCATGAGAGATATGATATGTTGCTCAAAAAAAGCTGGGCACTGTTCCCTTTCTGATGAGATTCTGTATTTGTCTCTAAAGGTTAGCCATGATAAATTTTTTTGCCCCTTTTTCTGTATCTCTGGCCAGTTTGAGCACATGCTCCACACACATTTTCATAAGGTGTGGTAATGCAAATGTGGCTGTACATTTTGCTATGAAATCCATCTCATCTTCAATCCTTGCAATGCTGTTTGTAGCAGATTGTGTCATTAATAGCCTCATGTTTATACAGGCTGGGTGAAAGCATTGTAGCAAATAATGCCTACAGACAACAAGAAATGCAGCACAGAGCAAAGAGAATCCAAATGCAGGCACCTGTGACCAGCACTACTTCAGTGAGATGTTCTTCATCCTCTCCTTCAAGTAATGACTCCAAAGCTTCAAATATTGAGGAATTAATACAAAAACTTCATTCTGGACTAGAGGTTAGTAGAATTTATATACCCTTGTGAAACGTTTGACACTTTTTTTTACTGGGAGGGATGGAAATTAAAAGCCAAGTGTCAGACTACCATGTGTGGAGCAGTTAAGTTTGGTTTAGATTCCTGTCTGTTTGGAATGTGCTCTTTTTGCTGAGCTCCTGAGC
Source organism: Motacilla alba alba (assembly GCF_015832195.1). NCBI lineage: Eukaryota > Metazoa > Chordata > Aves > Passeriformes > Motacillidae > Motacilla > Motacilla alba. The sequence goes on along the minus strand of NC_052016.1, from coordinate 28,322,171 downwards.
AGAATTCAAAGATGCTATGTTGAGCTACACCTGAAGGCAAGGCTCCTTACTGAGGGCCCTCTCCAATGGGTTCACCCACAGTCATCTTAGCTGTCAGATGCAGAGGCAGGAGCCAGGTACAGTCCAACTGCTTAGACTTCCAGGGATACATACAAGGAACCTCCTCCCTCTGCTTCCTAAGAAATAGCCTGTAATAGAGTAGAGACACTGTGCTACTTTAGAAAAGTGTGGTGCATCTCTTGTGTGCCTAAACATGCATACTGACATTCTCCTTTTGTTGGCTGTAGCTGACTTTAGCATTTACAGTTCATCTTTTGTGGCCTTCTTGGAAAGGTGCTGTTATTATTTCAGAAGGCAGTTTTTACTTCCCTCTGCAGCAACTTGCATTGTGAATGAAACACCCAACCAGGAACCGCATACCATGTGCTGCTTTGTGGGCCATCCTGGCAGATACTGAATATATCTCCTCTTTCCCTTTTCTGTTCAAAGCAAGTTAGCTTCTTTGTAGCTGCTTTAGACCGAGAGATGGATTGTTGATTCTATTTTCTTTTGGCTTAAAAGAACAGTATGCAAATTGGGAAAAGAAATAGAAAGTTTCTTGGTAACAGCTTGATATCTGTATGAGTGGTATTGCCTCCAGCCTTAGCTTTGCAACTCTTATCTTTTTATTGTAACTGATAAAAGTGAAACTCAGAGAATTACCAGTTAGCTAGCAGAGAGCTACCATTTCAGAGAGATGCCTGAGTAACAGTGAAAAAGGTCAGGTGAGTCTTCCTTGGCTTACTTTTTACTCTTCCTCTGGATGCTCCCATTGATCATTCTTTTCAGGACTGCATGACAGCGTGTGGGTGCATTGCTGTGTTTATATTAATGTAAATCAAAGCAAGCACAAGTGCCTACACAGAAGCTTCACAGTAATGTGACAGATATAAACCTGCTTCAATTTTTTTTTTAGAGGAGAAAGTTAATGAATTGTTGAGTGATTCTTTTCTTAGACCTTCTAATTAGTAATTCAAAAGCAATATACACATTCACTTAAAATATCCAGTACTTGAGCTCTGTCTGTGTATTGTGTGAAGCTCAAATGCTTGTAAAAACATAATTGAGAAAACACTTCTCATAGTATCACTGTTCAGAGAGAATGAAGGGAATTTCATTCTTAGAGCTTTTCTTGGAGTCATTTCTATATCCTTTAGATATTTTAAGTTTGCAAGTAGGAAAATAAACTACTTGTTTCATACTTTAGGGACAGAAAAATGAGCTGAGAACTGGAGATACACAGGGTTAATTAATCCTGTTAATTTGCAAAAAGTGTTCTTACATAGTGGTTCAGGATGGTGCAGGCTTTTCTGTAGGTGTTCAATGTATGAACAGCTGGCATAGTTTGCACTTGGTTGTGCATCAGCATCTGTGAACAGCTGCTCAGAACTGGTGTTGTAGCAGCACTGCCTAAGAAATACCCTGAAATCACTAAGTAGCATTTTCACTTGACTCAGGCATATACTTTAATAAACACTTAGGTCTTATTGTGCCATACATGGTGCATTTCCTTTAGTAAGTCATGGGAAGTGGCTCTGTAGGTCCTCAATAGCATCCTTTCCAGTATCCTAGAAAAACTTTCCTGGGCCTTTTTTCCTAATATGTATATTGAGAAAGCAACAGAGTGTGAACAAGGAGTTTTAACCATATGCATTTTGTGCTGTTAATCTTAGGGCAGATTTTTTTAGGTGTCCTACAAGGGGCCTGCTAATTCTCCAGCAAAGATTGGACCAAGGGGAATGATTTTAGAATGATGATTTTACCTCTATTAAGCCTAACTAGTTCAACTGCTCACAAACTTTTCTCACAAAACTACAGAGCTCTTTAGTGGCACATTACCTGTGTAAGTAAATTGAAATTTCCAGTAACAGTAATTGGAGAACATTTCCACAGATGAAGGAGCCCTTGGCTGATGTGAGGATATCTGACATAATGGATGTCTATGAGCAGAAGCTGTTTGCATTAGCAGTAAGTACAGTCTAATGTGCATGCAGATGCTGCAGTCGGTACTTCCAGAAAATGTTAATGACAAATGTTCTCCCTATATGCAGTCTAAAGAAACGAGGCTGCAGGATCTACTAGAAGTAAAGGCAGTAGCTCTGGCTCAGGCTGAGAGGCTGATGGCTCAGTACCGGTGTCAGAGAGCCCAGGCTGAGTCTGAGGTAAGTAGAGGAGCTTCAAGGTGAGACTGGGTAATGATTATCTGGGTAGCTTTAACTGTGATCATATGTGAAAACTATACTGCTTATCTGTAAGCTGTGCTTGCAAGTTGGGGCAGTCCTAATTTTCACCATGAACATCCTGTTTTCCTCAAACTATTCTTTGTTTTCTTTAATGTAATTTTCCTTACAGGAAGTCAACAAAACCAGCATACTCTGCTCATTATAATTTGTTAACCATTAGTGATATTTCAGCAATATTAAAAAGTAATAAACCCACTTACTAGAATTCTCTCTCGAATTTGCTGGTATATAAAGAACTGTTTCCTGTTTGTGCCTTTTGATTCACTAGTCAGAGATGAACTTTCAAATAAAGCTTGCTTTTGTGGGGTCTGTATTTGGGCTGCACATTGAAAAGTGAGAATAATTTCTATTCTTTAAAGGTTATATTAAAAATTCTGCTACTGGTTACGAGATCCACAGCTAAAATGTATCATCTTTTACTCTGTTCTTCCCTCTTCCCTCACATTGTCTATAAATTAAGCTAATTTGTAGTTAATATTAGGTGAGAGAATTTATTCTCTTAATGTAGATAGTGACATTTTGGTGTTAGATCTATGGCCTCAAACATGCCTAATACAACCTGAGAAACAAAATTCCCTTTAATGTATGTGGCTTTTTTTTTCTTTTTATTTATGGGTGTCTTTCCACTCAAAGGCAAGAGCTCTTGCTGCAATGCTGAAGGATGCAGAACGAAAAAATGAAGAGCTTAATGATTTGCTGAAGGCTCAACAGGTAGAATCTGAAAGAGCACAGACTGATATTGAACAACTCTTTCAGCACAATAGGAAATTGCAGGCAGTTGCTGAAGAACATGAAATACTAAAAAAATCCACTCTTGATCTCCTTCAGAGGTAAGACATATAGGATCTCTAAACAAGTATTTCATATGAAAAGAGTTCTGATGTCCTTTACTATGCTAGGCACATTAGAAGAGCAACATTTCATTCCATGTCATGTTTTTAAATGAAAAGTTCATTCTTTTTTCTTCTGTATGCTTGTCAATAAGGTCTTTCAGGAGCTCAAATTTATGTTACATTTAACATACTTAAATTTATTAATTTATCTGTATTAACATTCAGTTTTCAGTGGAATGAGAACTGAATTGTAGGTGCTGAAGGTCCAGTTCAGGAAATAGTACAAGCTTTTTATACAAGGAGAGCATTGTTCTCTAAGACACAGAACTAACAATGCTTAGTTTCTGTTAGCATTATACCATGCTCTCAGTGTCTCTCTTTGATCTTACATGCTGTCTTGATGACATGCTTGCAAGAGTTCTGGAGAAACAGCCAATATCATTGTATTTGCATAAGGTAGGACTTGGCATTGTTGGTCAAGTCTCTACCAAATTTGACTTAAATTAGGGAAAAGTGAGGTATGGAGGAAGGAGACACATTGTATGTTCTGAATTACTTATAAGCATTATTTCTTTGGGATCTTAAGCCAAATAGAATATGTGAGACACACAAAATACATAAAGATAGAAAATATTTGAAATTAGAATGTGCTTTGGAAAAATAAAGGCTTAGGAGAGCTTTGACTTCTCAACTCACGAGCTGACGCTAGGTATCAGCAAGGCAAAGAAACTGACGACCCTGAGATCAAGTTTCTTGTTTAATAATGGGAGCAAGCATTATTAGGCAATTTTGAATGCATATTGCTGCCAATAAAGGAGTCATTGAGGGAGGAAAATGTATAAAACTTTTTTCCATTACTAGATTTCTTGAATAAGTGTCTAGTATGGTCACTGTGGAGGTGCCTCCATTTTTGCTTGAATTATAGGCAGTCATACCCTTTGTGAACATGTATTGTCTAATTCATGGGAAATAAATTAGCCGCTGTCTATTATCTAACAGTTTTTAAGTATCCAAACTAGGAAGAAAACTTTCTAATCCTTACAATGTGTTTCTAAAGCAAAAACTTACTTTTTAATAAAACAACCTTCATACTTTAAATATGCTGTTTCTTGAAAACAATAAATTCACTGACACCAGGGGATAGAATTTGCCTTTTGGTAGGAAAGTAGGAAAATGTTTGCTTAGAGCGTGAAATCTGCCTCATAAGCCTGTATGAATTACACACTGCGTTGTCTTCAGTATGTTCAGTTTTTATTATCACAAGACAAGATCATAGAAGCTCATAGACTAACTTAAAGGGTCCCTTAAAAGATGACTGACATACACAAACTGTTATAGATTAGCTCTTTGCAAATTTCTAAAGGTATTTATAGTTTTGTCAATTCCTAAAAGTTTTCTGCTAGAAGGAGGTTGCTTCCTGATCATTAATACTTCAGGATATGTAAGGGATCCTCTGACGATTGGCTGGTTTGTTTGTTTGTCTGTTTTCTTCTTCCAAGTCAAGCATTGAAACAGGCTGCCCAGGGAAGTGGCTGAGTCATCATCCCTGGGGTATCTAAAAGATGTGTAGATGGGGCATTTAGGGACATGGTATAGTGGTGGACTTAGCAGTGCTGGATTAATGGTTTGACTCAATGAGCTAAAGGGTCTTTTCTAACCTAAATGATTCTATGATTTTAAGTATGTTGATTGAAAAAGAACAAATCCAAAACATCTAACACACTAACAGCCAGCTGTCACCAGAAACCACTCAGCTGAACACCCCCCCTTCCAAAAAACACCTTGCTTGTCACTTGAGTGGGATGATTGCAGTGGTCATACCAAATATTTTCATTTGGCAAACTATTGAAGTAAAAGCTCTCTTCAAAAGCAATTACATTTTATTTGTAGGGATGAAACAATTGAAAGACAATATAAAGATCTACAGATTACATGCAATTCACTAAATAAACAAGTGGAAGCAATGATGAAACTACATTAATCACTCAAGCAGCAGATCAGTTTAGTCTTTTTAAAGCAAGTGATACAGTAAAACTAAATAGCACTTTAGTCTCAGTTTTTCAACTGGGCTTTAAGTAACATCTGAGAAGTGAAGTTAGCCAAAGATGCTTCAGAGTTGGCTTATACATTTATTTTTGATGAGAATCTGTAGTACTGACTTTGGTTTATTTTATTTGTTCCTTAATTGTTGGAGCAATTGGTGAGGGAATATCGACAGACTTCAGCAATAGTATGAAGAGAAAGATGATGACCTAATTCTTAATACACTTGGGAGAGTGTGGAGGTGTTATTTTGGTTGACGTTGAATTCTTAAATGCTTTTATCATGCAAAAATTTCCTTGTATTTTCTTTTAGGCTGCATGTTTTCTCTTAATGTTGTCAAGTTGGAATAAAAAACCAAAACAACCAACCCTATTCAATGAACACATTTGAAAGTTACATTAGAAGTCATGATGGGTGGTATTCTGCCTGTGGTATAAAACATCTTTCTCAACTATAAAACCAGTATTAACTATGTCTTCTTCCGGAGTAATTGTAATTTTTCATTTATGATGGCTTAAAATAGAGGTCTGGTGTACCTTTCACCAATGTAACTAAGGGAATATAGGTTCTTGACAGATTTTATTTAGTGCATAATTTTCAGAAGATGTCTTTAAAATATGCTCATAGGCAGGCCTTGTATTCAGTTGAGAAATAAAATGCTGTTCTTGGTGTTACTTGGAAAGTTCACTTCACCCTTCCAGGCTCTTGCTTTGTCAGTAATCAGAGCAGTCCAAATCCTTGAGTTCTAATTAAATGGAAAATTTTCATACTGATATGTTAGTTTGCTACTGAACAAATTTGGCTGCTTACATGGAATGGTGCAATATGCAGCTCAGGGTAATTGGGGAGATATTCTGATGAAAGCTGACCCTTTTTAATGCCAGGAGGAGCAGTTTATTATAGAGATACTCTTGAACTGCCACAGAAATGGAGACACTGGAAATATACATCCCTCCCTCTTGCTAGAGGCTGCAGCTTAGCAACTGCTAGATAGGAAGTGGATAAACAAGTAAACAGAAGTGACAGCAGATGCCATCTAGGCAAGGCAAATGGCAAGTAGAATATGCTTTAGAAATTAGTCTGACTGGTAATAGAAAAATTAGATTAGCTTCAGAGTGTGTCAAGTGCTCATGTTAGAGCTGTACTGCTGGTAGATGCCAGTACCTCTGTATTAAATGAGTGTGGAAACTGAGCATTACCCAAACTAGTGAGAACTGAGGCAGGCCTGCACAAAAGCTTTGTCACGGTCTTATGGTATGGTCACTTTTGAGTGTTGTGTGACAATCCAGGAGATGTTCAGAATGATATTTTTTGTGTACAGATACAGGGATAATACCTGAAACAGGTTTTACTAATTGCATTGTCTCTTCGGGAGCATAGTAAGAGCTAAAACCCCTGCATCCTAAATCACTAATGGCAGGGAATTTTTACCAGCATTGAATGCCAATTTTAGTTCTGCCACAGTAGTTTGAATTATTTGTGGCTGTGATCAAAGGCACCAGCTTCTGGCCTTTTTACTCCAGGTATCAGCCTTTTCAGTAGTTCCTACCATGATCAGAGAAGGGCAGTGACTGGGTCATGGTGGCAGGAAGGAATTAACATACATCTCTGCTCACACTATGCACATTCAAAGGTTTGATGATTTGAAGCTCTTGATAGCAACAGGAAATAATACAAAAATCATTTTAGTTTCCTAGGACAGGGAAATGGTGGCATATCTCATTTTAAGCATAAAAATTTATTTCTCTGCACTTTTAGGAATGCTGCACAGTTAGTAGAAAGTGAACATCACAGAAATGAATTACAGCAACAGCTGCAGGAGAGAGATGGCACAATAGCAAGTAAGTCACCTACCTAAAGGTCACTGAAGCTAGAGAACTAACTGTATTAACTAGATGTTGTTATTATAGGCTCTACATAAGCTGCTATATCTTAATGAGGAACTTGTAAACCTTAAAAGATGGGCGCAGATACATAATTTAATAGTTGAATGAAACAAATACAAATTTTAATCTTTTAGAAAGGATGCATGAAGTTGATTTCCCAGACTTGACTGAATCCCTGCATATTATGTCCCTTCAGGATCTTCTTGCAACATGTCCATTAGAACTATTTTCTGTATGAAATGCAAATTAGAAGAGCTTAATTTAACTCTCTGCAAATGACTAGTATCAACCACTAAAATTTAGCAGTAGGTGGCACTAGTCAGTAATTCAATTAGCAGCCATGTTGAGTCCAAAACAAAAAATTAATTTTAAAAGCCCCTTGTTTCCCAGGCCAATGCAGTATTTGTTTTCTGAGTTTGGTGTCTGATCTTTTAATGTGTTCATTTTCTTAAGCCTTGCAACAGAATATAAATGTTCTGGAAGAAAAAATAAAAACTCAACAGAAAGAAAAAACAAATATGGAACAAACTATCGATATTCTTAGAAAGGAATTAAGTGAAACACAGCAAGCAAGGGAAGAACTGAGTGTCAAGGTAAGGAATTACTTGTGCCTGCATTCCTGAGACTGGAGTTTTAGGTATCTGTTTAATTGATAGAGTTGGTAAATCCATACTTTGGTGGCTAAGTACTTAAAGACCCTAGAGTAGCTGATGTAGTAGTGGACAAGAAAAATTCTCTCAACTTCAATTGTGTGCCTCTTGAGTTTTAAGTTAGGATCAAGTTCTAATGAGACTCGGTATGGTGTGGTGTGTTGAGTTCATAATGTTGGAAAGGGAAAAAAGCCCACCAAACCTGTGGTATAATGTTAAATAATAACATGTAACAAATTCCTCTCCAGTAGTTTTGACTACTGAAAATGTCAGTCAGCTTGCTCTCCCTCCCTTTCTCACATTGAATCAAGGTACATAGGTATGCACCAAAATGCACCTGGGGTTCTTTTGATCATTGAAATTCTAACCAAAAAGCACTTTTATTTCCAAGTAAAGGTGTCTTTTTTAAAAAGAGAGATCACTTTGGCTGTGCCAAGTCAACAGAAAAAAAACCAACAAATCCCCCAAGATTCAGTGCAGCCTACGTGTCCTTGACTGCAAATAAGACTCCATCTAAAATCACAAAGCAAAGATTCATTTTACATGCAAACTGATAAGCAAATGCAAAGTGTGCAGTCTGACAACTACGTTTACTGTATTTCCATTTTCTGGAAGCAAAAGCCTAATCTCTTCAGGCAATGTTATCCACTATATAGCACATATTTCTTTTGTTCTCAGTAAATATTTACTGTTGTGGTGCTTGAAATGAAATGTAGATGGTTAGCACAATGATAACAAAGGAGTTGGTGCTTTCCCATGGTATCCAACATGTTGCAGTGTGGCAGTAGCTGTAATCACTCGTGCACCAACTGTGCAGCTGAGGGAGATTTCTGAAACAAGCTTGTCATTTTAAAACTGCTTTTTGAATACTTGCTAAAGTTCACCACCAGGCCATTCAGCTTTCACTGTATTATGTGTTTTTCAGTTGGTAAAAGAGGAAACTATAACATTTTGTTTGTTTCTGCAGGCATCTTCTCTGGAAGTTCAAAAATCCCAGTTAGAAGGATGCTTGGCAGAAAAAGAAGCGCTCATAAATCTGCAGAAGGAAAAATTAGACATACACGCCAGTGTGATTGCAGCAATTCACAAACTAAGTGATAGCAAGCAAAGTGCAGAAACAGTGAACCTCAGTTTGTAGGGCTCTGTTTCCTGCGCTTTATGTATTCTGTTAAGTGAGCTAAATTATAGGGGTGACTGCCAGCTTTGTACACAGCACATGCAGTTCAGTTGCCTTTTTGCATAATGCAGTTATTGCTTAGAAAGGTCAGCAACAAAATAAAATGTTATCAGAGCTGCTGAATTAATGGGTTTTGTTGGAGTTTTGCAAACTCAGTTGGGAAAGAAACTGTCAGTGTAATGGGTTAAAAACTTTTAGCGCCAAAGTAAATTTGCAGACGTGGGTGCTTTCTCTTGAAATGTCTTGGTCATGGGGAAGGGGTAAATAAATGTTGGGAGGGGTTTTGTTGTTTGGGGTTTTTTCCTCCTTTTCTACCAGAAAGAGCTTGAGTAAACAAATTCTAGTAGGAAATGCCAAGCATGTTAAAAACTGAATTGATAAATGCCAGTTTGACTTTGTCAAATGGTGGAATGGGAGGGAGAAGACTTCAAGTTGCTCACCAGAGTAAGGTGGCAATAAGGTACATGTCTGCAGAAAATGGTAAATTAATCTTTAGCATTTATGTGACAGAATCCAGAGTATATAAATATTGATTTTTTTTTCCCCACCAGAAAAATGTACTGTTTCAATATGCTGTTCCAAGCCAAGTGTAGCTGAGCTCTGGGTTGCATAGAAAATAAATGCATGAACACATCAAGATATTTTGACAGCATTTTTGTGTTCTTTTGTGGCAGCGTTTTTCCAAATGGTAATGAATAGTGGCTAATGGAAAATAAATTGATGTCTGTTTAAAATTTTATTTTAAAAAGATAATGTTACTCTTTACTGTAAAAAAAAAAACGGAGATTTTTGTACTTAATTCATGCAAAAAAATACCTGTATAAGGGGTTTTTCTGTTAGGCATCGTGATATTACCAGTTCTGTAAGCAAAATAGTTCTGTAATAAAGTTCCCAGTGCTGTTTTCATATTCATGTTATGTGCCTTATCCACCGCACTGTCTGACTTTTTTTCCCTTTCCTCAGGCTCTCTTAATTAGTGCAAGGAGTAGCTGGCACCAGCGTAAAAAAATAGCTCTGCAATAGTCAGTTTCTAATTATCTGAGTAGAGTCATGTCAGGTTGTTGATTGCATGTTCTACAAGCAGAGACTTTTGTGCTGTCTTAGTTCTGCGTACCTTCACGTCTCAATAGAGGGGACTCTGGGACTTCTTATCTGAAAGTAGCTGCCTTTTATTCTACATAACCTGGAGAAAGTTTTCCATTTAACATGTGGTTCTATATCGCTCTGTATGTTATTTCATTCATGCCTAAAAAAAACCTTAAATGTGTATTTATTTTTCTGTACTATGTGTTTTCTGTGCTGTCTATTTCACTATTGGTGTACTTACTGGGAATAATGACACAATAAAGGTTTTGGAGTTGATGCTCTTCAATTCATCACCTGTTGTGTGTTGTCTTCATTTTAGCACTCCTCTTTAGTCTAGATTCTGCATCCTTTGATCTTTTTCTATTTCCCTGCTAGGGGTTTATTTTAGGCTTTCACTTTCCCCTTATTCTACATCTCTTCACCTCTTTTTCACCACACATTCCAACTGACAGTGCCTACCATTTGTTTTTCCCTGGTGAAATCTCTTTTATTGAAATTAGGAAGCTTTCCTTGTGTGTTGTTTGGATCTGTTAGTAGAGTCTTTTCCACCCCTGGGAAAAAACAGTCTGTGGAATGGTACTCTTACTTTTGAATTAAGTCAAATTGATCATCCTCACCCTAAATGGAAGATGGAATGGGAAGCTTTACCTGAACCAATTCCCTGCTTTCATTGTCCTCCTCACCCTATACTTACGTCTTTATCTCTCTTCTAAACAAAGCAGAGCTTTTTATTAGTAGTGGTAGTAGTGTGGTCAAAATATCTGTGCTATTTGTGCTGGCACATGCAACTTCATGTAGACAAAAAACGTTTTCCTCCCACCCTCGTGAAACTTTAGCTGGAATTTTCTTAACTTCAGGATGAAGTTAATATCCTGCACTAACAGTCGGAATTCAGAGCTTTACAAACTGAAAGCATGACCTTGCTGTTGGAAGTAGAAAGTGACCCTAAATGTAAGGGCTGGTAAGTAGGCCTGTTTAAAACAAGCAATCTAATGAACAGCTGCTGTGATCTTGGACAGATTTTCCAGGAAGTACGTAGTGCTCATGGTAACCAGTAGGATTTATTTAGTGGTGGTGTAAACAAAACATAAAATTCTGAATAAAGAAATCTAGAAACCACTTATGCTACAGATTCAGCAGTGCTGAAAGTGATAGCTGCTGGTCAGGATTTATGCCAGCTCTCTTTTAGGTTTACAGTTTTCCTGATTCAAACATGTCCTGACATGTCTAGAATTATCTAGCAGTGCACTTTTCTGGAAAAAGTGGAGGCCAAAAATGGGACAGACTCCACTGAAATTATGACACCCAGCTTTATAGGTTTGGTTCAACATTCTTGTGACGATGTAAGAAGAGGTTCTCTGCTCCTTTTTCTTAGAGTTTATTGTTAGCAGCCAAAGATGAGGTATTTTTAGGCCAGTACTTATTTCTCAAAAAATGCTTTCAACCTTGCAAAGTTGGTTTATATATAAATAAAGTCCTCCATGTGTTCCCATCTGGTAACTTTTGAAATCTTCAGATTTGTTCACTGAAGCATGCTTCCTTTCCATGTCCCTCACCAATTTCCCTGCTGCAGAGCACTGAAATTTGGAACAGTCTGCTAGCTTTATGTCCCCGGTGACACATCCTTTTCTCTCTACCCCAGTCCAATCTAAATTGGATCCTTTCCTAGGAGTACAGAGAAATGAGGGGTAAATAGGCTGAGTGATGCCATACTGGAAGCTGTATAGCTGTTGCTGTAAATATCCTGGGAGTCCCAGACCACACCTGACAACAAGGGCCAGGTGCTTCCCTGCCTCCTGAATGGCAGTCTGGGTTGTTCTGCTCAACTGTATCCAAGAGGGCATCCATGTCAGAGCAGATGTAACGAGGTAATGCGAGTCTCTTTTTTATGCCCAGCCTCTGTTTGAATCTGCTGTGCCTGAGGTTCTCATGGTTGCAGTATATTAAACCTTTCTTTCCTAAGGCACAACCTTGTGTCCCTTCTGACATGTTGCTCTTTGACCTGAGATTGCTTGATGCTCTTGGCTGCAGAGCTGCTGGTTAGCTGGAAGATTTGGTCTTGTTGTGAATGATTCCTGTAAAGGGCAGTTACTAAGAGCCAGCTGGGTCCATGTATGTGTTTCACACCCAGCATTACAGTTGAAACCTCTCTGTGTTTCCTCTTATGTCTGCATGACTTTGACCCCATGACTTTTTAACTGAACTTTCAGTGCAAGTTTGAGTGCAGAAGGTGGAGTTGGGTTTGGGTTGGGATTTTTTATGGCCATTAGCTTTTTGTCTAAAAATGGGAACTAAGTTATGGGATCCCTTATGTGATATTTTGCTCCCAGTGTACAGTTAGTCTTCCTGACCCGTTATTTTTGGGCTGTGTTGGGTGTCAAGCAAACATTGCAGCCACTTTGCATTTTGCCAACAATAGATTTGGCTTGGTTACAGAGCCAAAATGTCTTTGGAAATATGCAAACTCTTGGTGCTTAACTATTAAAGCTTTTGTGGTGTTTGCCCCACTGTTCCAGGAGAAATGTGTAAGCACATCACTGCATGCTGCATTCCCCTGCCAGTATCTTCCCTTCTGAGCAGAAGGGTTGTGGAGAAAAAAGGGAAAGGAATATAACAAAACTATTGGGGTACAACTTTCTCATTTAGGTAGCCTTATGTATTTTCCATACATAAGAGACAAAGAAACAAAAAAGAAGGTGTTGGGGGTAAGGCACCTGGCTGTGAGGAAAGGTCTGTGGGTTCACCTGCCACAGAACTGAAGCATGGCAGTGCACGTTCTGGCCTAGCTTGAAAAATGGACTGCAGGGACAAAAGGCACCACAGGCAAGGCAAGAAGTCTTAATAGCAATAGGAAGTATTCAACCTCTTTGTATCAACTGTGCATCATTGTAACATGAATCCAAAGCTGCTGGGACAATGGCTGAGCCTTTGCATGACCTTGAGGAAAGCAGGTAGTGAAACTCTTTGTTTGGTGTATGGGGGCAGGAAGGAAGAAGGTCCAGAGGATCTTGAAGTATATTTGGGTGTTATCTGAAGTATCTTTTCAGCCAGTACCCAATCTCAGTCCTCAACACAGCATACTGTACAAGGGACAGTAAAGAAGTAACAAGCCAAGGACAGCTTGGGAGTGGGCATTGTACTCTTGTTGCTTAGATGGACTTTGAAAGCATTGGTTGCTTGTAGGGCATTAAAACATCTTTTCCTTCTAAAGCTCTGCATCATAAATGATCAGTGTTTGAGAAATGTGATGGAGGTGGCTTGCACATTCCTCCTTGCAACATGGCAAGCCTAGAGAGACAGCACAGTTTTGTTTGTTTTTCTGAGACATTTCCAGCATTGCTTGTATTCTGGGATAAGGGAAGAAGAGAGTACACAGAAAGGGGAGATTGTGTCACCAGATCCTAAGACAGGAGTGAAAAACTCCCAGATTTCTTTGGCTGTATCATAGTTGACTGCAGTTTTCTTTGAAAGTGGTTGGCTCATGTTACAGAGACTCTAGTCCAGGTTGTGAGTTTTCACTGAATAGGCACTGATTAATTTCCAAAGGATCTTGTAGATGTTTGAAAAGGTTATCTCTGCACGCAGAACAAGCTCCTCATACTGCTGGGATTCCGCTCATAATAGGGATGGCCAGCCCTTGATTTACCCATATGTAGCTAAGCCTTTACATGAGAGAACAAATACTGTGCTGGTTAAATGTTTCTTTAGAGTAACTGAACCAACAATCTGGCTTAGGTTTTTACCATGTGTTAAGTTATTAAAAACTAATTTTGTAAGCAAACAGCTCTTGTTTTGACTCAGTTTTACTTCAGAATAATCTATCTGGGTGTATTCTTTGCTTATATTGACACTCAGATACTGAATTTCACCTGTGTTATACACCATAGCCAGGATGTCCTATAAGGAAATATAAGGCTATTGTAATTTAAAAAGCCAGAGGCTACTGATAAGCCTGATATTAAAAGGAGAAAAAATCCAGTAGTGATCAGTTACAATATATTTTGTCTAATCTTGGTTGGAGTGTGGGAACCATCTCTGCTTGCTCATGTGTCATGGTGATTGCCTTAATTGTTCCTCTTTTTATCCTTTTATGCTAAAGCTTAGGAAAATGGTTTAATTTTGTCATGTATCTAGTAATTGGAAGTTAATCTAGTTTTGAAAGAAGCATTTAATTTTCTTGTGTATATTTGGGATGAGGTGAAACTGTGAATTTTGTTGTGGCTTTCTAAGGCAGTGTTCATTTCAGTATCAGTTGAGTGGTTTGCTTCAACACCAAGAAACTCAGAATGTGCTTTGAGGCACTGTGCTATTGCTTTAGTTGTGTTCTGCAAAGACCAAGCACATGTCCTCATGCCTTTCACTATCCAGGGCAGAAGTTGTTTTTTGGGGGAGGAGTGTGTATGAATATGCTGTGAAACAGCATCCTTTCTGGTTAGTGTCTGGCCAAAGTGCTCTGTAGTTTTAGGCAAGGTGTGCTTAGATTGCACAGTCTCTGGGCTGGCTGATATGTACTACCCTCCCAGATGACTGTTGTTCCCTCAGAGAGGTTAACAGGCTGCTCTGCTCCGGAGTGCCGTGACAGAGGCTACTCCTGCCTCTCCCTGCATCAGCAGAACAGCATGCTGTTCTGAACAGCTGCTCAAAGGCTGCTGCTGCTTAGACAGTGCTGAAACTCTCCCGCAGGAATGGCATGAGACTGTGTCAGGGGAGGTTTAGGTTGGATATTAGAAAAAGGTTCTTCCCCCAGAGGGTGGCTGGGCACTGGAACAGGGTCCCCAGGGCAGTGGTTGCAGCACCAGCCTGACAGAGCTCAAGAAGCTTTTGGAAAATGCTGTCAGGCACATGGTGTGATTCCTGGGATGTCCTGTGCAGGGCTAGGAGCTGGACTCAGTGATCCTTGAGGGTCCATTCCAGCTGAGTTCAGTGGTTATGTATGTGCAAAGATATGTCTGCCTGTAGCTATAAAACCCTAAGATAGAATATGTAATATGTAGCCTTTCTCAGTCACTCATTTCTGTGGGGTACTTACTGTTAGAGTATCCACATACAATTGCCTTCATGGTACCAAGATGCATTGGGGTAAACTGCTGTTTTGGGGCTCCTTATGTGAAAAGCTGAAAACCTCCATGTGTTAGTCCATAGCACTTCACAGCTTCATGCACAAGTGTGTTTTTCATCACTCCAGAGGCTGGTCCTGGTGGCTTTGGCTGCAGCCCTGGCATGCTGTACTTTTATGTGCTTCCTCTCAGCATTTCCATGCAAATCAGGGGTTTCAACCTCTAGCCACTAGGAAATACAACCAGTTATGGTAGTTGTCTGTCTGAAAGTTGGTGTAAATGGCTTGCTTGCCATCACACAGGTACTTTGTAGTGAAGCCTCCTGGCATACAAATGCAGCAAGCAATTACTTGAATCTTAAAATCATCTTTCTTTTCCCACTTCTGACTCATACAGAAGGCAGTTTCTGCAACACAGTGGAAAGGGACAACCAGACAGCAGAGTCTCCTTTGCCACCTGACTCTGCCTTCCTCCCCACGAAGACTTATCTCATATGCAGAATGAGGCAGAGCCCCCAGGGGAAAAATAGCATCTAATCACAGTACTGGAAGCAGAGCACTTATGCACGCAGGCACTGGTGCGAGGTCACACAGCCTTCAATTTGCGTTCTATTTCTGAAGCCTGGAGTACTCAAATGACATTTTTCCTTCCCTCTTTCCCTCCTGTTCCCAAACCTTGTTTATTATATATCTAACTACTCAAGGCTTATGATTCTGTCATCTTTATTCATAAGGTGGTGAAAGAAAAGAGAGAATCTAGACCTAAGCTACAGTCAGGATTTTATTAGCTTACCAACTCTGCTTACAAGGGAGGATTGCAAGTGACCATTGCTAGAGGGTGAAAAGCCTTTTGGCCAAGCCCAAGTGAGTGTAAGTCCTGAGCTGCCGCTCTCCAGGTGGTGATAACTTTGCCATTTGTTGGAAGGTAATTGTTAAGTCCCCTCTATCCTTCCTTATTATCCTGTTGAGATAAAGCTGAGGTTTTTTATGAATAAATCTAAGAGGGAAAGGGTTTAAAAGTAATGTCCTAGAGTTTAAATCTGTAAGAATTTTACCACTGTGTGTGATGCATGTAATTTAAGAAACTATTACACTACAGCC
Organism: Motacilla alba alba; assembly: GCF_015832195.1. Lineage (NCBI taxonomy): Eukaryota > Metazoa > Chordata > Aves > Passeriformes > Motacillidae > Motacilla > Motacilla alba. Next base: position 28,306,057 of record NC_052016.1, on the reverse strand, counting down.
ATGGATAGATGGATGTAAGAGTGGGGTTGCCTCACAACCTAAGAAGCACAGGGCTTGTCTTACAAAAACTAGAATGTCCCCTACACCATCACCTCCCCTGAGTTCTTCCATTTCTCAGAACTTAAGGTTGAAAGTAATTAGAAGAGAGATAGAAGGAATGGTCCTAATCTTTGGGAACTATTTTCCATTCACTGAAGTGTGATAACAATTTTAGATTGGGTAGCTGAAGTCTGGCCTTAATATCTGTCTGTTGTTCTGTGATAACATTTTCCTGGTTTTCTCCCAGACTCATTAAACATCATCAGTCCCAGGAAGGGACTTGTCATCAGTCCTCAGTCATCAGTCCTCCAGAAGGACTTGTCTAGCAAGGACAAGTGCGTGGATGAGAGCTCTGCTGGACTGAAATATTAAACTATGACCATTCATAGCACTGATAGAAACTGGCAAATTTTTGTTGGATAGTTACACTCGTGCTTCACAGCTCAGGGATTCCATAGGCTACTGATGCCAGCTGGGCTTTGGTAAGTTCTGGGCTCGGGCATTTAGGTCAAACCTGTTTTACTGCTGTCTAAAATAGTTGCTCTCCACAGTTCATGCATATGGCCAGCTTCCCTTTCATTCAGTAAAGTACTGTGTAGCAATTAAAAATATCACAATAGCTTTAGGCTTTTTCTTGGTCACTACATATTATTCTTCTATGCAAAGGTCTCTGTAACCTCTTTAGGGCTTTCTGGGGAAGGAGGTAAGATTTTTTTTAAAGGTCTGTACTCTAAACTTCCATATGAATCTTTTAGTCTAAATATAAACACCACTATTTACCATAAGGAGCTCAACAACTGAAGTAGTACTTGCTGCATGCCCTTTTGAGGTAATCTTTGCTGCTTGGCTCAGTTCTTTAGAGTACAAGTGTTCTTCCTTCTTTGCAATGTTTTTGTGTCCATAAAGGGCAAGAAAGGATGTTTATTTTTACCCATATAGAAAGGGATAAAGCTTCAATCAGATTTGGGAGTTGAGTTCAGCACTTGAGCAGCAACACTTACAAAGGCTGATCGAGACAAGTGAAATTGGATTTTGTTATCTTGTGTTAAAGGCTCTGGCATGCTCATATCTTTCAAGCATTAAAAGCTAAATGTCCTCAGATTCAATATCCTTTAGGCAGGAGAAATGCTAATGTGAATGTTAGCTACAAGCCTATTTTGCTGTGAAACTCCATGAACTCGTTGAAAATGTTTTTCCAACATCTTAAAACTATCAATACCTTGACTAAGAAATTTGTTTGGAGGTATTACTGCACATTGATGATGCATTTTTAATAACTCTGCCTAGGAAAGAGAATATTGGCTGGTTTATACAGACTCAAGTGGGTTGATAAGTGTGTAACAGATGCATGTGACATGTTTGAAAACCACTTACACAACAACAGCCAAGGTCACTCCTTGTCATGTCTGCAGCGTGTGGCAGAACTGCAGAGCCAGAACTCCCTCTCCTGCTCTTCCAGACAGGAGAAATGTGAACTCCTCTTCACAGAGCCATGCATAAATGGATTGTCTTCAGAAGAGGAGGACTCGGTGGCAGGAGCTGGTTACTATGGCTATATGCATTGCTCACTCTAAATGGAGGAATCAAGCCAACAGTCACTGTATACATTAACTATATTTGTATATGAAGGAAGCTTATAGCCAGCAGCTGTGTGAAGATGTCGTGATGAAATTCCAACTTGGCTCATGCCAGTCAAGGACTTGGTGACTTTCATGCTTTAAAGCAGTGCAGACTGAAAGCAGCAAAATCTATGCACCATGGGATCAGGTCATTTGTCCTCCTTAAGCTTTTGTTTTGCTCAACAGAAAAGTTTCTTATTTTCTGTGCCTCTAGTGATCCTAGAACAGCCCAGGTAGGAAGGGACCTGGGAAGACCCTCTGGTCCACCCTTTCATGGGAAAGGGAGCCCAGGTGGGATTGTACAGCACCTGGTCCGATCACATCCTACAACTTTCCAGCAATGGGGTCTCTCCTCTGTCCCTGGGGTGGAAATGGCAAGTCATGATTCTGGCTTGGAAATTATGGAGATGCTAGCAAGCCTGGGCTCTGGGATACAGAATATGACAAAAACAAGTCCTAACTGTGTTGGCTTCATAGTCTAGCCTGCAGCCAACTACTGACTTGTTGGGCTGTCATTGGAGCCACTTCCTCTTTGGCAAATGACATTAGAAATCATCAGTGAAGACAAAAGTAGCTGTGGGTGGTGAGACACCTGTAGCACAACCACAGCCTTGTTTTTTGTTGTTTACAAATTTAAAGTCCTTTGCCTTTCCTTTTTGAAACTACCCACTGAAGCTGGAGTTTCTGTGGGGTATCTAGCAAATTTTATAGCAGGGTGGTTGTCAGAGGGGGCCATTGGTTTTTCCCTTTATGCAGTGCTGCATAAAAAGGTAAGTATTTGATAAGTGAGGAGTTAAGCCAAGGCTGTTACCACCAAAAGGCTTCCTGAAACTCTTGTTCCTGTCTCCAGTGCACAGATTTTCATGCAAGTGGGAGCAGTGGACTTGGGAATGCTCAGGAGGGAGCAGTGGACCTGGGAATGCTTAGCACCCAGCCCAAGCTAATGGACCACTTGTATTACCTGCTGTCACTTGTAATTCCACTGTTAAGGCTGAAGAGGGTTTTGCACTTCAAACAGGGGCTGGACCTTTAATCCCAGTGGAAAATAGAGCATATTTGCTGCAGATGTAAAAGCATGCCTTTTTTAAATTAATTAGGTTGTTGCAATCTACAAATATTTTAATTAGCCTGAGTTCAAATTAATTAAAAACTGTCATTTAAAGAATTAAGCACTTGCAGGTTTTACAGAATTTTGAACGATCTTAATGTAATAAAAAAAACACTTGTAACTTTCCATATCATTAAAAATAATTGAAATCTTCTGCCTGCATGTATATTAATAAATCAGCTAATAATTAAGCTAAGTTATTAGCAGTGGCTGTATTTAATCAGTTACATCTAGAGAATAGCCTAAAAATGTTGACTTGTTTCACCATGAAACTGGAAACAATGCAATTTACCATCATTCTTCTGCAGCGGCTGGGATGTCACTCTTATGGGAGAGACAGAGAACACACAGACTTTCACTGGTGGATAAGCTGTGTCACTTAGCTTTCGTCTGGAATGGTTAAATGGCTTAATGGTTGAATGGCTTGCATGTATCTGCTTGAAATGTCCCCATGCCACTGAGACCTTGCCTGCTGCTGGGAACGAGGGAGAACCCCAGAGAACATTTGTTGCTGGTAGGATCCCTCCAGCATTTCTTTGCATGCTCTCCCTTTAGTGAAAAAAATGCCCTGACCCATATTGAAGGCCAAATCTGTGTGGAATGGGCTGCTTTGTGCAAGGCTTCAGTCAGGCAAACCAGGTGGCAGCCTCTTTAGAGTTTGGTGGCTGCTGGTTGTCTTATGTTTCTCCAGTGGCTCTGCCCTTAAAATAGTACTCTGCTCCTCCAGAAGGAAGAAATCTTGTACAGAAACCCCATCTGGTGCCTCTCATTCAGTCTCCACACAGACATTTTGAAATAGGAACTTCCTGAAGGAGAGGGGAAAAAAAAGCCAGATGAAATGAATGAATGCTAGTGATTACTCATTTAATAAATCCAGAAAGGTGGAATCAGCTCCAAAAAGGCTCATAGGAATACGAACAGATCCCTTAGTCACAATATGTCCTCACTGTGCCACAACACTAAGACTTTTTGAAGATTGTAGCTGCATGTTTCTTATTTCAATTCAGTTGGGTTCCTTTTGATCTCATCTCTTAATTTCCTGGATTAGTGATGCTTGGTTGGAGGCTATTGGAGGCAACATCATTGTCATATTCCTAACTGTTATTCTGTCCTTAATATTTTACTTCAAGCTGAGTACATAAATGCTGGGCTGGATTTACTTAGACTGGCTGATCAGAAGTACCATTGGTGTGGGAGGATGGTATATATCCTCTCTGTATTTGCATTTTTAATATTAATGATCTGTTCTTATCATCAGTTCACACAGAATTTTCAGCTTTTCTTTTATTTAGGGACTCTAATCCTTTATGGATGGGAAGATATTCTCTTAGCAAGTACTGAATTCCCTTTTTTTGATATTTGAGATCTCCAAAGAAACTCTGATAAACATGGCAAGTGCTGAATCTTGTCAATTATGTCCATGCTTAATATCTTTTTTCAGGTTGCAGCAGCAACCAAGGTGAAGTGTCCACACTTGTTTCATTGAGGGTTTTTTTGGGGGAGGAAGGGCATGTCTTTGAAGACATTAATGAATAGAGGAGGAATAAGATTGAAACAAATCTCTGCTAACTATTCTTTTTTGCCTGTTTCTGGTTGTCTTCATTTGTAAAAGTGGAGCCACAAGCAATGAGGTCTGTTGGTGTTCTCCTTCTCCCATGTGCCTTCCCCAAGTCCAAGAAGAGAAAGGTGTGAAAGGAGATCATAGGGCAGGGAGGGAAAGGAGGTGACACTAAGGAAAACCAAATGCTCTGAATTTGCTCAGGTATAGCTGAATGACTGGTTTGGATTCCCTTGGAATGCCCCCACTCCAAGCATCCGTGGTGGCTGGCCTTCTGTTCCCCCACACACACATGCTCCCTGTGGTCGACTCCTTGCTGCTGGACTGGGCAGTGGGACACAGACAGGAACCCCATCCAGTGAGGGAGCACAGAGCCAAAATACCTTTCTATTGCTAATACCTCTGCACTTCTGGTTCTGATAACAGTGGTAGGAGACACTTACAGGAGATAACAGGATTATGGCAGGCATTGCTGAGTCCCAGAGCTTGACTGCTGTGAAGGCACTCAGGCTGCCCTTTTTTCCATGTCATGACTTTATCAGTGATTCAGGGTCAGGGGTGTGGAGTTCATCTCAGCAGAGCCCCATGTGATATGTCACACGTTGTTACTGCTAACAAACAGGCTGTGGTATTGGGAATAGGGAGAGTGTGGAAGGTTCTTTTTCATTTGTCCTTCTGGACATCCTCCTATAAGCGTCATACTTTTTTAAACTGTCATAAAAACACATCTCAAATCAGTAGTCTGAAAGACTGTGTCCTTTCTGGTTAGGGAAATACTTGGGTTTGAACTTTGAACTTGATGCATATGCTAGGAAAAAACCAGTAAGACCTGTCTGCATCGCATAAGTATGGGACAGAATGGTGCCTCCTACTTAAATGTCATTTTGTTTATTATTTCTTGGGAATGGATCTATGTATCTGCTTTCTGATTAATGGTCTTGTTAAAATAAATTCTGCTCATTGGTGTCATACTTTAATGGGCATACTTTTTTACCTGACAAAGTACAGACATCCTGCATGGCACTAGAAAACTGTAAGCAGTTCAGGTGCATTCAGGATAGTTTTCCACTTGTTGCAAGTAGCTAAAACCCACGTCTGTGTATCCAGTGAAGAGTGAGCCAAATCTTCCTTCAGTGTAACTGGAAATATAAAGGGCATTGCTATTGCCTTTGAATGTATCTACCTATTCTGTTGTGAACAACAGTGCAAATTAGTGCCTTGCTCCTTACATGTGCAGCACCTAAAATCTGCTCCTCTCATTCTTCATTCAGAATAAACTGCTTGGGTAAGAAACAACTTGCCATTCATTTTTACACAGGTAAAATTCCTACTTTTATAACCAAGTAAGTGTGACAAAGATGACCCATGTGGTGAGAAGCCTGTCTGCCCATGGAGAAGAGTGGGACTTGCTCAGATTCTTACAGCCCTATTGTCTGGACTCTTCTCCTGGTCCAACAGCATGACCATGAACACACTGCCTAGTCCTTCTTTGAAGGTAATCTGCTTGTAACTCCACACAGAGAAAGCAGTGAGAATTGAATGCCTCATTATTTATATGGATGTAGCCCCTACCTTTGCCTCAGTTTCCTTTTCCTAGAAAGGAGACAGCAATTCTGGCATCACACATGATTTTCCTTCTGATCATGATGTCTTGCATACCTTGCATACCTTGAAGTATGAAGATGTGTCAGTAATGGATAAAGGTAGGCCTCCAGGCCATGCTGGCAATCCAATGGAAATCACCTGGACTTTAGATCTGCAGCTCCTTCTCTGTGGCTCTGGTGCACATTTGGGTGGTGACAACAGGGGAGATTTTTTTGCTCTAGAAAATCCCTATTCATCAACTGCAGTACAAGAAGAGCCAGAGAGTCTACCAGGACCATATTGCTTGACAGGCAAGAGGCAGAATGATCCAACTCAAAAAATACAACTTCCTTTTCTTTTCTCTTTTTTTTTTTTTTTTTTTTTTATATAGCATATTTTCACACCCAAAAATAGCCTATATTTTTCTCAAAGTTCTGTGTTAAATTTTTTAGTTAGCCTCCTGCTGTAACTTTGGGTCCTCAGAAAAACATCAGATTGATTTTTAAAACATTACATACTTTTTTTTTAAATAGCTATATAAACAAAAGTGTTATTTTGTTGCCCTTGTTGCAGGAGTTATTGCTTGGATCTCACACTCTTCTCTAGCAGAAGCAAGGCACATCCACCAGACCTGCAGAAGGGCATCTGGAAAGGTGAAATGAATAGCAGTGTACACCCATAGAGTGGTAAACAAACTTTCAACCAAGATTGTTCCCAAATGCTCTGTTGGTGAAGAGATTTGAATAGATGAACCTGCTGGTAAGAAGTTGCTGTGGGACATGCTGCATAGATCCAAATCCAAGGTTTGCTGTTGAGTGAGTTTTGATGAAAATGAGTCTCTCAGCTGGGCTGGTGATCTTGTCAAATGAGTTCTTTAGTGCTTTCATGCTGCTGAGCTATGGTACTTTAAGTGAAGCTTCAGAGGGGCCCAGTGAGGCAGGGCATGTGTTCCATTCCTGTTCAGCATTTTTACAGCAATCTAGCTTTGCATCATCATACTGGATCTGTTAATATTTTCTTTCTCTTTTCTTTTCTAGACCATTGGGTGAGACTGAAATGCATATAACTACATACGTAGAAGATACTTTGGCTTTGTGCAAGAAGCCTCAAGTATGTTGTGATAAAATTGTTTGTCCTCTCCAAAAGCAATGCCTGGCTGGTCTCGGTGATGTCGTCTCCATGTGTTTTGGTCTGGGTAGGTAGTGCCACCTTTCTCCAGTGGCATCCATAGGTTCCTCTGGGTGGTCCAGCATAGCCTTTTCTCACCATCCCTCTCTCCTGTAACTTCTGTCATCTCATCACTCCTGGCTCTGCCCTCCCCGAACAGCTCCCTCCTTTCCCATCTTGCCTTGCTGTGCCTCTCCAGAAATTACCCCGGAGTTAGACACGATGTGCTCGTCACACAGAATGGGAGTGCCCTGTGCAGAAGAGAGGCCGAGCCCGACATGCTTCAGGGGGGGTTTGCTGGGGAGGCAGGATTTCAGCTCCAGCGTCGTGGGAGCACAGCAGGGGGAGTCTGCCACAGCTGGGCCAAAGAAGAGGCTGTTTTGTCTGGTACTGAGCTCTAAGTGTGGAACATCACAGCTGGGAGGGGAGAGGTTTAGAAAATAAACTTATTTTCACATTTATTAGTCTATATATATCTATCTCTCTCTCTCTAGATATAGATATAGATAGATATAGATATACACATAGATGTATAAATATATATGTGTGTCTCTCCTAGATATACTTACATGCACACACTAGCCAATCACTCCAGAATATTGCTGTTGGAGAGAAGGATGTCGTGTCCATTTTTGGAGGTGCTTAAATTCAACTGACAAAAAGTGTCAGATCATTATGCCATGTGAAAAGCACAGACTTGTGCTTTTTCAGGCAGAACATAATATTCCTGGAAATATTTTTTTTTTTAAAAAACTGGCCTTAATATTTCAAGAAGCTTTGCTGACTGAATTTTCAGCAGAGGTGTCCAGCCCAGTGTATCTGTATTTGGAAAGAAATAATGTTTTGTTGTTGCTTACAGAATGTAAATGCTGAAAAACTCACACAGTCTCCTTCCTGCAGTGTTTTCCTGCTAAATTAACATCATGCCAATCACATTGGTTTTATTCCGTCAGCACTTGCAAAGTTGATAAAGTATCCCCATGACAATTGTTTCACCAATTGAACTGTCTCTGCGTGTTTTAGTGGAGCTTGCAGCTGGCATAAGGTAAACAAAAGATAGCAAACAATCCTTGGTTGAAAGTCAAGTTATGACTCATACAGTTACAGCAGTGAAAAATTGAAAAATCACAAAACCTCCTGTGCATGAATATTTTACTTCTTTCCCCCTCAGCTCCTCTGAAAAATAAGCTTCCACAGCAACAAAACCAGACAATCAGCAAGGACTGTACCCACCCCTACCCATACCTGAAGGGCAGGCTCTGAATCCTTGAAGCTGAAATATAAAAAAGCCAAAAAAGGCAAGTTGTCTTGCAGGAGCTTGGCACCAAGAGCTAGAATATGTTGTGTCTGAAGACCTAGGAGTATTTTAGGACAGCGCTGCCTATTGAAATGGAAATGTGGTTTTCAGGCTGCTTGAGCAGACAGAGTGCATCATAGTCAGAGGCTGAAGTAGGCTAATGAAGTACCCTGTCTTTGAAGTCAGATTGCATAATACAAACCCCAGAGGAACGCTTAGATTTCTTTTTTTGCCTTGCATTGATCAAGACTAAAATACTTCTGCTATTAGCTTCAGAAAGGTTTAATGGAATTGGTGGTGGGACTACGGTAAGTCCAATGACGTGCTATGCAAACAAATGCTTCCTTAATGAATACGCAAAAGATTAACCTGAACTGCCCACATGCATTATTAGTGCTTTTAACTCCCTGCCTTCCCCCGGTGGTTATGGATAATGCAGAGTAGTTTAAGGTGAGGTGGCGAGGGAAACCCAAAACTCACTAATGGCAATTAGGCTATATGATAGTTGGGAAAAGGAGGCATTGCAATTCTCAAAACATGCCATTAATCTCTGACCTGATGGGCAGGGTGAGATGCTCAAGATCATTGGAGACAGAAAACGTCCAACAGAGGGCATTGGTGGAGTGGGGGATGTGGTCAAATTGGAGAAAGAAGAGTGACGAGGCACATGACAAAAGCCTTCTTTCCCTCCTCTGGTACATCTCCAGAGCCGAAGAACTGAGACCATTTATTTAACTAGGCTCCATTTTCATCTTCTTATTTTTCTTATGGCTGTGAGTCAGTCTGAGATTGATTTATCAGCGCTGTTAATCTGCTCTCAAAAGGCTGTCAGCCTCACTCCCAGAAGCCAAGCTCTCCCATTAAAAACCTGACCTATTTAAACGTTCTTAAGATACCGTAATGATTGAATGTCAGCAGGGGAGAGGCAGCAGTGACAGCTCTGAAATGTTTATTGTCCCGGGCCGGACTAGGAGGGGAGCGTGCCGCCGCAGCCCGGAGCACTGCGCTTGGCATGGGATCAGAGGCTGAAGGACGGGCGCTGCCAAGCTGGGAAGATCTGCAACGCTCTTGTGGTTTAGAGGGTTAATGCTCTGAAGTCCCTGCTGACTCCGTGCTGCTCAAAACGGGAAGAGGTGTCAGGGGTTTGCATGTTGATAGCAACAGATCACAGATTACAGTGGCTTAAAAGCCGCTTAAAACATTTTTGGTGGTTTAGGAATTATTTCACCCGGCATATTTGTATGAAAGCAGATGCTTTCCATAGAAAGATTTAAATTTCCGTTCTACTGTCACACCACACAGTAGCTGTCAGCAAAGAATTAATTGAGGGAAAATATTTTAAATTATGATGCTGAAAGGAAGGTGAAGAGATGTTCCTGATAGCATAGGTACTGCAGCAGGTGGAGCACAAAGACTGGCAGAGACCTGAAAATCTCCGGTCTAGTAATGGGAATCTAACTGTCATAAAGATATTTTCAATGTACTGTTCAGTGCCAATTTTCTCATCCTTAAGAGATGTAGCAGAGTGCCACTATTTTTAAATCTAAGTTTCTCTCCCCCTCCAGTTTTGCTTTGGGCCATCAATGGCTTGAGGAATTAAAACATAATTCTTCACAAGACAAAATAAGTCACTTGTACAGAGTGGGCCTGGCTTTGCTCCGAGATATTAGCACCTTTCTTCTCCTGAAACTATTCCCAGATGGATGAACTTTCTCATTCAACTAAGTAATTTTGGTTCTTTCTCATTTGTTTTTTAAATAGAGGCTGCAACAGCAGCGTGGACCAGTGACCAAAAAAATCCCCTGAGGTAAACAATAGGTTCTCATCCTTTTTAGATGCATCTTGTAGAGGGATGGTCTTTCTGCTTCTTTTGTAGAGCAACCCAGAGGATCCTGACTGCAAAGATGTTTTCTCCAAGCAGCTGTCTCTTAAACTGATGTCCTTCTCTCTCATTGATCTTGCTTTTCATGAGCACCAGGTTATTACAGTAAACATTTTATTAAGAGTAGTCTAAGGGCCAGTTTCTGTCAAAACCCAGCTGGCTGGTTGATCTTTTTGTCTAAGAAAATAGAGAAGGTTCATAACTGAGCTTTTTACAGATCCAATATGTCAACTTTTCTATATTAGACCACAATACTGACATTATCTTCTGTCTAGAGCTGATAAATGTTATTGCATTCCTTTCCAATATGTAATGTTATTAAAAATAGTTTAGTCACAAGAGCTCCTTATCAAAGACCCTTGTTTCCCTAGAAACAGTGACCAGCATTAGCCCTTCTAAAAGTAGCCCCTGCAAAAGACAAATGTCTTTGGTTGTCCCTGTTACAAATTTAATCTAGGGAAAATGTGCTGCAATTTCTGTTTCATATTAAAAGAAAGCAAATAAACTCCAGAAAGGCAGGATTAATGTGCAGCATCCATTCACATCAGGCTAGCAAAGAAAAGAAATTGATTATGTTTGAACCAGTTATGTGTCCCTTTCTAAGTGACACAAGCTTTGAAATTGCTTTAGAATTAGCTATGGAAACAGTTGTTTGCAACCCCAAAAAAGAAAAGGGAGGCGTAGGAGCAAGACTGTAGTGTTCATGCAGGACTGATGAAAGCTGAATATTTGAAGAACAGAAAATATGTAAATGATAACAGTGTATTTGTAAGAAGATGGCTTCTTCTAAGCAATGTAGGTGGTAAATGAGAATATTGTGTTTAGAAGTAAAGGTCCTGGCTATGTGAGAGAGGAGCAAGAGGGAGAGAGTATCAGAATTTTATATCCTCATGGCTTGAAATAATCACATTCTCAGTCTTCTCAGCAGATTAACAATGTCCATAAAGCTTGGTGATGCTTGTGATTTACCTTGTTTCCAAATTATGTGATCAGGAGCATCTGCTTGAGTTTATACAACCACTCACTGTTCACCTCAGCAGCCAAAAGCCAGAGCATATCTCTAGCACAGGAGTAGTGATTCTCTATCTCTTGGTTGCATTCCACAAATGCTAAAAATACCAAGTTACCAAAGTGCTCAAATCCTCAGAGCTTCCACATCAGTCTCCTGTCTTTGAGCCTATCACTTCCAGAAATTCCTGTTTCTTACAAACTAACTTTGTCTGTACAACCTGTCCCTGTCCAGTCATCAGCATAACAGCTTTAAAAATAGCAGACTCACTATGCATACATTTTCCTTCTTGCCTGGTCACAAACCAAGCCACTTGTTCCTGTGGGTATCTAGGAATTCAATGAAGTTGTGGATAAGCTCCTTCCTTGCTTCCTTGGAATTGAGTTTTGTAGAACACAAATATATTGTCTTCCCTTGTGGCCAACGAGCATTATCCACAGTATTTATTTTCTTTTCTGCTTTTATATTCAGCTTATGCTAGAACTAAAGGAAACATATATATATACCTCTGCTGGTAAAAGCAAATCAGTCTGGCAGTGTCAGTTGTTTTGTTATTTGTGGGTTGCAATGAAATGAGACCTGAGTTACTCGTGGTGCTTGTTTCACAGGAAAAAATGAGTTTACAATAAAAGGGCCAGACATTGCATAAATTTGGACTCATAAATTAGTTTCCTGAAGAAAAGGACTTGCTAAAATTGATGCTTACTTTGTTCTTTATCTGTGATTCACTTTCCAGGCAGAAGTCTTGGCTTTAAAACTCCTGGGGCCCAAAAAGGGCTTTTAAAGCCCTTAGCTGAGATGTGAGAATCCACTTCCTAGCACTTTGCTTGATGGAAATTTGGCTCATGTAACCAAATTCCCTTAATAATCACTTATTCCTGGCGCAAAATGTTTTGATTTTCATATTCCAAAGGAGTTATGTCTGAATAGTCTTAATTTACACACACACACACACACACACACACACACACACTAGCGAGCCCACAGTAATTAAGTTTTGAAGCACTAAGCAATTGGAAAAGCAATACTTGCCCTAGTGAAAACACAGAAGCAGGAAAGGCTTCTTCCATGAAGTCATGGAACAAGAATGAAAGTGTGGCGAGGTGTGGCTGGGACCAAGAGTGCCATTCCCCACTGGCATTCCTGCCCCCCTTCATCAGGGCACAGCCATATGTGTCCCCTTCCTGGGCATTGTCTCCTCAGCTGGGATCCAGCGGACAAATATAGGCATGGGGGAAAACTGCTGATGCCTTTAAACAGTTATCAGCACTGACCTTGAGATAGGGGCATATAAAGCCTGGACCAGGCAGAGTCGTGACACTTTCTGTGTGCTCTCCAGGGTGAGTACCAACCTCTCTCACTTTTAAGTGTGGGTGCTGTGCTCTAACACTGTACCGTGGGTTTGATATGATTAAGGTTATCATGTGGCTTAAAGTTTTAGCAGTAGTATCAGTAAATATCTAGACTGTGATAGTCACTGTAGGATGCTGCTCAAATGGTAGAATAACAAATACATGTTTCTTCTCTAACATCAATACATTCATTTAACCAGCTGGAATAACCACTTAGGGAAGGGTCAGGTCCCCTGTAATTATGCATCTGAGTGAAATGATTAGCCAGTGCCTGCAAGTCATCTTTTTGCCTTCTCTGTCATCTGCGAGAGATGATGGTTTATTCGCAATTTACAATTTTAAGCAGCTTGTTGGTTCGAGGCATTCTTTAATCCAGCCTGAGCTACAACCCTTGGAGCATTACTGGGCTCCCTCTCCAGGCCAGGCAGTGTCACCGCAGTTGCTATTGCATTATCCCTACCTGCCCTTAGTGCTACAGTCACTTTCAACAACCCTAGTAAAGACAGACAAAGTCCCTTTTTTCCAAGCCTAGATGCACCATCAAATTGTTGGTCCTGGGCATGCCACTTCACTTATGTAACAGTATAGGTTTTCCACAGGGAGCAGGCGTTTTCAAGGATCTCCCACAGCTGATATATAAGGGCTGGCTCTTTCTGTTGTTGGCTACAACAGGTTGAAAGGGAACAACTTTAGCTTAAGCTTTGTCTTTCCCAACTAGTCTGCATTTTAAAAATAATCTTGCATCCATAACAAAACAAAATTACCCACTTCTTGTATCTGCTGATGGATTTGCCTCACTTAATTCTCTGCACCCCAAGGTGTGCATGGCCTGGGCTCCAGCCTCTGCTATAACTCCAAATACCCAGGCTGCTGAAAGAAAAGGATTCTCTCCAAGCTGCCAGAATGCTGCTTTACACCATAACATACTCGCTGTAGTCATCCACCCTGAACACGAGGGGGGAAAAAGGAAGAGATAAGGAGGTGATAGCTGAGGAACTGTCCCTAGGAGGTCTGCAAATGGAGCCAGGTTGCACAAAAGTGATTGAGAGCACTTTAGTGTATACTTGGACTTGTGGGAACCTGCCTCGGGTCCTAGAGATTAACACTGGAGGGGTCCCTCTGGCATTTGCACATTTAATGAGAAATAACACTTATGTGCTCTAATGCTGTTCTGTTTAAATGTCTGAACTGATGTGATTTCATTGCTCCACTAGAGATGAGACACAGAGAGGGAGAGAGACTCTGCCATTGACTTGTGCCTCCAGCTGGGAATTTCAGCTAGTTCAGATGATGTTAAAATAATTGGCAATTGTCGTGCTTATGTATATGTTCAATCTTTAAAAAGATTAAGGTTTAAAACATTACTTTAAAATCTAGAAAAAATTAAGGCTAGTTCTGAGAAAGAACTACAGCAACTCTACAGCAACAAGACAGAAGATATCCAGCTTTTACTGCAGCAGCAGGAGAGGAGTGGATGTAATGCTTCGGCAACTCTGCTGTCTTAGGGCTTAATGTTCCCTAGGAGGAACCTGTTGAAAAAAAAGCTGCCTTGGTTGATGAGGAGTTTTTATCTCTACCAGGATTTTGTTAGAAATAAATGGAATTAAATTTTGAAAGACTACAGTGTCTGTCTTGATAGGGGTCTGGAAAATTTATCCAGCTGGCCTGGATATTGCGCAGTAAATAAAATAAGGGAAGAGATTAACCTGAGGATCACTTATGCAGCTTTAAATAGTAGTCAAATGGTGTCCTGACTTAAAAAACCCCAAACAAACAAACAAAAAACCCCAAAACCCTGCAATTCTAAAACTGTGTGTGTACACCTTGTAGCAGTGGAACTTCTTTTAGACAAGGGCTGGGAAACATGCTGAGTAGTTTATGTGTGTGTAAGTATTTATGTCTATGTCTGTAAAAAAATCTCAAAAATAAACAACACCCTCCCCCCCCCCCCCCCCCCCCCCCCCCCCCATTATATCTGTTTGATGATTTTGGAGAGTACAAAACAAATTAATTACTTGGCTGTACAAACACAGCAAATTAGTCTCACTGAGACCTGTGTCCCCTGCCCTCTCTTTCATTAAAAAGACTCCTAAAGTCTTTTGAGAAAGGCTCCTTGTCATTTGAGAAAACAAGTGTGGGTATTAAGCTGGACTGATGAACTCAGAGCAATCTGAAAACATATGAAGCCCTTGCACCAATTCAGCAGATACACTTGCCCTCAGCCATGCCCTGCTGCAGGGGGATGCCCAGCCTGGTGAATTCAGAGGGAGCAGCACCAGCACAGGACCTCCCAGAGCCCTGTTAGTCCTGTTTTTATTGGCATGCTAATTCCTGAATCGGAGAAGTGCAGGGAGCAGAGCTGTTTCCAGCTCCAATGCTGACTTTCTGCCGTGAGAGCGTGGGCATCCATCCCTGCAGCTTTGCAGCAGTGAAGTCTTGCTCCTTGTCTCCCCAAAAACAGCCTGCCTGAGATGGTGCTTTAATCGGCTGAGTGGCACAGCCCCAGGGAGACCTGTGGGAGAGCATACCTTTGCTCCAGGCGATTTTGAAAGGGGCCAGAAGAGACCCCTACTAAGTGGTCTTTAAAATCACAGCTTCAAATGGTTCCTCCCGCTCTTAAGCACCATATGTGCCACAAAAAAGAGACAAAATCTTCCTGTGGAGATAACTGTCACCAGTGTTGAGGTTTAGAAGCCTTCAAGACCTGTCTGACTTTTAACAAACTGACACAAGGAAGGGTTTAACTAAAAGTGCAGTCTAGTCCCAAATCTGTGTTAGGCATTTGTGTTTAACATTAATCATCCCTTTGATCAGCCACCTGCCATGTTATGCTGAGATTTTTATATTGCCTGACATTGTTCACAGAATAGACAATTGGTTTGTTTTTTCTCCCTCTTTCTTTGGTAGACTGAGTGCCTTTCTTTTTCCTCTGTGAGCTGTGCCACCTTGAACCCTTGCCAAGATGATGGTCGATATGTCAGAGTTTGGGGAGGCCGCTCCCTACCTCCGAAAGAGCGAGAAGGAGCTGATGAAGGCTCAGACCGTGGCCTTCGATGGTGAGTTGCAGACTCACAGCCCTTTGTGCTGCCAGGGGCTGGTTCAGAGAGGTAAGGGTTACATATGAATGGAATCAAAGAAATGCAGAGCAAAGCAGGATGCAAAGCCTCCCTTGACACTGCTGTGCTGCTGCTGTTGGAGGTAGCTGGTTCAACCAAGTTTGGGTTCCTTTATTCTGCAAAGCTATTAAAAACTCCCAGACAGTAAAAGTTAAAAATAATCTATGGCAAGTAAGTGTTTATCTAGATTTAGAAGAAAGGTGTATGAGTACTGCTCTGCTAAAAGGGGAATAACCTCTCTGTCAGCTTTAGAGAAAAGCAACAGACATTGATCTTTCTGTGGCCTGACTAGATGTCTAACTTGCTCTGCAGCTTGTATAATAATGTGATGTTAGCTTTTAGTTTCCCATAATTTATTTTTCCTTAAATGGGTTTTTATGAGCCCTGAGGTTTAGTAGTAAGTGTGAATGCATCGACAACTGTGGCCTTTCACAATTCACAACAGTGGCTGTAACTAAAGACCTAAAATCTTGTGCAGCTGCTCCAAACTCTAAAAAGGCACATACATAACTAAATGTGAGTTATTAATATTGCTGGTTTTCAACACAATACTCAGAAGAATGTGAAGGAACAAGGTTAAATCTGATAGATGGCAGTTGAATAATGTGGGTCAGATTCCTTGAACATTTTGAAAGTCTCTGTGTGACTTTTTAGCAAATGCCTTAATTTGGGCTTGAATCTCAGTTCCACCATCTGCACACTGGTGATAATGATTATGGATTTCCCATGGAGGCTGAGGCTTAGCCAGCATTTGTGAAATATTTTGACACCTTGTGCTAGAAGGATCTAGAGGAAGCCGAGCAGTAGTTTCAAAGGAAGACAACATTTGGGAGCCCTTCTGCTTCAACACACAGCTTCCCAGCACTGCCAATCAGCTGCAATCCCAGAGGTTTTGTGTCGCTTCTGCAGAAAAAGTAATCCAGCAATCTCACTTAGCTAGGCATGGTGTTGCTGTTTGATGCAAGGCTGTAAACTCTCAGTCTTCTTAATTTCACAGGGAAGAAGAAATGTTGGGTTCCTGATGAAAAGAAAGCTTACGTTGAAGCTGAAATTACAGAAACCAGTGAAGGCAAAGTGACTGTGCAGACAACGGATGGAAGGGTACAAAACTGGTTTTGTCTGCTCTGTGACTAACAAGACCAGAACTGCAAGCTACAGAATTGTCATTGTTTCAGTTCAGTTGCCTGTTTCATGAAATGGGCTGTGAATGGGAAGCCTCAGTAACTCATGCCAGCTCAGGATAGGATAACACATGAAAAACCACCAAGGGAAAGCCAGCAATGCAGTCATGGGTGGGTGAGCATCAGCCACCGCGCAGCCGGGGGAGGGCTGTGACTGGAGGTTTGCAACCAGCCAGTCCTGGTTTGGTGCCCAGAGCTAAAAACCCAGGCTCTAGCCAAATTTCTTGGCTTCTTTTGCAGCCATAGCACCATGCTTCTTACTTTTATCATCTCAGCCTTCCCCCATTCTTCTGATACCTGTGGAAACACACGGTATTGCGCACATAGGCAGAGATTGACCTGAAGAACTTCCCTCTGCTGGGGGAAAAATATGTTTTCTTCCATAAGGTGTATAAAGCAACAGAGAATCCCAGTGTCTTTCAGTGTTACTGTAATTGTTTGTCTTTGCAGACCATGACTATAAAAGAAGATGACGTGCAGACCATGAACCCCCCCAAATTCGACATGATTGAGGACATGTCTATGCTGACCCACCTGAACGAGGCGTCTGTGCTGTACAACCTGAGGAAGCGCTACAGCAACTGGATGATCTATGTAAGGGCCACTGCAGGGGTGGATTTAGTGACCTGCATTTCAAGTGCTAACATCGTGTGTGAACATGTTGTGTTCATGTTCATTTTACAACTCTGATAAGTCACAAAAGTGAGGGTCTTGCTCTTCACCTCAAGAAAGATGATACTTGGAGCTGGCTGAATATAAACATAAAACTGAAGGAGTAAGATGGTGCCTAGCTCCTTAGTTTTGCTTGCTTGCCTAGGAAAGGGGTGCTGAGGGACATTTTTCTTAAGTCAAGGTGCTGGGGAGACCCAGTTTATTTTTCATCTTCAAATATTAATCCATGTCAATGCCAGTCATGGGGATTTCTTTTGCTCCCAGTTAGCTGCACTTGCTTGTGTTTTAAATCAGTCAAAGGAGTCCACTGGTTTTTCCAGCCAACCCTTGCTCTGGTTTTTGGTACTCATCAGAAGAGCAAATCCAACATTACCTATTTAAATTCTGATTGTCAGACATTTTCTGTGTTTCTCTAATAACCCCTGTATGAACGTGTAGGGCTTAAAGCATAGCTTTGTTTGCAGATCAGTATAGGTGGAAAATTAAACTGGCATCTTGCCTTAATCTGTTTACTGGTAGGAGTGGATTATTTTTCTTTCTAGAAAACAGGACAGAAGATTCTTGCAAAGACCCTTCAGGAGCATGTCCTAATGCTATTTTTAGGGAAAGAGACCTGGATTTCACCTGAAACTTTTAGAGATTAATTGAACTCAGTAATCTATGTGCATATAGTGATTGTGCCCATATGATAACTGGGTTTCTTTGAAGATATTGCTCCAAGCTGGGCTAAGTACTTGAAAACTTACCAGCTGACACCAATTGCCTGGGGTTACAACTCTGAGCTCTTCTTCCTTGGAGTGACCAGGCCCCAGAGAACTGATATATATCATCGAAAGAGCAATGATAAAAAGATTTTTACCAACCTCACATCTCCAATGCTGAAAAAGGTTCCACAGCTTTGGGGTACAACATTATCATGTGGTTTTTCTCTTTGAATCAGAAATTGTCTCGAGGTTCTTGCATGCAACAAATAATGGGAGGTTGTTTCTCCTCCTAAAAATGGAGTTCAAACAGGGAAGCTGTAACTTTCCATTGCAATGTTGGTTTTCAAGAGGAAACAACTCCCATGGAGCAGCAAGGGACAAAATCAGACCCAAGTCTATTTGCTGCTCCTTTATTTTACTGAAGGGGATGTTTTCATTTCAGGTTGACACATCAAAACCCCTTTTCCCCATTTGAAAACTGTTCAATATCTGTAGTTTTGGTATGAATTGCAATTAGGAAACCACTTAGCAGATCAACAACTTCTGAAATTTAGAAAGTCTAAAATTCAATTCAGAACTCAAGCCTAAATCAGCAGCTGGTAATGCTACATCCTGCTTGGTTAACCACGACTTTTTGCCTTATTGCTTGAGTGAATTTTTCATTCTGGCTTTGTGTTACTTTCTAGACATACTCTGGTTTATTCTGTGTGACCATAAACCCCTACAAGTGGTTGCCTGTCTACAAATCGGAGGTAGTTGCTGCCTACAAAGGCAAGCGGCGCTCAGAGGCTCCTCCGCACATCTTCTCCATCGCTGACAACGCGTACCACGACATGCTGCGGAGTAAGTGCCACTGCCTGCCTCCACACCAGCTTGCACCTCATCAGTCCGGCTGATGTGATTGTGCTGCAGGGAAGTGGGTGAGAGCTTCTGCAGCATGGAACAAACACGAAAATAGTCCACAAGCAACAGGGGCTTGGCAGTCTGTGATGATTTTATATACATGTATGTATCCGTACTTATTTCGTTTCTAAACTGCCCTGCCTGTCCCTGTGGCACTTCTGGTAACCATCTGTCAGGTGCACATGTTTAGCTGTCTGAGCTGAGTGAATCCAGAAATGGGGCCAGGTCCCAAAGGTCTGTTAGTGCTTTCCCAAACTCGAAAACAGCCCTCCAGTCAGTTTCCGCTCCGTGTCACGACGCTGGTGAGATGTGTGTGTTCACAGGTCGGTGAAGGCCAGCCCTGTGGCTGTCACATTGCTGCCCTGTCACATGGCTGCCGCGACCCTGACCTGCGCGAGTGTCGCGGCGGCTGCCGCGGCTCCGGGCACCGATCCCGTGGCAGCGAACTCCAGATTTCCCTGGGAAATTTCCTTGCCCTGACCCTGGTGTTACTGGGGAAAAGGGAGTTTATCAGCAGAGGGCAGCAGCGATGTGCTCACACCAGGGCCTGCCAGGCAGCAGGATGAATCCAAAAGAGACTTGACCAGAGCACATGGTGCTGACACTTGCTTTTAAAAAAATGAAAAAGCGCCTTTTTGTGAGGGGACAAAAAGCATCGGACAGAGGGAATGTGTGTCTGGCTGCAGAGATGCTCTTTTATCAGATAAGGCTCCTCAACATGTAGCCTGCTAAGACGACTGGAATTATAAAAAGAAAAGAGTAATTTAGGCTTAATGACTTGGGAAGCTGCCATGATTTAGCGTTTTCTGAACTTGATTAATAATGTATTAGGCTTGCAGAGTGGTCTAATAAGTGCTTGTTTCTGATCAGGCAATTAGGCGTGGACAATAGGCTGCTTAGTTCCAGTAGCATGGCCAGTTGAAGACGAATTTGCATGCATTTTAAGGAACAGCCTGTGAAAAAAAAGAGCAAAATTACTTGGGTTGATCTAGTATTGCAGGAGCAGAAAGGTCAGACATGACCAAAGACACACTCGGGAGTAAGAGAATAAATGTTATCAGAATAGGAAATTACTTTCTTTATTATAGTTTCCCAGACACAGATGAATGTGTACAACTGACAGGTATTTAGTACCAATTTGAGCAAAACACAAGAGAAGGATTCAGGGCAGGGCTGGAACTCGCAATTCTGGAAATCATTCTAGACAGTTTTCATCTTTCTGTCTTTGCTTCATGTAATTCTCTCCTGTCCTTGCATGACTGATTCTGGTGCCCATTTGCAATTATGATAAGTGATTTATACACTCTACTAAGTTTCTCTTTCTTTTTTCTTTTTTTTCCCCTTCACAGATCGGGAGAATCAGTCTATGCTGATCACGTAAGTTCTTCTTTTTTGACTGATTTGAGACTTTGTTGTTATGAAAAACTTTGAAGGAAAAAATCCTGATGAAATAGAAGTTGACAATACTCTTAAAATCTCAGCTAAATTGCCTGGAACCGAGTAACTGTCAATTTGGCCATCTGATGGTTAACTTGACCTCCATGAGAAAGGAGTAGCTAAAGGTTTGATGGAGTCTGGCCCATTTCTGATTCCCATCTGGTGAACATTCCATGTAGGCATGAAAACAGCTCAGCAGGCAATTAAAACTGATCCTTGCAGGATTAGCCTTTCTGTGGCTGCTGTGTTTGGACGCAGAGGATTCCTTCTGTTCAGTGTGCTTACTCTTGCTGAAAGTTATGTTTCAGAGTGTTGTGTGGATACACCTAAAGAGGGAGAGTTGACCAAGGTACAAAAGAGCAGGTGTCATGTTTACTGGCAAGCATGAAAGGATGGAGACTTGGGTGTCCCTACAAAGTCACAAGTGCTCTTGGGTAATGCTGGCAAATAACAGCTTTCCTCTGCTTTTTCTAGCTCATTAACTGTAGGTATGTGTACCCCAGAGAGTTAGTCTGGATGTTTGTAATTAAACTTCATGCCCCTAAAAGAAGCTCGGTGTAGGGTGGGTTTGTACAGGACTTCTGAGCTCAGCTGTGTGAAGAACAAGTTACTGCTGTCATAGGACTGCACCTCTTCATTCAGTCAGTTTGAGATATTTCCACAGAAATGGCTGAGCAACAGGCTGCAGGTACCAGAGTCAGTGAGTCTGAGAATAGCCTTGATGGGAGGAGCTGGCTGGACAGGATTTAAAAGGATGAGTTGCAGCTGTTTGAGCAATGGTTTTGTTTTCTTCCCTTTTCCTCTAGCGGAGAATCTGGCGCTGGCAAGACTGTCAACACAAAACGAGTCATCCAGTACTTTGCCACAGTGGCAGCCCTGGGTGAAACTGGTAAAAAGAATGTAAGTCTGCTGCTGACTGACTCATTTCAGACTCCCAGGGTTCCCCTCTTTCTTGCATATGACTAACCTCACGAGACTGCAGTACTGAGAGCATGCTGTTCTGAAGGGAGAAAGGCACACATGAACTTACCACGCTCCAGATGAAGCAGAAACACCACCCCTGGTTCTGGACAGATGCTTGTTGATGCCACTTTTTTTTTTTTTTTCCTCAGGAGTTTCAGTTTTTGTGTGTGCTAAATATCCTTCTGATTGTGTTAAAACTGGTCAAAAGATGGGGAGACTGTAAAGAATAAGATTTTTTTTTTCAAATGGAAAATAGTCTTCAAAAAGACTAGGATTATAACTTCTCATCAAAATACCTGTTTCATTGAACGTTTTTTTGTCCACAAAAAAGGATTGCTTTGACAAAAGATATTTTTTCAATCAGCTTTTCTGTATTTCTGTTTGGATAAGTGCTGTTCTGCTTATAAGTGCTCTCTAAGGTTACAATGAATACTGTATTCATGCTGCTTTTTATCTTGTGTTGCTATTCGGTTATTTGCTATAAGCTTCATTGCACTTGAAGAGTTCAGTGCTCTTTTGTGGTGAATTAACTGATTCCTGTGAACCATATTTATAAGGCCAAAATTTCAGCCACACTTCAAGTCTGTGCGCAGAACTCACGTCATCAAACTCTAATATATGTTCTCCTGAGGCCTGCAAGGCTTTCTTAAGAAATTGTTGAGTTGTCCAGAGCCAGCTTCCTGCATGCAATGGGTCTGGTGCTCATCATGGTGTCTAAAACCTGCTGTGTTCATGCAACAATGGTGCTCCAATCCCAAACTTATTGCTTGAACTTCCACTGCGGAAATCTACCTGGTTTTGCTCTGGAAATGTCCTATGATAGACCAAAACACCAACTAAGTGAACAGAGAAAAGAGACTGCTGCTAGGTAGCAAGAATAAAAGAGCATAAATGCAGACGGACAAGTTCTAGGCAATAAGATTGTGCCCCACTTGAACTTTTGGATAATTTTGGGGTAAAAAAGCGTGATGAAAATGCAACCTGACCTGATAAATTACATGAAACATCTTCCAGCTGCAATATCTGTTTTTGCACCATTGTGATGTATGGTGAATGCAAAGTAATAGCCACACATGCTTTTTGAAGGCTTCAAAAAGCGCTGCTGGTGTGTTGGTGACCACGAGACAGCTAAACTTCCTAATTGTTATATTTTGTATTGTTCTCTGTGTTAGTATTCACATTCTCTCTCTTTTTTCTCTCCATTGTGTTCCTATTTTGTCAACAGCCAGCTACAAAAACTGGGGTAAGTCATCAGCTTTGCTGTTTTATTTTTGCCTTGCAGAATTGGTGTTGTGCTCTGTCAGATGTGCCATGAGCCTCAGCATCTCACTTTGTGTGGCTCCCGGGTGAATGGTGAATGACCCCAGGAGCCTCGGCAGGAAAAATCATCCACTTCCCAAACTGAACTCTGTGCGAGCAACAGTTAAAGCTTTTCTCATCTTCAGGAATCCCAAATGTTACAAGCTCCGAGTGCTTTTAAATCAAATGCATTCTAGCGCTTGTCACTGTCTTCAGTAGCCCATCTCCTACACAGTTCCTTATTCCTGGGATGTCCGCACATGCTCCGCAGTACACTAGGTGATTTCTTTCGCATGCAGATGGCACAAGATATAAATCTTCAAAGCCAAACGGTTGAGAGCAGCAGAACGGTTCGAGGCCTTTTAAAGCACTCATAACTGACTGATGGTCTCACTGTTCTGCCATTCACACTGTGTCGCCCCTGGGGGGAAGCTAAATAAATCATTTTCCTACAGAGGCTCAGCTCTGTAAGTGAATGCATGGCTGACCTAGAGCTGACGGCTGAGTCTGTGGCTTGTAGGTTTCTCAATTTCAACCTTGATTTCTAGGGAACTTTGGAGGATCAAATCATTCAAGCAAACCCAGCCCTAGAAGCTTTTGGAAATGCCAAAACCCTGAGAAATGACAATTCCTCACGTTTTGTAAGTCTGCAGCATAATCCACTGACGTCTTATTCAACAGTAGCCAGTTAATAACTCCTATGTCATAATCCCTTCCTAGATTGCATTTTGCCCATTAAAATTACTGGATTTCCAGAGTGGAAAAATAACACAGTTGGATCTAACAAAAGCCTGAAGAGAAATAAAGAAAGATCAAGCTGGAATAATTGTTTAAACAGTTTCAATTGTTTAAAATGAACAGAAGAAAAGCAAAACCCAACTTTAGGAAGCCCTTTGAACAGCAGTTGTAGATCTTCCTCAGAACTGCCTCTGCATTATTTTCCTACCCCTTTTTCCACTAGCCTGTCTTGCCCCCTTCCTATCGTAGCTGTATTTTTTGCCACTAAGTGTCAGAAATACAGTACAGCCTCTGCTCCCTCCCACATCCTCCCCTGTGCCGACCTGCCCTGCAGCAGTACTCCTATCCTTGAGCCATTAGCTTTCCCTTTTTGGCTCAGTAAGCTGTCCCTTCTTGTCCCTCCATGCAGCCATCACCTTGGGGCTATCATCCTCTCCATTAGGTTAGCAGGAGAGCAATCCTCTTGGGAGCTCTGCCTCTGCCACACTTGGTTGACATTGTCTGAGAGGTCCGAAAGGAATGGCATGAGGATGACAGGCCTGAGTTTGGAGCCCATGCTTCCCTAACAAATCCTGTTAAAAATTAATTTGGAAGAGGTGGAGAGGACCAGACGTTGTAAGCGTCTGTAAAGGTACACAGTTGTATAAGGAGTTTGTCAGCTGGAAGGGAAATTATTATTTTTGTGTGTTTGAATATGAGAAACTAAATGAAAAGTACTCATTTTTTTTATGAATTGGGAGAGAGGGATATGTAAATTTAATGGGCAAAACTGTGTAAAATCACAGCACTCCTCTGACATAAGTAGGTGCATGTAAGTTAGGACTGCAAATGAGGAGAAGCCAAAAAAAGGAGCCTGTGTGTCTTAAGCCCAGGCTTAATGCTTTGAGTCCTGCATTACAGTAAACCTGCATCATGCAACTGGAAGCCATGTGCTTTGCCATATCTTAACCTGTCAGATAAGTACACTGTTATCCTTTCTCCACAAGCAGATTACATAGCTCTATGTGCAGATCTAGGCTTGGAAGGCAGTAATATCATTGTTTGATATTTTTCATTGAAAATATGCCTGTGGAAAGCCAAGGAGTTTACATAAATTAATTCTTTGGGCCAAATGATTGCCTTCAAACTGCATTCTTTGTTTCCCTCTGTGTATACTATATGCACTAATTAGAATATTCTTCTGTGTAAATTAGGGTAAATTTATCCGAATCCATTTTGGAACTACAGGCAAGCTGTCATCTGCTGATATTGAGATTTGTAAGCAGCAAACTCTCTCCTTTTAAAAAATACAATTGCTCATCTGAAAGCTGCAAGACCCTTTCTCACTGAATTTTTCTTTGTGCAACTAGATTTATTGGAGAAATCCCGAGTGATTTTTCAGCAACCTGGAGAAAGAGACTATCACATCTTCTACCAGATCCTGTCAGGAAAGAAACCAGAGTTACTAGGTAAGCATTATGTGCATCCACAGCTTTTAAGAGCCTAAAACTGAAGAGACAGTGGATAAGGGGTTAGGAGGCAAACCCATGTGCAGAAAGGCCCTTATGCTTCTACTTGATGAATCTGAACTTCCACTGTCAAATACAATCTTTTAGAGATGTTGTTCCAGTGGCAGCAGCAGAGACCATTTTTCTTATATTACAGATTAATCTAATGGGAATAAGACTCAGGCAGGACTTTTAAAACATAGCACTATAGAGGCAAAAAGTGTCACACTGAATTTGTGTAATCCAAGGTCTCAAAACATCTAGAAAATGCTATGCCTCCAAAGCATTTGTGGTGATAAAATTTTAATTATCCAGATTTTCACATATGAGAAGATTTGCTTATAGGTCCACAAAGAAAAGCTAGTCTCCTCATTCTGCGCCAAGTGACAAAACTGACATTACAGCATGTTGTGTAGCAGGAGAGAATATTCAAAGCTGCCTGCTGCTGATTATGTGGTGATTACCCCTCTCAAGCTTCCCCTGGCTCAGCGTGGTCCCACAGACCCGCTGGAGAAGGGCAGAGAGGGGCCGAGCGGCTTTGAATGAAACCTTCACTAGTTATTTAAGTGAGTGGTTTGCTGACTTCAATTTGTGCTCTGAAGGAACACAATTTGTAAAATATGTTGTAGGGTCACTTCATTACTCTTCCACGCTCCCACTAAGCCATAGCAATCATAATCTCTTTTGAAGTCTTACTATCCTGACAGTGCATGGTCAAATCCCTAATACTCTAAGCTTTATGTGGCCTAATTAATGGCAATTACAGGAAAGATTTCAAGGAAGCTTTGCACTGAGATTCCTGTGAGAATCCCTGTGCTGGGAAAATCCTCTGTCTCTCATAAACTCTCTGTGTGCTCCACAGCAGCACACACCTTTCGGGCCATCAGGAACATGTCTGCAGGCTCTTGAAGAGGCTGAAACCAACAGGGATGTGTGTTTTGTAGACAAGAAATGTCTAAACACAACTGTATATAAACACATCCATACCTAAATATGGATAAGTATCAATATCAATAACTATGGATGAACATATCAGTAGATAAAGTAATTGATATCAGAGTGACTACATAGCAAAGTAAGACAAGCTTATAGAGAATAAGATTTCATATAAACATATATTGATAGCCATTTATTTATGATATATATATTTATTGATAACCACATATTTAGATCTGTAGAGATGTGTGCCTGCATAAAAAAAAAGATTGAAATCTAGATCAAACTCGGTCTGGGGAATGTGCGTGAAACTTTCAGTTGATTTAAGGAAGCAGGACTCTGCCTGAACTTTTAGAGGCAGCTAGCTTTGTAGATAACAACTCTGCATTTTTGGGTTGTGATATGAAGGAATGACAATGGAGAAAGCCATATTCTGTCTTTTATTTATCAAAAGCCAAGTGTCTTCTGCAAAGTGTTCTATCACTCTTCTCTGGGTCTGTTATAAAAAGGAAGAGCCATGCCCATGCTCCCTGTCTTGGATCATACTAAAATCTTTTTCTAGTCTCTATTTAGATGGGATTTTTTACTCCTAAAAACATGTGAGGCAAAAAGTAGGACTATACAGGAAATTATGGACTCAATATGCTGCAATACATGCTCAATAGATGTGTATGCACTGTAGATGCTAATATGCAGTATTTCCATATTCTTTTTATTCACTTTCTCTACATCTTCACACTAACATAGTAGAATAGGAGAGCTGGTTTCTGCCCTGCAGTTATTAAAATAAAACCAACAAAACAGTGCAGTAGTGCAGAAACAAATGCAGGTTACAGTTGATTTTTCCATCTCCATTTCTGAGGATAACCTGAATGGATGGCAGTTTTGACCTTGGCAGTTGTTTTACAGACATGCTCCTGATCTCTACCAACCCATATGACTACCACTTCTGCTCACAAGGAGTGGTTACAGTGGACAACTTGGACGATGGAGAAGAACTGTTGGCAACGGATGTAAGTCTGTATGGATATGACTTTGGGTTTCCTAAATCAGGGGAGGAAGACTACTGGGAGGAGCCTGACTTCTGTCCCTGAAACTGTTGGACTAAAGCAAAAGCAGGGTTGGGTCTTAACTGCATTCAGACTGTGAAGCACAAGGTCTGGTAAACTGTTACACTTTTGAATATGGCCCTGCTCCATGTAATGTCCACCCTTTATAATTATTTGTATATAAAATGTTAGATGAAGACAGCTCTCCCCTGGGTCCCCTACCACTGCTGGGTCTTCAGGGTGTTCCAGTGGCTGCTTTGGGTGATAACACCCCTTGGCAGGATAGTAATATCTGCCATGCAAAGGCGGATCGTGGGGCTGCAGCCACCACTGCTTTTGAGCAGGGAGGTGACAATATGTCTGTGTTTCCTTTTCATAGCAAGCCATGGACATCTTGGGATTTGTGCCTGATGAGAAGGCTGGTTCCTACAAGCTCACAGGTGCCATCATGCACTTTGGGAATATGAAATTCAAGCAAAGACCCCGAGAAGAGCAGGCAGAGGCTGATGGCACTGAAAGTAAGAATAACATCTAATATTGCTCCTCAGCTTCAAAAGTCTGGCATGTACCAGGCACTGTGCTGAGGAAACAGCTGCCTGTTTGCTTTGTTCTTGCACGCTTGTAGCACTCCTGATCAGCCCAGAGTGCTGTACTTGTAACAGGCTTATTCAGCGGTGGATGACCTTACTCAGCAGGAGTTGAACACAGCCAGACTAACAGGATCAAATTCCATGTTTGAGACCATTTGCACAAAATGGTTGTGAAATCCTGCTGCCTTAACTTTCTCTTTCATGATTACAGGTCCTGCTTCTTTATTTTCTCTTACACCTGAAACTGTCTATAACCTGTGTGGAGATATGTTCTTTTCCCTATGCCTGAAGGGCTTCTTAAGTGAGATTCTTGCATCAACTGGGGTATAAAGTAGTCAGATGACCTACCATAAGGGAGAGTACAGGCATACCTAACACAAATTAGGCCTTTATCCAATTTGTCTTTTGAAGTGAATGTACTTAATATGTTTTTTTTTAGCTGGGCATGTTTCCATGTAGATGTTTAAAGCCAATTGAAACCTTGTATCTCCTGACCAGGTGCTGACAAAGCTGCCTACCTGATGGGAATCAACTCCTCTGATTTGATTAAGGGTTTGTTGCACCCTAGAGTGAAAGTCGGCAATGAGTATGTGACCAAAGGTCAAAGTGTTGAACAAGTAAGGAGACACTTTAATGATATTTGGATACGTGTCCTGTAAGCCTAGAGGATTTGCCTGTAACATCTCAGAGCGACAGACAGCTGCTAGAAATATTAACATGAGACTCTAGTACATTTTCTCATTTTATATGCCTAAACTTGGGGAAATACATGGTGAAACTGAGGGAAACTGGGGAAGAGACTGACAAAGGAATACTGTCCAGTGCAACTTTTGATAGAATTGTTTTTGTGATGTGTTAGCAGCACTCCAGGAAACCAGGTGCAGTAAAACCACATGGGGATTGATAGCTAATTCTGGATGAGAATAGTTACCTAGAAGATTTGAGCCATGGATTATTTATTCACTCATCGTTCATTCATTATTCATGTAATTTTTAATCTCTGTGTGACCTCAATCAGCTAAAGGCAACATCCACTTAAAGTTATCTCCTAATTTAAGGGAATAGGAGTCCTTGGGTTGCTATACTGCGGCTGTAGCAATATTGTAGAAGATGGTGCAGCATTTTGGTTACAATAAAAGTTGTTGTCTGAAGACACCCTGTGGTACAGGCTCAGAAAGTAGAAAACCACTACAGAGAGGTGTATCCTCATGATGCAGATGTGCACAGGCTAAAGAAGATACTTTGGACAGACTTTTCCTATTGCCTGCTCATCCCATATCATCCCTCAAAAATTAGAAGCAAATGTCAATCAACAACATGAGCATAAAGCTCCACCCTTCTCTGGCAGTAGCTCTTGACATTGTAGTGGCTTCTGGCCTGTGAGTTTCTGCTACCTTACTTCCACAGAAATATAATGGATTAAAACATATAGAACTTGCCATCCAGCTGTTTCCCAAGATGTACTTCATAAGCACTTTATCATACGTGTTAGTAGACATCCATATATTTAGCAGTGATTTGAAGGAAGTTCAGCAGAGATAATAGAAGAAACGGCATTGTATTAATTATACCTTGGTGATTATACAAAGCATTGGGAAATTTCATTTAAACTGTAAACAGACATTGAAATAGTCTATTGCATCAAAATCTTTGTGTTCCCCAGTGAATTTTATTTCACACTGTGGTGTTCTAAAACATGTGTTTTAGGTTCTGTATGCTGTTGGGGCCTTATCTAAGGCAGTGTATGATCGAATGTTCAAATGGCTGGTGGTCCGTATCAACAAGACCTTGGACACTAAGCTGCCAAGACAGTTCTTCATTGGAGTCCTGGATATTGCTGGATTTGAAATCTTTGATGTGAGTATTAATGTGTGAGGACAGGTTGGAATGACATAAAAGATGCCAAGAGATAGCTCTTGGTTGGATGTTTCTCTTTCTAAATGAACAGAAGGCAGAGTGCTGAAAAAGCCATAAGGCAAACAATGTGTATGATTTTACATGTTTGGTTTTTTTTCTCATGAGTAGATATAAAAACCATGTGGCTGGACATGCCAATAGCTCCTGGGAACAACATCTAATATGCTTTGGGCTGTAAACAGTTTCCTTCTTGCTGTTCTACCAAGTTAACTGCAATGCAAAGGCTTATTTTTTCTCTCTTTCTGCAGTTTAACAGCTTTGAGCAGCTGTGCATCAATTACACTAATGAGAAACTGCAACAGTTTTTCAATCATCACATGTTTGTCCTGGAGCAAGAAGAGTATAAGAAGGAAGGCATTGAGTGGGTATTCATTGACTTTGGCATGGACCTGCAGGCCTGCATTGATCTAATCGAGAAGGTATGTACATGCCAAGGAGTATTCACTGAATTGGTTTGATTCCCGATGCTCCCTTGGATGTGACCTCATGGCTCAGTGAACAGAGTAGGATAAACAGCATGACAAGTTTCTTGCCTTTCTACCTGCAATACAGAATCAAAGGAAAATCAGTATTTGTGGCCACTCAGCTTTACCTTTGGAATTCTGCCTTAAAGAGCCAACAGCAACCAACAAGCTGTAACTGGTAATTTGTATGGCTGTATCATCTTCCCTGGTCTGCACTTTTCTCTTTCTCTGACCCTGCTGTTCCTCCATTTAGTTGTTACCACATATGCTTAACATCAAACTTGTCAGCTTTTTAGGGCAAATGCAATGTTTCAGTCTTGTGCCCTGTACATCTCCTGTGAGGCTCCTCTTTCTCACATTACATGCTGATGTGCAAAGTCCTTTGTGCTCTTTCAACCCTGAAAAGGAAAGAAACCTCTCACCACTTCCACAGCATGGGATATGCCTTTCCTTTTCCCTTTTTTGGGAGTATAATGTGGTCCTGGCAGGGACAGCTGTCCTCTGCTGTATAACCTGTCTTTGTATCTCTTCCTGCCATGTTTTATGGCACAGCATCTAACCCTGCTGATCTGTGAGGAAACATGAAATTTTGCATCTTGCGTTAGCAGGAAATTAGTAACAGCAGAAATAGAAAGTCTGATTATTAAGTGGTCTTCTATTTGATCACTTTCTTGTCCAACGCCAGCATATGTGTGTACATGATCCTAATCCCTCAAAACCAGTCTGCCCATTGCTACAAGGTTTGTTCATCTCTTCCTGAGACATGAATGATAAAACACTAGTTGGTTCAGCTGCTCTGGAAGATAAATCAAACTCTTAGTGGAAGCCATCATAAAGCCTCCTAAGGCAGAAGTGACATACTGAACAGTCAAAGGTGACATACAGAATAGTCAATGGGGTGGTGACTGTTTCAAGAGAATAGTCAAAAACTTCCTCCTCAGGTTAAGAAGAAATTTTGCAGGCTTAACATTCCATCAGATGTAACTTACAGGCTGCATAGCCACTGAAAGCAGGTAACCTAAACGTTTCCCAACGAAAGTGCTCTTAAATCCACAGCCACTGGGAATCCTGTCTATCCTTGAAGAGGAGTGTATGTTCCCAAAAGCTACAGATATGACATTCAAATCCAAACTCTACGACAACCATCTTGGCAAGTCACCCAATTTACAGAAGCCCAGGCCTGATAAGAAAAGGAAATATGAAGCTCACTTTGAACTCCTTCATTATGCTGGTGCAGTAAGTTCCTCTGCTGGCAGGCAGACTTTGTATCAGAGGTCTTCCAGGTGGGGTTTGGCTGTAGCACACTTTGAGGGTGGGAAGCATGAAGAGGGGAAGAAAGGAAAGGTGAGGAGTAAAAACAAATATCTACTCTGCACAAGTGTTGCAGCAGAGTAAAATGCCACCAGACTCCAGGACATCTGCTCCTTAGATGCACAAATAGAATGAAATAAACTGAGGAGGGCTAATAGTACTTTTGCAGGAAGTATGCCTTGTTTTGCCTTTATCACTTTTCCTCCAATCTGAGTAAGACTAGTAATTAAACAGCAGCAGCATCTAACTTTTCACCTCGGTTTCCTGGAAAAATGAACTAATTTCTGCTTTAACTCAAGGGACGGTTAAAAAAAAATTATATCACTTTTTACTCATTTTAGGACCAGTGTGTCAAAATAGCAAAAGGAAGTATGGTTAGCTTTGATGTGGTGGTTCAGTTTGCAGTTTCACTGGTGATGAGGTGAATGAGAACATAATCCAGTACTGTGATACCCGAGCCAAAACTTGTCCAGTTTCGAAGTTCTGTTTTCAGACCAGATGGGCAGAAATAATTTGAGAGTGTCACAGGAATTTTTTAATCAAACTACAATTGATAAGAAGCCTGTATAGCAGAGCAGGAATTTACCTGATGCTGTTAATTTCAAACTATAATTGAGCATTAAGCTAATTTTGTAATTATTAAAAGAAATAATGCTGATCTTGCTACTTATCTGCAGTTGTTAATGCATTCAGCAGAGAAAATTAGAATTTTGATTCCCTTGTGGTACTGATAATGGAACATATTTTTCCACTAAACAGAGCTGTGGCAAAGTCCAGGAGTGTGTTTGTAATCATTAAGATTCTATTAGAAAACCCTAATTATTCCAGTGTAGCATGCTATTTTGAAGTTAAATTATTACTTGTGTGATTTGTACTTCAGCACTTTTTAATAACATTCCTGGGACACCAATGCCCCATGGTATCTTCACAGATAACCACATGGAGTCTGTGAGATGTAGGGACCAGATAGTTTGGAAGGGGTCTGTGGGATTCACATGCTAATTATTAGTAAGAGAGGGAATTAGGAAGCAAAGAACTGGAGGGGAAGTGATGAAAACCAGGGCAGCTGGTACTGCTTTGAGCACAGCTCTTCACAAAAATCATTGGCTTCAAGCCGAACTGCAAAGAACTGCTGGCTGCTCTGAAGGGGAACATTGGCAATCTCTGGTTTCTTTTCAATGCCTTGCTGTAGGTTCCCTACAACATCATTGGGTGGCTTGAGAAGAACAAGGACCCACTTAATGAAACCGTAGTAGGCATTTTCCAGAAATCGTCCAACAAGCTCCTGGCAAGCTTGTTTGAGAGCTACATTGGTGCTGACAGTGGTAAGCAGAACCAGCTCACATTTGGCTTCCTTTGGGTTTTGGGATGTGCGCTTGGGAATGAATTTCAGAAACTAAGCAATTCTCTCAACTGCAATTGCCTCAATGCTAGATGGGGCAGTGACTAATTATTTAGATGTGCACAGCAGCTGAAGGAATTTGCCAGGTATAGGAAGGAGACCTTTAACTCAGCTAGGTTGAATGCATAGTACCACTGAGCAACTGTGGCAAGGAAAGCTGTGTTGTGAATAATCCAGTGGGAATCTGAGTATGCAAGTGTTCAGATATGCAGCAAAGTATTGCACAAAAGATTGTGTACATAAATGCCAACAAAAAAGAACATCTCTTGCTTTGCATGCTGTAGTACTCCTTGCTAGCCCCCCTGAAAAAATAAGAAATACCAAGTTTAAGAGGGAGTTTTGGAGTATTTTATTGGATTAGTGGCAAGTACACACTGAAGGTACCAGAACACCATCCTACCTTGGCCATAGTAGAAGGCTTTGCCAATATGTCTTCCTTTTTGCTTGCTGCTGTTTTTCTTTTATTTGACAATGTTCATTGTACTAATGTACAATGTAATAATGTATATCTGAGAACATATTTCATCTCCATCCTTTACACAGAACTGTTATTTGTGAGAAGACAAGTAGCAAACATTCAGAAATTGATCTTAAGTAAATAACTGGTATTCATTACAAAGATGTAGCTCTTATACCCTGAAGTTGCAATCATTTACCGCCTGTTTATCAGAAACCTCATTTCAAGAGATGCTCTTGTCATTTATCACATGACACTTTCCTAGGCAGCAAGCAGGCTGAAGACTTTGTAATGGGAATAAGATGAAGCTGAATGTTAATAACAAACATCCTGCCTAGGATGTTTGCTTGCAAGTTACTAACTGCCTATTTGCCTGTGGATAATCTGGTCTGTCTGAATACTACCTTGCTTTTCTTTGAGAAAGGAACAGCCTGTCCAGATCAGCCTTTTCCACTCTCAGCAGGATCACCTTCTGAAGGGGAAAAGGCTGTGGATAATTGCATCAAGCGCATTTCACTCTTCACTTTTCCTTTTATGTTGGACATAAAAGACATTGTTGGACAATGACAGATCTCCTGGGAATGTTCTAATGACCCACTGCTTAAGAAAGCTGCAGCAGCTGCTGTACATTTTTGGGTCCTGTCATGAACCTGTGAAACTTTGTAAAGGGCTTGTCAGAAACTAGCATTCCTTAGGAGGATCTGATGATTTTGACTCCACAGCGGATGCAAAGTTACTATATCTAAAATGATAAATATTTATTTACCTCTATTCTAGACAAATCTTACTTGCACAAGTTCAGTGTCTGCATAGCAGGTTTCTATACAATACAATGCGCAGTACAAATTTTCTGTAAGCATAATTTTTCTTTAAGTTTTTCTTTTTCTACATCATCTCACCCTATGGAGCTTTTAATGAACTACAAATTACTTTTGTTAAAAGGTTTTTTCCTGCCATATTCATATTTATGGGCTTTTCTGCATAAGAAATGATACAGCATAGATCTGAAATGCAAATGCAATCCAGAAAGTTTACAGTGGTCTTTGACAAAATTCCTAACTATGGACAGAGAGATGCAAATATGTGATGTATCACACATGATGTTCAGAATGTCTTGTATAAAATTTGAGCAATCAGAGCCTTTTAGACAAATAGAGCAGCACTATTAAAATGGTCTGTTTTCCACACTCTGCCTGCACCTCTTACTGAGATATGGATTGGTTTATGCTTATTTTTTCCTCCTTAGGTGACCAGGGTGGAGAAAAGAAACGCAAGAAAGGTGCTTCGTTCCAAACAGTGTCCTCACTGCACAAGGTTTGCTACCTCTCCACACCTGGTGGTTTGAGTGAAGACAATGCGTTAAAGAAGAATGTTGAGGGCTGTAATGGATAGGAAAAAATTGAAATTCAAGATTGAAATTCAACTTGTGGACAGGGTTTTTGACCTTGGCTAAGGAAATACACTGCTATTAAAACTGCATGCCATGGGCTGCTCCATTTCATCATCTTGGAGCAATCAGGACATTGTTCTTTTTACTGTGTTTGAGAAAGTTTCACAAAATGGAGCCAACAACCTATTTCACTTATTTTGTTGCTTACACATTCATGCTTGTCTCTGGAATGGGAATTGATTACAAGTAATTTGCTAGTCCCTATCTGATTACTGCTTGTAATTGGATCCTAGGGTTAGAGCAGACATGGAAAACAAAAGTTGTTGAATGAAGTGTCATAAAGCCTTTTGTTTGCTCAGTTATTCCCTTCTTCTGGGACTGGTATGGGCTCCTGGTGCAATCTGTCATTAGGATCATGGCTGAGGAGAAAATGGGACTATTTACCTTTTTACCATCACTACCATTTCTATGGGTAACATTGAGGAAGTGGTAATGCACATAAACCTCAGTTGGGAAGGATGTAGTTACCCACTAATCATGCCATTTTATCTCATTTGGAGATACTCCCCATGAAGGGAAATCACAGGAAACAGAGATCTGTATCTTACCAGCTGAAGCGGTATAAAGGCAGCTGAAGGGGCGCTCAGACAATAATTAATAAGCCACAGATAGAAGCCCACTTTCCAGCACACAAGCAACTGTTAGTACCCAGCTCATATTGTTTGTTGTCCGGACTGGTGTATGAGGAATCTGCAGTTTGCACATTTGTGCTGATGGCATTGCATTTCACCTCCCATGGTCTCCATTTTCTACTTACTGAACAAAACACTTTCCCTAGAGCCTGGTGATCACTGAATGGTTGGCTTCTTCTGAGTTAGCTTGCTGTCTGCCTGGTCTGATTAAGACCAATAAAAGGAAAATGTTTGGCCAGAAGACAAAAACCCAGCCTTTATGAGGAACAGGTGGAAAATGTGAGCTCTTCCCACTGAGTGGGGAAGTGACTAGGCAAAGATGCAGTTGGCTTTACCAAAATGCTCCACCAGTTTATGCTGAGTCTTGCTTGCTGTTCATCTGGAGTTTTGAATTTCTGAGGTTGTAAGTAAAACACATATCTTCTTTGCTAAAACTGATGTGGAATCCTATAATAATGTTAAATCATTCTTTGGTTTATTTGAACACATTTCTCTCTAATAATTTTGGTAAGCTTTAAATTTTGTTGGGCAATTTTTAGAAAAATTAGCTTCTTAAATTAACAACCAGAAAACCAAAGAAATAGTGATTGGAATTCCACTAAACCACTAAAGCTAATCATGTTTTTAATGTGTCTGTTCTAGGAAAATTTAAACAAGCTGATGACTAACCTAAAATCTACAGCCCCTCACTTTGTACGATGCATTATCCCAAATGAATCAAAAACTCCAGGTATGAAAAAGACAATAGTCTTAAAATGTTAGAATATTTCACTCTGTCATTTTGTTACTTACTTCTGAGTCACCAGATTGTACTTAAATATTGTCTGTGCTTTTTACCTTATCCAATCATGTTGCTCTCTCAGGAGATGACACCTCACATTTTCCAATTTCCATGGGGAAATGAAGATGAAGACCTGTGGAGAAACTCCTTTTAATTTAGCCTTGTTTTCCCCCTGCAGGCGAAATGGATGCATTCCTTGTTTTGCATCAGCTCCGCTGTAATGGTGTCCTGGAAGGCATCCGCATTTGCCGGAAGGGTTTCCCAAACAGGGTGCTTTATGCTGACTTCAAACAAAGGTAATGCAGAGCTATGATTGTCTCCTGTTCCATTCAAGTTTACCTTCCATTCAGTTTACCTGATGTGGATTGCAGAATTCTGCTCTTCCTTGTGTCTGTGTAGATACAAAGCAGGAGATTACCCTGGATGTTTTGGTTTGGGTTTTTTAAATTTTTGGGGGAAGAGGGTAAAAAAACCTAAAGCATAATCTAAGCCGATTTTCCACATTTTTCATTTGTTATTAACAGGTACCGCATCCTGAATCCAGGAGCAATCCCAGAGGATAAGTTTGTGGATAGCAGAAAAGCTGCTGAAAAACTGATGGCATCTTTAGATGTTGACCATACCCAATATCGATTTGGGCACACCAAGGTAACTGGAAAAGACTGTCATCGCTTATGTAAAGAGAAAAGTGATAGATCTGACATTTAATTTGCAGAATAGGACACTGCAACTTTTAGTGGTGGTGTTTAATGGACATTTAATAATAGAAGAAACCAGCAAAATATCAGCAAAATAGATGCAAAGTGATAGTAGGTTCTAAGCTGTGCTAGAGGAAATACAACTCTCTGGCTCCCACAGAGATTTTATAAGAGCAACTCTACAAGCAGACACAGCACCAGCTGATGCTCCATGCCCCCCAGTTAAACACTGGCTTATTTAGTATAATATAGGTACATTCAAACATAGATGGACCACAAGATCAGCTGCATCTTTTGAAATGAGGCCATGTGGAATTCTCACATGATCCCATTAGCAGGGATTTCTGGGAGTCAAGAGCTGTGGTTCAGCTGACCTACAAAGGTATTATGGTGATAAAGTAGTTCGGCCAATTCAAAACTGGGGAGAAAAAACCCAGTTTTAAAACAACTCTGGAACTGTACAGTGAAGTCCCTTACACAAGTAGTATTTGGCCCTCTATACTCACCTAGGTTATAATGTGTCAATAAGAATAGAGGGTGAATCATTTCAGCAAGGTAGCTGAAATGTAGCTCTGATATAAATCCTTCTTTGTGGTGAACTGACATCTGTGCATGCACCAGGTGTTCTTCAAGGCTGGTCTCTTGGGCCATCTGGAAGAAATGAGGGATGAGAGACTTGCGAAAATCTTAACAATGATCCAGGCAAGAGCACGTGGCAGATTGATGCGGATTGAGTTTCAGAAGATAGTGGAGCGAAGGTATGAAGGCACCCTCTTAAATCTTAGCAGATAATAGAAATTACCATTTAATTATAAGTTGAATAGAGCGTTAATTACAGTCCCTAAGGCTATAGATAACCGTAAATTAAAACCTTTAAGTGTATGTGTGATAAAAATAATAGCAACTGTATATTAATTGCCTGCAGCTTTGGTGAAAATGAGATTTGGAAATTTTTTGTGCCTCTGAAAATAAAGAGATCTGGAGAAAGTTTCTTGTATCTCTCGGAAATTAGTAAACATTCCTAATATTGCTCAGAAAAAAACTATGAAACTGACTGAGAATGAAAACAAAACCCCTCACTTTTTCAATTCAGGCTACGATTTAGGGAGCTTGTTTGTTTTCTCTTAAACCAGGGATGCCCTTCTTGTAATTCAGTGGAACATCCGTGCTTTTATGGCTGTCAAGAACTGGCCTTGGATGAAGCTTTTCTTTAAGATCAAGCCTCTCCTGAAGACTGCAGAAACTGAAAAGGAGATGGCCAATATGAAGGAAGAATTCTTGAAACTGAAGGAGGCCCTGGAAAAATCTGAAGCCCGGAGAAAGGAACTTGAGGAAAAGCAAGTCTCTTTAGTTCAGGAAAAAAATGATTTGCTTCTCCAGCTCCAAGCTGTGAGTAGACATATAGATTTATATACTCATTAGACGTTCTTTGAAACTCAAAGGTTTACAGACTAGAGTGTTAGTGGAATTTAATAAAAATAAGTTGTTGATATTGTCCAAGCCTTTCCAAAATTCAGAGTGGATAGAAGTTCTTCTGTTTTAGCATATAACCAGGTGGGCTGACAATGCAAATCTTAACAAATTCTCTTCAAGGCACTGTCCACGGCAGTAACTCATGCTCACCACTATCTAGTCATGCTCACCACTATCTCATCCTGCTCCGTTAATTACTTGTCTTCTGAAATCAAGAGTAGAAAATTTTCCTTGCACTACTTTGTTGCTTTGTATCAGGCTCCCTGACCAGTTACAGGCTAGGGGACAAGTGAGGGAGAAAAAAGGTCAGTCATTGCTGTCCCCTTCTTTGTGCCACACCAGGAGCAAGACACTTTGGCAGATGCTGAGGAACGTTGTGACTTGTTGATTAAATCCAAGATTCAGCTGGAAGCCAAAGTCAAAGAACTGACAGAGAGGGTTGAGGATGAGGAAGAGATGAATTCTGAGCTGACTTCTAAGAAGAGAAAACTGGAAGATGAATGCTCTGAGCTCAAGAAGGATATTGATGATCTCGAAATAACACTTGCAAAAGTAGAGAAAGAGAAACATGCTACTGAAAACAAGGTACGTTCAGACCTTCACCATGTATTCAAAAGAGGCTGGGTATGGATTACCTTTGCGAGAAGTGCTACGGGTCTTTTGATCGTTTTGCACTGTTTGTTACACAGGCCACACTGAAGGATCAGTAAATACAGTTATTTGACTTTATGAGGTGAAAACTGTTACCTCTGAGCCAAAGCTTCCTTTTTTTTATTGAAGTGAGTCT
This sequence comes from Motacilla alba alba, assembly GCF_015832195.1. Lineage (NCBI taxonomy): Eukaryota > Metazoa > Chordata > Aves > Passeriformes > Motacillidae > Motacilla > Motacilla alba. The sequence continues at coordinate 28,266,995 of NC_052016.1, read as the reverse complement.
TACTGCACTTCAGCTAAAGAATTATACCTATTTGTGGCATTTTTAAGCAAACAATCTTCTCCTGTAACTATGAACTCCTCCAGATGTTGTCCTTAAAGCCTGTTAATGTAAAAAGCTCATCTCCTACTCCTCCCAGAGAGATTCAGAAGCTGGAGTCCCTCAACAGGAGTGACTCTGAAAAGAATTTAGTATGTTTGAAATAATGTACCCCTACACCAAAAACTGGCAGACATTAACTCCCTTGATGGCATATTAACTCAAAAAGCCATGAGGTGCTGGGAGGGGAGAGATCCCTTTCTTTCTCTTGTTTTCCTGCTTACAAGTTCAGACCAGATAGTCATTTGAGACTATTCAGACCAGATGGACATTTAATCCCTTCCTTCAAATTCTTATAAACACATCTTCCTTTCTCACCCAGGTCAAAAATCTGACAGAAGAAATGGCAACACTTGATGAGAATATCAGCAAACTTACCAAGGAGAAAAAGTCCTTGCAGGAATCTCATCAGCAAGTTCTAGATGACCTACAAGCAGAAGAGGACAAGGTCAACACACTGAGCAAAGCTAAAGTTAAACTGGAACAGCAAGTGGATGATGTAAGCTGGCTCTTCCTTTATGTTTCACGAGGCTTGTTTGACCACCACTTACAGTGGACCTTTCATGAGTCTAAAAGGTTGCAAAATTTTGAAATATATTCCTCTCCTTTTAGAAATGTACTCTTTGCACTGTCTGTAAAAGGTACAACTACAAAACACCACAAAAAGGAACACCACAAAAATTGATCTGTGTTCAGCCTTTCAAAGGATTGCAATAACAAGGGAAAATCCTCCCAACTTGCACTTGCAGTGTAACTGGCATGAAGTCAAACAGAACTTTGCCTCTAACAAAACTGTAATGCTTGCACAAATGTAAAGCATGGAATTACCCTTTTGTTCTATTTCTTTAGCCCCATATGTCCACTGGCTGCTAGAAAACAATACCTGTAAACTAGGATGCTTGTGCTTAAGTGCTTCTGCTTCACAGCTCTCTAGAACTCAGCACTATCTCACTAGAACTGGGCACAGCCTATATCTGACTGTTGTAAACCATCTGTGTTCAATATATTTATTAAGTGACTTTGCTCCTAAAGCTCGAGGGATCACTGGAACAAGAGAAGAAAGTGAGGATGGATCTAGAAAGGGCAAAACGCAAACTGGAAGGGGATTTGAAGCTGACCCAAGAGAGTGTCATGGACTTGGAAAATGATAAACTGCAGATGGAAGAAAAGCTGAAAAAGTAAGAAGTTGATTATGTTGTACCAAATAAAGCAGCACAATTACAAAGTAATTTAAGAGCCTTCAGGTGTGTCATCCTGCTCTGATGGTGGCTGAAAGATAATTCCATTATGAAAATGTGTAGCCAAGGAGGGAGGCAAAATAACTCTTGTGTACATGACACCTGAAACATTAGAATTCATTAAACTTTCCTACACTAAAAAAAGCTACCCAGAAACTTATTAATGTTTTTCATTGCTTAGAGGAGAAAGCTGAAGGAATTCTATAAAGTTGTTCATCCTAACCAACTGTGGTAGTTTTGTCAGGAGACCTGACTGTTAAATATGTTTTTCCATTGAGTCTGAAAATAGTGTTCTTTGTATGACACAAAGAACCAGAAATATAATTGCACAAATGCATGCAGAGGCTGGGCTTGGAAACTGCTGCTCAGAGGAAAATGTGTTTTCATGCAAATTGCAATACATGAAAATTGTTTTTATTTTTAGATACGTTAGAAGTTTTATTGAATAACTCTTTCAAAATTTAAAAATCCTAACTTCAAGCTTCAAGACAAATTCTCACAGTAGGATTTTCCCTTCTGTGCCAGGAAAGAATTTGAAATGAGCCAGCTGAACTCCAAGATAGAAGATGAACAAGCTATAGTGATGCAGCTGCAGAAGAAGATCAAGGAGCTTCAGGTCAGCTTGCTTTTTTATTGTATATCTTAGGATGAATTTCTCTTTGTGCCTCACTGAAAGACCTTGCAGAAACTTTTCACAGCTAGTTGCAGCTCCACTTTGAGACACAAAGTGGTACATCTCCATAGCCTCCCAGACAGACCCCCTTTTTTCCTCAGGATGGTTGCTTTATAATGTTTCCTCCCAGTAGCAGGACACATGAGCACAGAATGGTAGGGGTTTCAGGCAAGGCAGAAAGGCTCTGGTGTTTTGTTTTAAGCAAGTAATATTGTTCCAAACCATGGAGGTGAGGGTAGTTACTGGAGAGGAGTTCAGCAGTGATAAGCATGGATTTGAAATTTAGAGAAAAGGTTAAAACACACAGGAAATTTTCTACAGAAATTAAAAGGCCAAGGAAATTCAGCACAGCCCAAACACAATGTCTGGACCAAAAAACAACAGCTCCACCTTTTTTGTTAATAAAGAATATTTGTATAACTTGGATGTAAAGTGCAGATTGGTGAAAATAATCTTATAATAAAAAAGACTGCTTCCAATAAATATTCATTATCCAGGCAGTTCTACACACTGCTGTATTGAAACCCTATCTTAACACTCCTAGAGAGAAATTACTCCAGTCATGGAAGTCTTAAAGGGAGAATTTGTTGCTCCTACTAGCATATGACTCCTCACATGTATTTCAGCTGATTGTCAAACCTGTGAACATAAAAACAATGCAGTGGAACTATATGTCTTGAATTAGAACTTGCAGCACAATCTACTGCAAGTAAGATGTGACTCACTATCATTACTGTAGCTCAGGATCTGATTTACTGGCACAAATGGGCAAGTCCATTAACTGCCGAGCTTCTGCAGTGAGGTAAAATGTGGGCTGGCAGAGGGTTTAACAGTTTTTAAGGTGCCTCATGGTCTTCTGATGGGAATAGCACTGACCCCAAGGTGTTCATGTTTCTCTGGCAGGCTCGTATAGAAGAACTAGAAGAGGAGCTGGAAGCAGAAAGAGCTGCTCGAGCCAAGGTGGAAAAGCAGAGATCAGATTTGGCCCGAGAGCTGGAGGAACTGAGTGAGCGGCTTGAGGAGGCTGGGGGAGCCACAGCTGCCCAGCTGGAGATGAACAAGAAGCGTGAGGCAGAGTTCCTGAAGCTGCGGCGGGACCTGGAGGAGGCCACGCTGCACTATGAGGCCACAGCCGCCACACTGAGAAAGAAGCACGCAGACAGTGTGGCTGAGATGGGGGAGCAGCTGGACAACCTGCAGAGGGTCAAGCAGAAACTGGAGAAGGAGAAGAGCGAGTTGAAGATGGAAGTGGATGATCTGTCATCCAACATGGAGCAGATGGTCAAGGGAAAAGTAAGGGTCCTGAGGCTTCCCAAAGCCCCCAAAGTCATGGGTAGCTAAGGCTGGTCAGAAGGTTTCCCAGGACACCTGCTATGGCTGAAGTTCTTTAGAAGGTGGTGTCTTGCATCATGTCTCCCTTACCCAGCTGGTGGTACAACCCTTCTTCCCTAGAGATGGGACAGTAATTAAGATGGCCTGTCTGAAACACACAGTGCATACTTTGTCCCAGGCATATTGTTTATCCATGCATCTCAGGGCACAAAAACATGCTAAATTAGGCTCCTCCAGGCTGGTGTCAACTTGGAGTGATGCCATCCAAGTCAGGATATCTCTCACCCTAAGCAGAGTCCTTTCAGATCCTGCCCTTGGTTCACATTTTTGATCCATGTTAGCATGGAGTGCAAAGCAAAGGCTTGCATGATCTCACAATGCATTTTCACTTCCTACAGCAGAATTGCAGATTTTGTTTCCTGAGTAGATAATCTCAGTAGCTTTCAGAGCACTCGAAATAGATTTCTTTCAGTGCAAGTGAGGAAAAGAAATGTCAGTATTTTCAGAGTTGGAAAACTGTCATCAAACCCAATTTATGATAAATGGCAATTAAAGCAGAATCAGTAGAGCAATTTTCATTGGAGGTGATTTTCCCATCAAGCAATTATGAAGTGGCTATGCCTGAACTTCAGAGGCACGTGACTGCTGCTGAAGTTCTTGCAGAGCCTTTTTCCACTGTTGCTTACATCCAGAACACAGTTCAGGGAAAACAAATGGGGAAGGTGATCTGATGGGGAGTCCCATGTCCTGGGGTCATAGACATGGGTCTGCTCCTCCCTGCTTTACTGCTGTGATATTTGTGTCTTTGCTATCTGCCATTCCTCTGAAAGACAAACAGAAAAATGACACAGAAAAAATGATACATTTTGAAGGCTAGAGCTTCCAAATGGTTGCCTGGAGGCTACAACTTTCTTTGTCTTTTCTCCTGATTCCCATTAGGCCAATGCAGAGAAGCTTTGTCGCACTTATGAAGACCATCTGAACGAGACAAAAACAAAACTGGAGGAAATGACTCGCCTCATGAATGACCTCACTACTCAGAAGACTAAACTCCAGAGTGAGAATGGTATGTGCATGTTCTGCCCAGATAGAGTGTTTCCCAGGAATTTATCAGGGCACCTCTGCACTGCATCAGTGAGATGTGTTCTGCAATGGCATCTGCTCTGAAGGTGGCAAGGCTGGGATTTCCGAGTGGAGCATTAGCTTTGTGTCTTTTGACATTTCTATCCTCAGTATTCTTATAACTTTGGTGGGGACACCTTGCCTTGGACTGGCTTTTAAACCAAACCTATACCCACGTTTATCAGCATACAGTGATACCATCTCATGAGCCAAAATGGATGTGCCAGCTTGGAACCCAGGATGTGCCAGGCTGCCTAGGTACCTATTGTTTCAGGAACAAGGATATGTGCATCTAGAAATACTGGAGGGAAAAAGGAGTTGGGCCTGTGTGAATCCCATCTCAGCCTGACCTTGAGAATTGCACCCTAGAAGATGTTCACATATCTTCTAAATACCACATATCCTCTAACTTTTTGCTACCTTTCTGGCCAGAGCAGTATTATTTAATTTCTGCATTCTCATCAGATACCACTGTTCTGAAAAAGACATTTTTCATTTACTGTTAGTTGTAACTTCTGTGTCTCCTGTAAGATTGTGGTTTTCACCCTGCAGTGACACACTTCCTGTACCCAATGAAGTTTTCCTTATATATTCATCTGTCCTGTATACTGCTCTTTGTGAGGGTCTCAGGGTGCTTTGCAGCCCTCTGAAAAGAAGTCTGTGGAAAAGCAATATAAAACACTGGAAAAAAGTAAAACCAGCTTCAACCGCCCATGAAAGTAAGCATCAGTCTAGTCTGATCTACAAACTGAAGTAAAATTAATTAATCAAGCTATTGACAGTACAAAAAACCCCAACTGACCAAACAAGAAAACTCAAGTCATTAAATCCACCCAAAAAAAAGGGGGGAAAAAAGAAGAAAATCTGAGAAAAACTATCCTGGTGAAGTATCGGATGATTACAACTTTGGAAGAAGCTTCACAACAGGTCAATCACAATCATTGTGAGTTCTTTTCCTCAGCAGAATTGGACAGGTGGAATTACGATTTTTGACTGCAACTTTGTCATTTCATCATCTTGGTCTTTTTGTTTGTTTGTTTGTTTGTTTGTTTATTTGTCAAATCTTGTGACAGGTGAGTTTACTAGACAACTTGAAGAGAAGGAGTCACTGATAAGTCAGCTGTCCCGGGGAAAAACATCCTTTACGCAACAGATTGAAGAACTTAAGAGACAGCTAGAAGAGGAAACCAAGGTAATACTTGATCTGTGTCCCATTCCTTGAAATGGAATGGCAAAAAGTGTTCATATTCATGTAGCCTAGATAAAAGCTGAAATGAGGCATAGGCGTGACAATGATTCCTACTAATTGTACTGATCTAAGTTCCTGTCCCTGACTGAGGCAAGTCACAAGAGAAGAGTTTGGAAAAATCATTGGCATACATAAATGCTAAATAAAACTTACCCAGCAGGACAGCCAAAATCTCAGATCTTACATCTTAAAAGTTTGGGTTGTTTCTCCAAAGTTGTTAAATTATCCTCAGTCTTGATAGCTTCCTCCTCATGTCACCAGTTAGGGATGACTTCAAACAATTTTCATCTCACTTGATCTGGACTGTCAAAGAGAGAATCGAAAAGGAAAAAAGAAGCTTAAGCTTCCATTTGAATTTCTAGGGGCTGTTTGTTTTGGTTTTGCTGTAGGTAACCTTGCAATGTTGTGGCCTTTCTATCCCTGCAGTCCAAAAATGCCCTGGCTCATGCCCTGCAAGCAGCCAGGCATGACTGTGATCTCTTGCGGGAGCAGTATGAGGAGGAGCAGGAAGCCAAGGCAGAGCTGCAGCGGGCTCTCTCCAAGGGAAATGCAGAAGTGGCACAGTGGAGAACAAAGTATGAGACTGATGCCATTCAGAGAACTGAGGAGCTGGAAGATGCCAAGTGAGTTACGTGGGCTTCAGCATGCCCTTGACTGGCAGAACTGTGCTCACCGGGTCTTATTGTGTGCTAAGGAAATAGGGTTGGAAAATTTCCTGGTTAGAAAGTCCCTCTGACTCAATGCTGTAATTTGCGGCTGTCCTTTTGTTCTTCTTATTGCTTGGACAGGTCAATGTTTCTGCGGAGTGCTTGTCTCTGGAGCAGTGGCTGTGGATACAGGGGTTTATTTGAGAGCCAACAAAATTAGATAGTCCTACTTAGTTACGTCACACTCTCTTACTTTGCCCCAGCCCAGTACTATGTTTCCTTGGTCTTGACTTCCCTTTCCCACTGGGAGATGGCGGCTGCCCTGGGAAAGTAGGGCAGAAAGTCATGTTGGTTCACACTGTACAGCTGCTCCCAGTTACCAGACTCAGGTTGCTGGGCAAGGTCTCTGAACATCTCCAACTTCTACCTCTGCACATCTCTGATCTGCAGGATCTTACCACACTTTCAGCATATTTTCTTAACATAGTATCTCCATGATCCTCTTTCTAGGCCATCCTTTCTTTCCAGCACCTCTTCTTGCCTGTTTTCCCAGTCTAAATAGTCTACAAACAAAAGCCCAGGGCATGACCAGCCTCCTAACTGGTGATTGTCTCATATTTCTTAATTGGAGGAAAATGACACTGTCATTTAGAGCAGGTCTTATAAAAAATTTACAACCAGCCCATACTGGTTACAGCTAGTAAGTAGCTAGCTGGTGCCTGAGAGTTCAGAAGTTCAATTTCAAATATTCACAGACACACAACAAAATGTTTTGCCACATACCAGCATTCATAATTTAAGCCATTTTTTTCCATCACAGCCCCTTCTCTCTAGAGGTTAAACTTCCCTCTCTGTCCCTCTTCCTCTCACCCCATCCTCATCCTCACCCCCTCCCTGTTTTCCTTTTCAGAACTGATTTACTGAGTTACTGCTTTGGTGTCAGTTTTTCTGGATAACACGGCCGCAGTGACACTGTGTCATTTCACTGTGTCTTTCCACCTGGTAGGAAGAAGCTCGCTGCTCGCCTGCAAGAAGCTGAGGAAGCAATTGAGGCAGCCAATGCCAAGTGCTCCTCTCTGGAAAAGACAAAGCACAGGCTGCAGAATGAGCTGGAAGACATGATGATAGACCTGGAGAAGGCCAACTCAGCAGCTGCCTCGCTGGACAAGAAGCAGCGTGGTTTTGACAAGATCATCAGTGACTGGAAGCAGAAGTACGAGGAGTCACAGGCAGAGCTGGAGGCTTCCCAGAAGGAGGCCCGTGGCCTCAGCACTGAGCTCTTCAAGCTGAAGAATGCCTATGAGGAGACACTGGACCACCTGGAGACTTTGAAAAGGGAAAACAAGAACCTCCAAGGTAGGCTTCATTCAGGTCCTGCAGCCAGTGCAAGAACCACATCAGCAGATGGCTGGAGGGATGCATGTGCCCTGCAGCAGTTGTGGGGAAAGATGTTTATCTCATTCTGAGATGAGCTTTCCAATGTCATTTGAGAAACTGATGCTGACAGTGAATGTTTTGCACATGAAGACTGGTATGGCCAGAGCAGAGAAGGCTTCCCTTTGCCCCCCTGTCAATGAAACTCACTGACAGAGGGGGCAGTCTCAAGGGAGGAACAAGAAAGATGACAGAGATGCAGTGGGTGAAGCCTAAACAGCAGAGCATGGTGTTCCTAACCTACAGATCACAGATAAAGATGAAATCGCTATAGCCACTTCAAAAAGCATTCACAAGAAAAGCTGTGCCTTCAAGTTGTTCAGGTAAAAAATCTTGCTGTAAGTGAAAGTAAGGCAGGGCTCTTGTACAGAGGACCCCTTGAGGTAGCAGTTTGAGGCATAGGTCCTCTATTCACACTCCATAAATTGCAGGATGGTCCAAACTCTCTGTTTGCTAAATCCATCCATCCTTCTCTTTTGTTTCAGAGGAGATTTCTGATCTGACCAATCAGATTAGTGAAGGAAACAAGAGCCTCCATGAAATAGAAAAAATCAAGAAGCAGGTTGAGCAAGAGAAGTCAGAAGTTCAGCTGGCTCTGGAAGAAGCAGAGGTAAGGAAATAAAGCTCAAGGGAAAAGGAAGAGGGTGTCTTTAGCAGGACTTTCCATCATTTTCCTCTGCCCTACTTTCCCAGAGCATGTCTTCCTTCCACAGCTCTGAGATGTGGAGAATGATAATTTACTCTGTCAAAAAGCTTCCCTTGCTGGGAAGAATATATCGGTTCTTGAGGGATCTAAGGGGCACAGTTTACTTTCCTGGACTGTGTGGAATGGCTTTCTAAAACTCAGTGGTACTAAGAACTAACAAAAGTGATGATGTATCTTACTCTAAATGTGAAAGAAATGGGTTAATGCAGATTTTCTCCCTTTCTTGTGAATTTGAGCCCTTGGCAGTCACTGCTGATGACAAATAATTTCCACATGCCTTTCCCACTAATATGTTGTGGCTCCTGTGGTCATGATGTGTGTATTTGACTGACCTGCTGCATGTTGGCTGGAGATCAGCGGGGATTTTGTACAGCTTTGTTTTCACAATCCTCATTCTCTTTCCTCATTCTCTTGATGGAAGATGAGCTAAGCTTGTGCAGTTCCACCCTTCAGAGAACACCTCCCAAAATATAATGTTCAGCTCTGTGCTTTCATTCCTGTTCAGTGAGAGCAGCAGGGAGACAGAATGACACTGAGACTGGCTTATGTGAGACCTGAAGTCAGAAGCCTTGTTATTTCCTTATGGGCTGCTAATGACTGCTTAGTTCTTCACTTCTATATATGAGAGAAATGTGGGAATAAAGACAGGAACAAATCACTCCTGTTTCACAGACTTGTCTTCATGTTAATTAGAAAGAACAAACAGAGAGTTTTTGCATTTTGTCATACAGAGCTGATGTCTGTTATTTTTTCCTTGAAGTCGTCTTGCCTAATAAGATTATGTAACTGGGAAGTTTCCAACACTTTGATTTGGACAGATTTTTGTGAGCGGGAGGGGATGGATGTGTAGACACCTTCACTCTCCCAACAACAATCTTGTTTTAGCTTATCCCTGTCCCTTACAAGCCTGTGAATTTCCAGAGGGTATCTGCACAGAGGTGTGGACCAGGGAACATCTGTTGATGTCAAAACCATGCAGGCAGGGCTGAAGCTGTTGGGGTGTTGTTTAGGTGTTTTTTTGTGAGCTGTGGACTGTTTAAATTTATTCTCTGAGGAGCTTGCTGCTCAGTTTTCCAGCTGTCAGGTTGCATTAGAAGGCAAATAAATGCATTGTTTTGCCATGTAAGCTACTTGTGCCCTTGCCTAGAGAGAGGAGGAGGAAACAGGAAGAGAAATGTGAAGGCATCGTGTTTGTGCAGCTGTTTGTAGTTTGGGAGAAAAAAAAAAATCAATTCGTGGTTTGCAAGCTCTTGGTGTTTTCTATTTCAGGGAGCTTTGGAACATGAAGAAAGTAAGACTCTTCGTTTTCAGCTTGAACTTTCTCAGGTTAAAGCAGAGTTTGAAAGGAAACTGACAGAAAAGGAGGAAGAAATGGAAAATATAAGGTACTGTGCAGGAAGCAGCATGTTTCTTAAGGGAAAAGTCTGAAAAGACTGGAACTACTCTCAGGACCCAAGCCAGTTAAACGCGCCACAGGTAGTTATGCCAGCATAGGCAGATACTGTCCGTACCAGAAACCAAGACAGCCCTGACTATCTGCCAGAGGCTAGACCTGCCATATTTCCCCTGCTCAGTTCAAATATTCCTGTCAGATCAGTCTCTGACAGTGTACCATTAAACCCATCATGCATAACACACTGCAGCTGTAAAAAAACTGGCTGGCATAATCAATTCACAGCAGACCAGGGCCACTAACTCTGTATGTTGACAGTATGGAGGTAAGTAAGTTTAGAGAGCTGCCATCTCCTAATCCTGTGTGGGATGGCTGCCTCCCAAGGGGACCCCCGGGCAAAATCAGCAGTACTTGCCTCAGTGGTGCTCAGACCCATGTCATCTGAAGGCATTTAGTTAATTTATGCAATTACAGCTACACTGAGTGTGGGAGGACGTGAGAAGCTGGCTGTTATGTGTCCACCATTTGGGTAAGCAGTGAGAATTGCAGACATGCAGAAAGTGTGAATGGAACAGGAGAGGAACTTGCAGGTAAGATGGATAAATAGGAAAAAGTGAAAAGCAATTAGGTGAGAGGAGGATGGTGTCTTTTGTCTCTCCCCTCCCACTCAGCAGAAAAGCAAGTCTAAAGAGTTATACCCTTAAAAGGAGGTCATGCTAGCCTATGTGTCTATGCAGTTATTCAGCAAACTTCAGCCTTGAATTAGTCAGTGTTGTAATGTCATTAACTCAAGAATCATATTATTGGTTATTGATAGGCTAAAGGGTAGGGAATGGGAAGTCCAAGGCCCACCCTGGCCAGCATACCCAGAGGGATTGATATGTTAGTTGCTTCAAAACCAAGAATATTTTGGCCCTTTCATCTTCTGGTGTCTTGCAGATGTCTGTTAGAGATCTCAGGACAAGCTGTGATAATCAGTGCATTTTACTTCAGCTTCACAATGAGTCTTCAGCAGACATTCTGTGTTGATTCCTGGGAGTCTTGGGCACAGTTCAATATCTTGCTGAAGCAATAAAGCTCTCAAGTTTTATCTTGTTGACTTGGTGATTTCCCAGAACTCCTACACTTTTGGCAGAACTTGGCCAGCAGTGAAATAAATGTTTCCATGTGTGTCATATTCTGTGCTTTGAGTAACTTTCTGGTTGTAAGAGAGCAAAACTTTCATTGTAGGATTTCTCTGGTACAGAATCAAGAAAATTAGGCTGTTCGTATCTGCTTTGTCTTTAAATTGACATTAAACTGCATTTCCCAGGGGGACCAGGCTGTCAACTGAGTGGGTTTAATAATTTCTAAATGTGGATGTCCGTAACACAGATTTGTATGAATAAATCATTCCCCTTATAATTAGCACAAGAAAAGTTTTTCTACATCTATTTTAAGACACATTAAATTGTAGCTTACACATGCCATTTACTATAAAGAGCACCTAGAGCTTAGAACATAGCAACCTACCTTCAGTTTGAATAATCCCCTCCTCTAATGCCTTCAGCAAAAGGCTGAGATGTAAATCATTCCAGGAAATTATTCAGTAAATATTTCACTAAGTGACTGTTGGGCTGGAAGTGCTTCTTGTCAGGTTCAAATCCATACTTGCTTGTGTTTGCAAGAGCTCTGAGAGCACTCCTTGCTCCAGTACTGCCAAAGGAAGCAGAAGAAGGATGTTAGAGGTGCTTACAGATCAGGAATTAGCTGAGGGTGTGAAGCACACCAGCAGTGAGGCACTGCAAACCATGCATGCTACGTATGATTGCTACTACCTATGTCACTAGTCAGAAATACACTGTTTCTGGAGGGGAGACACTTCAAAAAGTGAAGTATTGCTGCAAGTACTTCTGTGTCTCTGAACAGAGAGGAAAATCATTCCATTCATCCTTTATGTCCTTTTCAGGAGAAACCAGCAACGTGCCATAGACTCACTGCAGTCCACCCTGGATTCTGAAGCCCGCAGCAGAAACGAGGCCATCCGGCTTAAGAAGAAGATGGAAGGGGACCTCAATGAGATGGAAATCCAGCTCAGCCATGCTAACAGGCATGCCGCAGAAGCAACCAAGTCAGCACGAGTCTTGCAGACACAAATAAAGGTACTGCTGCCCCCCAAGCACCCAGCAGTACTGATGGGCTGGGTTCCCTTAACACAGACCAAACCAGTAGTGGTGATTAAGAGAGGAGCAACTCTCAACAATGTGAAGGGAAAGCCTTGGTGATCATGTCTGGTGTAAGAGAATAATGAAAGGTGGATTTCTTCTCAGACATGCATACAAGCTAGACAAGATCCAGTCATAAAACCCTTGCTGGCTGCAGCCTCTTGCAGGGGCAGATAACTACAGCATGAGGAACTGAAAACCTGTGATTTTCTTGTGAGCTTGCAAGGCTTTTAAAAGAAGCAGAGAGCAAGTGGGTTGTTTGGAGTACAGGGACTGTGTGCATATTCAACTTTTGTTGTGTCAACATTTGTAATAGCTTAAAAAAAAAAAGTGTTTCTTGCCAAGGCACCTCTTCTCTTGTAATCTCTTCCAAAACCACCAGCTTTTAGAGATTTCAGAACACAGATTTTTTTCCTCCATTGCACCACATACCACAAAAGCTATTCTGCTTACAGTTTGGAAATAAAATAAAAATATAATAAATTTTAAAGGACTGAAATTCTTGAGGTTGATCCCAGGTAGCTGCTGCAATCTGCATTTCTCTGATATAAGGACAGAGGCTTAAAATGGGGTTGTGTTGCTTTATTTTAGGAGCTTCAGGTGCAGCTGGATGACTCAGGACACGTGAACGAAGATCTGAAGGAGCAGCTGGCGGTCTCTGACAGGAGAAATAATCTTCTTCAGTCAGAGCTGGATGAGCTGAGGGCTTTGCTGGACCAGACTGAACGGGCAAGGAAGCTGGCAGAGCATGAACTGCTGGAAGCCACTGAACGTGTGAACCTGCTTCACAGTCAGGTTGGCTTTTTCTGTGCCCTCTTCCTCACTGGTTAACCTGAGCCTTCTCTGTTGATCACTGACACTGTTTGTCCATGGCCACCACAAATCAGACACACCCTCTGGCATCTCTCCAGAGAGAAAATGGGGCAGAGGAGTTAAGTCACTCTGGGGATGTGCCACCTGACTCCGAGTTAGCTGGAACAGATGATTCATCCAACTGCTTTAAACAGCTTCCAGAAAAAACACTGATAAAAAGAGTAAATTTGATTTCTTTCATTCTTCCCTGCAGTAAAACCAGTTTCCAGCTTTAGTTAAGCCATATCCTGGACAGGAGGCATTTCTGTGGAGAACAGTGCAGGGAGTGCTTTTGTGATGTTACTCAGCAGTGAAAATCCCAGGGCTGGGCTCTCACAATAGGGCGATGATGCAGGGCAGGAAACCACAGGAACTCACCTGCAGCAAAGTGCCCTCTGTGCCTGCAGGTCTCCTTTGAGAGAGAGATCAGCCTTTGGTGTTGTACAGGTGGACACTGCTGTTTCTAGGATGCCATGGAGGGGCATGCCCTGACTTGACAGCCTTTTTACTAAAACCCAAAACTTCTCATCACCAAATAATGGTCACAAAGAAATGAAAATGTGCTACAGGCTGGCAATATTTTGCAGTGTTTTTTCTCCAAGCCCATTGGTGACATTGTTTTATTCACCTCACTGGCTGATTAAGGATTATTAATTTACCAAAATGAACGGCCTTATTAATTCTTCTATTTCAGCCTATTGCTTATTATTTTATCTGAATCAAAATCTTCAGTTTGAAGCTACCTATGCTAGTCAAGGCAGCCCTTACCACATAACTGTGTCTCCATTCCCAAATATTGCTCTGAGTAATCCAGAAGTGGCAAAAATCAGGAAGCTTTGGTATGCTATGGTATTTAGAGAAATTGTCTCTAATCATCACTTTTCTTCCATTTGGGGAAAACTTAACAAAAGAACACAAGTCTGATCAATCAAAAGAAGAAGCTGGAGGGTGACATTTCCCAGATGCAAAATGAAGTGGAAGAATCACTCCAGGAGTGCCGGAATGCAGAAGAAAAAGCCAAGAAAGCAATCACAGATGTAAGTAGGCTGGTTCCTTGCTCACTTCTTTTCATACCACAGCATCTAAGGACACTGTAGTGTAGTGAATGTCACAGGCTTACTTGTGGGCATTGTAAATGAGAACCCTAATGGTAAAGCACAGGGATAAAGAAAACAAGAAAAAGGGAGAGGTGGAATCTTAAATAAAGGCATTAAAACAGAGAGGGGGAAAAGGGCCTCCAAGGTTTTTCTGTCCTTCCATTTTCTCTGTCCAGGCAAGGTATGCACACAGAAGGTATTCTGTGGAGCTTTGGCTACAGTGAATAATCCAAATAAAGAATAGTTCAGGACTGATCTTCCACCATTTATTCTAAATCATAATCCGACAGCACACAGGATTTCCTGTAAAATGTGGTTGTTTTTCAGGCAGCAATGATGGCTGAGGAGCTCAAAAAGGAGCAGGATACTAGTGCTCATTTAGAGAGAATGAAGAAGAACATGGAGCAAACCATTAAAGACCTCCAGAAGCGACTGGATGAAGCAGAACAAATAGCTCTGAAAGGTGGCAAGAAGCAGATCCAAAAACTGGAATCCAGGGTAAGTTTGTGATCTAACTTCAGACCACTGCCTTCTGCTTATAGAATTGGCACCAGATTGGTAGCCTAGTGCTGCCTGCTGAGTTCACAGAGGCCAAGAAGGGGTAGTATGGACACTTTCCTCTGTTTCACAAAATGCAGGTGAGCAGTTCTTGGAGGCATGTTTCCCCTTCATTATCCAGCTATGAGCTGCTGACCAGCAGATGAACAAGGCCCTTGATTAAAAAATAATTGAAAGCCCCAGCACCTAAAACCAGCAAAAGCGTCTCCCAATGTTTGGTTTGGTTAAACTTTTTTGGCCTTTGCACATGTCTGCACCTCTAACTGATGGTGCAGCTGGAATACTTTTATGAAAAAACAGAGTGGAAAGGTGACATTTCGATCTCTTCCTGAAATTTGATTCTATGGAGATAGAACTGTGAACCAAATTATGTACTGCTTTACATATATGTAGCATAATGACAAGGGTTTTTCCTTTTTTGCAGGTTCGTGAGTTGGAGAATGAACTTGAGACTGAACTCCGTCGCAATTCGGATGCCCAAAAAGGAGCCCGCAAGTTTGAGAGACGCATAAAGGAGCTGACTTACCAGGTATGCAGTAACCACCAGGCAGCTAGCAAGACACATCATAAATAGCCTCAGGGTTACAGTGAAGGAGGATGGATGGCCTTAATCACAGCTTTCTGATTGCTGGAAGCTTTAGGCACAGAAGGAACATCTCCCTACAGCTTCCATCACAGAATGCTTTGGGTTGGAAGGGACTTTGGAGATCATCTCATTCCAACACTCCTGCCATGTGCAGGGACACCTTCCACTAGACCAGGCTGCTCAGAGCCCCATCCAACCTGGCCTTGAACACTTCCAGGCATGGAGCATCCACAGCTTCTCTGGGCAACCTGTGCAAGTGATCATCATCCTCTTGCCTGATTTGCTGTAACTTATGTTAGAAAGCTTCTGTTGCTGGGATTTGGACATTTTTAGCACAGTATTAATATGGAACAGGCTTCGATGTAGATTGTTTACAATGCAAGGGAAGAAAGAGCCCAGCTCCCTCTCAGCTGTGCTACTGTTGCTAAAAGGAGCCAGAAGGACTCAGGTGATTCTAATGCCCTGCTCAGCGTAGGGTTGCTGAGTCCCAGGGCTCTATTATTGAGCAGCAGGTCTAGTCTTGAGCCTCCTGCAGGTTTGCTAACAGCTGCTCATGCTGCTTGGCCTTCAAAAAATGCCTGCAGCACAGAGCACTTATCCTTTTTCTTTGAACAGCATTAAGAAGATAAACCCATCCATCTGCCTTAGGAGATTATTTAACCTCCTACCTGTTGTTTGACTTTTGTATGAGAAGCTGAAGGTTGTTTTTTTTGAATACAGATTGTGGGCAGAATTAGCTGGTCTCTCTGCTTATGGAGCATGACAGCTTAAACTTGGCTTTTTTTACCAGAAATGCCTGTGAATCAAACCTCAAATTATGCAAATTACACAGTTCTAGACTCACCTGTATCTGCTTCAATACATAATGACACGCTTTATAATGACAAGCATGCTACTCACCCCCGAGCAAGGAACTCTGCCTGTGTGTATCTGCACACCTCTAAAAGTGTGTGCACATATATAGCTATCTTTATATACATGTATATTTACACATCTATACATGGGAAGGGTAGTCTCAGTTTTCACCCTCCACACACACATCTTCAATGATGGTGTAAAAATTTTTCTCATGTGTACACAGGACATGGCTAGTTTGTGCTTTGAGCTATAAGTTTCTAAAATATGTATGGCATCCATTATTATTGTATTGTGGCAGATGCTTTAAGCCTTTTTACTCTATCAACCCATTTCATGGTGTTTTGATACAGTCAGAAGAAGATAAAAAGAATCTTGCCAGGATGCAGGATCTGATTGACAAGCTACAATTAAAAGTAAAGAGTTACAAGCACCAAGCAGAGGAGGCTGTAAGTAACAATCTGGGCCTTTTTACCTTTGAGAGATGTATTGTTCTAAACCTACAATGTTTTATCCATAGAAACTTCTGGTACAAATACACATTTTGTGTCCATAAATAGTTATTTTCATATCTATATAAGCCCTGCATATAAAACTGTATTTGTGTTATATATAAAGTAAAATATATAGCATATGTGTTGATTATATTTAAGAAAAAGTATTCCATTTCATCCTAAGACTGCAGTATAATTTGCAAGAGAAGGGAAGGAAGGGAAAAAACAGCCCCTCAGCCCCTCCTAGCCCCTCGGAAGACACGTTGAGAGCCTCTCAGTTCACTTAACATGGAAAATGCCACTAGAAATATCAACCATGTAGAACAACAATCTCAGTTCTGCAGGAGGCAAGTGGTGCCCAAACAGCTGTTACCTGCTCATGCTGAGCACTTTCCATCCCACTTGAAATTAAAAGCTTTGCTTCATGTGGACAGGAGGAAATCAGCTGCACTCTTTTTTTCTCAACAGGAAGCTCAAGCCAATCTGTACCTCTCAAAGTACAGAAAACAGCAACATGATCTGGATGATGCTGAAGAAAGGGCTGAAATAGCTGAATCTCAAGTTAATAAGCTGAGGAGCAAGTCAAGAGACATTGGCATGAAAAAGGTATGGTCATACTGTATGGGTAGACGTGAGCGTTTAACACACAATAGTGGGTCCTCTGTATCTGTTACATCTCTGAAAGTAGTGTAGACTAGGATAAATTCTTGGGTTTCTACATTTGTTTTGTTTGACTCTGCCCTTTATTTTAATATTAAGGTAACCCTGTAGGACAGCAATCTGACCCTTAGACAAAATATATTCTCTGTATTTTTGTTGTCATTTGACCTCTGTTCTCAGCAGCAGAAGCAGAACTGGTGATTTGGTCGGTTTGTCTTGTGTTTTGGGGTTTCTTTTTGCAAGGGATATTAAAAGACTCCACCTTTTTCTCTCCCTATTGACGTAGATTTCTATGTATGCAGTAGAGCCTGGATATTACCACATTAGCAGATGTTTTAACCTTGCTCTTTAAATGAATTTGTATTGATTGGAAGACCTGGATGATAAGAAAATATTAGTGATTAGTGATTAGAAATATATTTGTGGTGTTTTGCACTTGAACTGAATGGTAGCAGAATAATGTTGATGAAACTAGAAGGCACTTAAGAACTTAGTCTGGAACTGAAAGCATATTTATCTATGGTAGCCTTGTGGCAAACAGAGCAAAAAACTGTGAGGTTGTTATTTTAAGGAATGATAGAAAGAGGAGCTAGATCATTGCTAAATCTACTTCATTTGCAAGTTTAACAAACTTCCATGCTTAACATTATGTATGTTTCATGGAGTTGATAGCTCCCAAGCTAAGAAAGGGAGAAAGCCTCTTTACACTCTTAATTTCTGCTCTTGTATTGGCCTAATGAAATCACCTTGACTGATATAAATGACTGCTGCTCCACCATCCAGAGCAAAGACACATTAAAACTACCTGAATATCTGGTTTATCACACATTTATGTACAATGGAATCAGTACTGCAATGGAACCTCAAAAGATTTGCAGCTTTTAAGAATAAAAAATTTCCACAGATTTTTCTAAATTACTCTACCCCTACAAAAAAATCAAAACCAATATAAACTCATTTAAAGATTCACAAAGCCATGGCATCACACAAACACTGAAACAGGTACACCATGAGAATAATTTATTTTTTTTTAAATACTGTTAAGGTTGCTGTTTATTTCCTGTACCTTATTGGTACCCTCTTTCTGCTTCAAAAATCTAGAAGTCACAGAAAAGTGGATGCCTGTTTTTACTAGTCAGATGCTGTTTGCCAACACCAACTGCAGCTCTGGCAATGGAGCAGAGTGTTGTCAAAAGATGAGCTCAGTGGTGCACGCAGCAACTGCAGGAGCTGCCAGGAAACACATTCAGGTGGAGACTGCTGTCCCAAAAATCACAACATCTCCTTTGGGGAGAGAAGGGCACTGTAAAGACTACTTTAATCCTGCAGCATTAGAAATACCTTGTCTACTGCTACCAGTACCCATTTCCTGGATACTCTGGGGAGTGTGTGTCATTCAGAGCACTACCGTCAATTAAAAAAGGGTTGTAGAAGTCCTCTACCATCAAAAGGATCTATATAATCTAGAACAAGGACAGGATACCTGCACTGTTAGCTGGAATAAGATGGCAAATGTTGGCTAGAATGCTGCTAGTCTATTTCAGATACAAACTGGTAATAGCAGGGAACAGAAGCATTAGGGCAGCTTTTGTCACTTATTTGTGAACTTACACTAAAACCTCTTGACATTTCTATTTTTAACAGTTGCATTCTATCTCAATTGCCTTTCAGGTTCATGAAGAGGAATAAAAAAGTTCAAGCTGACAAATATGAGAAAATACTTGACATAATCAGGCACAACTGAAAGCAGATGTAGGAAAAAATAAGCACTTACAGAAATAAACATCAAGCGAAAATCCAAATAGACTGTATAGCATATTTCATTCATTTATTTGTGTTTTTATTTTGCCTTTATTTTGCCAAGCCTTAGTGATCAATAGAAAATTACATCTCGCCAACAGCCGACTTCATTATGTTGGAACAAATCCTAATTGGCAGATCTCTGACAAAATCAAAACTAAGGGCAATCCAGTCATGCTGCACAGCCTCATGTATTTCATATGCAGATTGTTAAAGCAGCTGTCCTGGTTTATCAACAGTACTTCTCCCTTCACTCTCTCAAACTACACTGCCACTCTCTTGCTCCCCCTTCCCTTCCCACTCCTGGAATGGAGTTGGGAGTTGAAAGCCCAAAAGGTAAAAAACCACTGGCTAAGAAAAATTTCATGGTAACAGCAATGAGCTAAGAAAATTAATAGTAACAGCAACAACATTAATAAAAAAAAAAGTATACAAAAGAGAGGGCGATGCACATGCAGAAATGCTTACTGTGGACTCCTCCTTGAAGGAACCCCTTTTACCGCACAGACAGTCCCTCTCCCCACCCCCACCCCCAATGAAGTGGGGTGGCATCAAATAACATTAGGGTTCTGGTCATGTCCCTTCATGGCTATTGCAAAAAAATAACTCTGTCCTGGCTGGAACTAGGACAGCAGCACAGATTAAACCTGTGGAAAGGACAGCCCTTAAAGCTGGGAAAATCCAGCTTCCATTTGTCCTGCCTGTAGGACCCTGAGTTTTGGAGAAGAGAAAGTAAAGATTTCCATATGAACAGTCAATTTATAAGCTTCTACTACCACCAGTCAAGGGACTTCTCTTTGCCAGCTGCAGGACGGGCACAGAAGATGGTGTCAAGGGACACCTCCCTGTGGCTCAGAAATAAAGAAGTCTCTTCAGTCTTTCTTGCCTTTAAACAGGGAACTGATCCATAGTGGTTTAACACCAGCCAGAAAATTAAACTCCAAATAAGCCACTCTTCCTTCCTTCCCCACCACCCCCTGCTTCTGGTAAGAGAGAGACAAAAGCAGAGACTGTGGGTTGAGATAATTTACTGAAAGCAAAGAGCAATAATGTTAATAACAAAAGTATACAAGAAGAGATGCCTTACCCACACAAAGGTGTTCACCACCTTAGCTTAGTTCCATGTGGCTACTGGGACAAAGACAAGATGGCAGACACTACCCATAGGTCATGTCCATGTGGTCCCCTGGGACAAGGACAAGATGACAGCCATTCCAGTGCTGCTGGCCCCACGTGTTTTTCCAGACTAAGACAAGGTGGCAAGCATTCCCCCACAACATGTGGCCCCAGGACAAAAGCAGGTGGGGGAGGTTCCCACAGCTAACATTTCCTATCCCTGAGTCCAAGACAGTGGAGAACAATGATGGATAAACCCCCAAAAGCTGGATCGTCCATGTCACACGGCCCATTTCCCAGACCGCTGTGCTAGGCTGTGTTTGGCAGCATTCAGCTTCTCACACCTCAGTGTGCCACTGTTTTGTTCCCCACAGCTGTTCCCACTCAGGCACTTCTCCACTCCCTCCACCACTGCCAGCCCAGTGCACTCTGCTGGGTTCGGACTTTCTGCTGTCGACAGCAGACATGGTCTTTACTTTAAAATAAAATACTAAATTAAATGAAAACCAGTAAGCTCTCTTTCCCTCACCCTGAAAGAAAAAAAAAACAAAACAAACCTCAAAATTTAGGGATTTCTTCTCTGGAAACTTCTTTGTCCCTTTAGGAAATCCAATTTTGCATGCTGACTTGTCACAGGACAAGTGGGAGCTTCACACAAGCCCTGCCTTAGCCTCAGATTTTTGGCAACAGCTTAAATTTAAGAAATCACTCTGGCCTGCAAATTCTAAGGATGGCAGATCAGGTCTATTTATAAAATGAGTGATTTATTGAACAGACAGGAGGCAACACATGAAAGGTCTTAACCCAAGTTAATTCTGACACAGTATAAAACAAAAGAACTACCAGTAGATTACATAAAACAGTGCATGACATCAAGGTACCTATATTAAAACTAGCAAAAGAAATACTCAGCCTCCAGAGGAATAACTGCAAAGCAGGCATCCCTGCTCTGAGGAGAAACTCCAGAAATTTCCAGGAAAATGTGTAGAATATTTCTGCTTTGTGAAAGTTTGATGTAGCTTATATAGTTTGTAAAGGCAGGTGCCTGTCAGTTAGAATTCTAGTTTGTCTTTCCAGATAGTAATCCTGTGGTGCCAAAATAACTCACTACATGACAGCTCTGTCAAACTCTGGTTTGAGTTAACTTACCAGTTAAAAAGCAACAGATAAGCTCATGTGGGGGGTGAGGTGCCCTGCTCCATGACTTTTCACATACAAGTGTCCATTGACTTTTTTTCCTCCCCATTTGTCCATTACCATTGCTCAGAAAATCACATTTCCATGTGGCTCTTACTGTAACTCAAAGGGGAAGATGGAGGAACTCTTTGTTCTTTTCATCACCAGTGTCAGTAGTATCTGTGTGCAGAGAGCTATATTCTTCCTGTATGTCAAGGTGTCCATATGATTCCTCTCTTCCTTTTTTTCTAGACAAAATAAAAATACTTATAAGAACTACTGATTTGTAAAATTAATCCCCTAGTGGGGGAACAAGAACAAGACACACTCGCCATAAAGATAAGTCAGCATTTTCCATTTTAGTTTTATCTGAGTAAAATAAGCATCCACACAACAGTGCAGAAACATGCCTAGTTTTTCCATCTAGTCCTCGATCAATGTAACCAGAGCTGAATTAACCTGTCAACTGTTCCACTTCTGATTATGATATGTTTGACAGCCCAACAGGTCCCAAGATAACTTAATCTTACTTAAATTGTTTAGACAACTTCATCTCAAAGTATATTATCATCTCTAAAGCATGTTACAACTGTTTAAGAAGCAGCATGCAACTGAATCTCTATGTAGAGAGAAAAATGAAGAAAGACTGAGGCATAATAATTTCAGAGTTTTCTTTCTCATGTGTTTTTGCTGTACCTCATGGTACCCATAAAATGTCTCCTGAAGTTTACCAAATTCAGACTGTGACAAAATCTTCAGACAAACATTCAAGGTCTGGATTTAGGTACTTCCTTTCAAGTTGAGTTGGGGGTTTCAATCTCCCACTGTCAGAATTACCTTTCCCCACTTACTGCTCAGCTCTTTGGACTTCACTCCTGGGGCCCCTTGTCCAGACAGCCCATTTACATTGGGATTGTCTTCCCTTTTTCTTAAAACAGAAGATCAGCCTAGCAAACAATGCTAACATTGCAGTTGTTTAATCACAACTGTCTAGCTACAGCTACTGATTACCAATTTTTTTAAAGTTCCAAAGTTTGGCTCAAACCCTTATGCAAATCTTGAGGGGCTTGGTATCAACAGTATCTTAAAAAATAAGTACTGTAATTGTACATACCTTGAGATAGCAAAGTACCGCTGCTATTGCCACTGCTATCATGACTGCACCAAGCACTCCTAGCACAATTTTCCCAGTGTTACCAGAATTTTCTTTAAAAACACAAGTACAAAAAAGAAGCACTTATTGTTCAATAAATATATCAAAGCTATGATTTTTTCTTATTTATAATCTAAAGCATATGATTTAGGGAGAAAGAAACATTAAACGGAAACTGAGACAAGGACAACAATGTTCAAGTTACTTGACTCATACTGTAAGACTTTGAAGTGATACTTTACTGATTTAAGTGTGAATAGCTGAAAGCAGATTATTTCACTTAATTGTGCTGATAGCAAATTCCATGTGTGCTCATGGGATAGGATTTGAAAACTTCTTAATACGAGTCACATTTAAAACAAATCAACTACCCAGCGCACTGGGCACTGTCTCCAGGTACAGTGTTCAGTGCCATTAGCACTACTGATTTACACCTGAGCAGCTCTGTAAATGTTACCCAACCTGGATCATAAATTTCATGATTCCTGCTGCAAAATCTTTGCAACTTTAATTTGAAACATTGCCCAGCTTCATAGTGCAACCATGCAATCCAGGTGGACACAAGAAATCCTGCGACGAATGATAACCATGGATTCCACAGAAGATCAAAGTCCACCTAGAAGAAACCTCTGCACAGCACCAAACTGACAGAAGAACTGTATGGCTCTTCTACCTCGGGTTGTCTTCCCCCTGCTGTGTCTTGTCCAAAGAACTTGAAAAAATCTACATTCCTCTGGAAACTTCCTATGGATGTCTGGAAAACAGCTTAAAAATAAGAACTGCTAAAACAGAGCATTTAATCTAGTCATTGCCTTTAGCTTGACTCTGTAACCACCGGCAGACTTAAGTTTACATCTTGTAAATTCCTTCGGAAGACCAGCTTTAAGCTACAACCCTTCCTTATGCAGGAGAGATGATTGTAAATCTATTTTTTTCCCTCAAAAGCCTTCTTTCCAGTGGCTCTTTGAAACCCTTCTGATGGCTCAGCAGCTGCTGTGCTATGGCTGCTATCCAACATGGATAGCTTATTCCCTACTGTCTCCAGCCACTTACCTGCTTTCAGGCTGTGCTGAAAGCCACAAAGGTGCTCATCTGTAGTTATATCACTTATTCTACCCCCTTTTCTATTATGTTGTCTCTATTTTTCATGTCTTACTGGTTTGTTTCAAGTTTTCTTCTTTGTTTAGAAGAGGTGCCCTCTATTAGTTCTCAATGTTTTTGGTGAGTGTATGTAATTGTGTGAAATGTTTGTGCGCTACCATTGTATGTGCTACTGACAATGAAATAACTGTAAGTAAGATTTCACAGCTGGGAATTTACTATAGCTCATAAAAACACAGGCATGCATTTAAACATATATATCCCCAGGCCCAAAAAAGACCTGCTGCATAGAATTAAAGCTTTGAAAATAACAACTGTGTGTTCTCAACAAGCTTTCTTCTGCAGGCTGAACTTATACCACAAGCTCTGAGCTTCCCATTATCTTTCTGCTGCATTTAAAACTATGTTTGCTGTCAGCAGAACATTTAGGACAGAATTCTGAGAGCCTGCTGTGTCCTCAGCTATGAGAGCAGTTGGTGGCAACTGAAGGCAGACACTGATTTTGTAACCTTTGCCACAATAAGCTGCTGAATGAAAAAATTAAACTTCCAGTCTTTAAATAAACACATCTTTGGTAACTTTTTTTTTCCACTGAGCCAACAAAAATAAAATATGTCTCTCTTTAACCCAACCAATTTGATGTGTACCAATCACATCAAATTACACAAAAGTAAGTGCATGTTGCATCAATGTACTGAGAGCTGGCAAACAGCCGTCCCATTACATTCTCACCCAATTCATGTAGTGAAGGCTGAAGACATTCACAGAAAAAAGCATCTTCCAGTGGAGGCAACGTCCCTCCTCTAGGGGTATATTCTGAACTCTAGAGCTGTTTCCATGACTAGTTTTTAAGCCATTCTTGTCATATTGATTCTTTTTATGTAATGATTATTTTTGAGATTTCTGGTTGACTCTTTGGCTGTGCGTTGTCCTAACTGGTCCTCATCCTCTGAAATGGAAGGAGTGGCAACTTACCAATGTGCAAAGTTGTCACGGCAAGTTTTGTGTAGAGAGGTGTTGATATATTACACAGATATTCTCCACTGTCACCTGCAGTAAGATGATCCAACCTCAGTGAAAAGTCACTTTCGTTAACCTGGACTCGAGGCTGGTGAGAGTGAGATGTGCCATTGAAGGAGGCCAGGACTGAGGTCACTGCATTTCTGTGTAATGTCCAGACAACGGTGAAACTGTCAGTGCTTGCAGAGTCATGGCCGTGTTCACAAGGAATTACGGTGCTCTCTCCTTCCACCTTAGGCAGGTAGTCTGAAACAGATAAAGAGCTCTCTGCATTTTTTTTGGAAAATACTGTGAAGGTTATTTAGACATATTGTGATTTTTTTCTTAGGTTTGATACTACCATGAACAAATACAAAAACATATTTCACTACTTTGATATTGCATTCAAATATCACAATATGTTTCTAGAAGCATCTGAAGATTTTAAAAATACATGTATCTCACACTAAAAAAATCTAATTGGTATTGACAATATTTATGAATATCCTTTTTTAAAAAATATTACTTTTTTTCCTCTAATTGAGGGGCTCATGAATAGAAGTAATTTAGTCTAGTCTAGGTTACTGTGTAAAATAGCAGGAAATTCCACATGCTGGGAGCAGAGAGAAAACAGAACTGATCAGATACCTGCACATCTGAAGCAAAAGGATAAAACACAACACGATTTAACTAAAAGAATAAAAAGATTGTATCCAGTTAGAAATAACTTTCAGTTATGGTGAACTCAAGTACTTTACTTGTCCGTGTTGAACATTTAGCAATTAATAAATAGCTTTAAAAAAACAGGAAAGGGAAGGAGAAGGCAGGTAAGTGGAATTAACACCTAATATATAAAATACTAATACAAGACAAATTAACATCATGGCGCAACTATAGATCTGACAGCAGGGATTTGACAGCAGTGGTGGCTGGCAGTCAGCTGGAAAGGAAGATAATAGATTATTTTTACATGGTATAGTTACAGTTGATTTCTGGGGGGGAGGGGTGGGGGGGGTGGCAGGAGTTTAATGAACAAAGGTGTGGGACTGAAAAATCATGAAGACAAAAAAAACAGAATTGTACCCCACACTGCTATTATAGAAACAAAAGGAGAGCATTTTGTTCTCAAAATATTCTACTGAGGGGTTAGATGGATGCAGGGAAATGTAAGTATGTGTGTAATGGAATGTACCTTTTTCTCTTGTGGATCAGGCACAGATAACAAAAGAGACACAGTGCATTTGGAAGCTACTACGATGCCATACTTGAAACCTTCCATATTGTAAGCTATTCCATGTAAATTTAAAACTGCACTCTTGTTCTAGAGCTCATGCAGTTGGTTAGGAACTGAGAGTGTCTGGATACACTTTAGGGGGTAATCAGGATGATGGAAGCATCCACGCACATCTCACAAGAGAACTGCTCTTGCATTGCTCTTCCTTCAATTAAAAATATTTCCTGAGAAACAGGAAAGGCTGAATACCACCAGTTATCTACTTGAACTGAATTTCCAATGAAATTCAGGAGGAAGACAAAGCAGAGTTGAAATTTCATAGTCCTGCTTTTCCTTAACTAAAAAAATGAGCTGCTGTTCACTAAAATGCAAACTGCTGCTCTCCATTCCCATGCACCCCAGCACTCAGATCGTACTTAAAGATGCAATGTGAAGAGAAGTACAATGAAAGGATCAAACACATCATATGCAGCTAGAGCAGCAGGCAAACTTTCACCTCCCTCACAGAACCCACATATTCTCTAAGGTTTCCATGTATTTTGTCCTATGGGCAGAATTCTTTTATTGATAGAGGGAAAAGTTTGTTTATTAGGCACCTCTTAAATTGTGAAACTGTTATAGAAAATGTTAAGAGTAAAGGTAACTTACAGAAGGGTGAGCTAGCTTCTCTCATTCGTACTTCTTGGAAGCAACTCGTAATGCTGCCTTGTAATCCTAACAAATGCAATTTCAACGAGAAAGGTATATCCTTTTGCACTGTCCCATAACCATGTTGCCCCACTGCAGAAAGACTGTCTTTAGTTTGACTTTTAAGCCAGCTGTGAAATTCAGTAACAATGCTGATAGAGATTTCATTCCTACCTTGCATCTTCCATTCAGCGGACCACACCTCATGATCCAAATGAATATGACAGTAGTAAGTATCTGTCACATTTACAATGTCCTTGTCACTTCTCAAAGAATAAAGAACTCCATTCCTAGTTTCCTCCCGATCTGTCTCTTGGATGGATATATTACCCTGTACCCAAGATATAGTCGGTGCTGGATAAGTGAGAAAAGCATAGCACTTCAGTCTCCTTTCTGTGTTTGTCTTTTGGTATTCCAGTGCATAAGAAGAAGGAGCTGTAGATGAAAAATAATTTAAAAAATAAATCTTACTACTTACAAAATGGTTTTTAACTTGAAGTGATTACTCTTTTGAAATACCATTGGGGAGAATAAATATAGCTGAGAACAAAACTTCATCTGTGTTTGATTTCAGAAGAAAGCACAGCTACTTACAAGGCCAAGATTTGTACTGCTCTGAGAAGCCACATTATGTGTACCACGTAATTAGCCCTTAGAAATCAGAGTGCAGTAGGTTATGAAAACAAGTACTGCACTAAAATTTTCCCAATCCATGTTGCAATATTTCACCAGAGGAAAAAAACTGCTGCGTAACACCATCAGGCCCAAAAGGTGCTCTGATGGGTTGGAGGGTTTTGATTCCATGGGAGAAACAACACAAGGAAATCTATTGGTGCCATTCCATTTGCAGTGGTGTGATCCAAGGGTTTTTGGAGCCTTACTGACCTTTAACGTGTAGCTGCACTTCCACTTCTGTTCCATGTTGTGCTGTTCCCACATAGCAGGTATAAGAGCCCTCGTCAGTCATGGTCAGGCTACTAAGTTTCAAGGAGGCATTACCACTAGGGATGTTCTCATGGAAAAGGTGTGTTCTGAATCTGTAATATGGATCTTGTTTTTCCAGTTGATCCTTCTGCTGGTAGTAACTGTGCACATTTCTGTTCTCTTTGCTCCAGTGAATTACTTCATCATGCCCAGGTGGGAAACGACAAGGGAGGATACAATCCTTGGAAAACAGCCCTGTTACTTCTTCCTGTTCTGTAAAACCTAAAGCCCAGAAGTACAAATGAGTAAGTTAGTTTAATCCAGTCTACAAGTATATTTCTGCACCTCTTTATCCCTCTTGCAGGTGTGCCAACGTCTCTTGCATGATTTTTCTGTCACATAAGTCTCTTGGGACAGCAAGGGTGTCCGTCCAGTTTAATCAGGATTATAACACAGAGCTCTGCTCTTTGAACTTCTAATCAGTTTACGTAGGAATCCCAAGTAAGCACCTACATACTCAAATCAGCACCCTGCCACCTTACCACCTGAGCTTCAAATGTGTTTCCACACCTTGAACCACATTTTTTCCACTTTAGACTTTAAAAGCCTTTTGAGCTGCAGCTTCTTACATGTTCAAACATTCACAGTGCCACGCTGCAATGCCCCATGTTACCAACCACCCTCACACAGTACCAAGCAGTTGTACTATCACAGGGAAAAAAGACATGGCTCTGCAACTGATAGGAAGGACAGAACTTCTTGAAACAGCTTTGCCACCACAGACAGGATGAGGAAGCTCTGTTTCAGCCCCTTGAGATAATTAAGGTGTGCATTCCACAAAATGACACAAGTGGTAGCATCTCATCTCTGTCAACATTTAAATTAGGCCTTGCTAGCATACAAGAGCAATTTAAAATTAATCTTTTAAAAAACTGACTGCATTGACTTAGCATCATCACGTTGACTTCTTGGCCAAGGTCAGACAACCTGTTAGGCTGGCAGTAAGTGCCCAGGGGCAGCTGCCTTCTCAGACATTCTGATGCCATCTCCAGCTCATCTGGCAGAACAATCCAAATGACTTTTCCTTAGTCTTTTCAATGCAAAGTCAGCCAATTTGTTGCAAAGCATTTTCAGTCTGAACTGCAAAGCACTGCCTGCTGAGCCAGTGGGGCAAAACATTGGCAGGTAACAGTCTGGGGGCTCAATGGCCACAGCCATCCATGCAGCCACCTGACAAGCAGTCTCAGCTTCAGAAGTGTTTTACATTACCCAAAATTGATTCTTTACCATTAATAAACAGTGTTTGAATTCAGTAACTCTTCTTAATAAAAATTAAAAATAATAGTCTTCTTTATTATTTTTCAGCTGCAACCTACCCCAAAGTGTAGCACAGATGTGAAATAAACAGATCATGGCAGCTGGTATGTTCTGTCCTTTCATTTCCTCATTGGTTCGTAGACTCAGGTCAAACTGGCAAAATAAAAGCAGAGGATAAAACCTGTTTAAATGCATATAAAAGACATGTCCATATATAATTTCGTTTCTACAGCTTGCTAAGGACTATAGGCCTTTGTATCATGTTTTTTGTTTGCAACAGACTTGGTCCAGATCTTTGACATTAAAGTAATTCATTATGTGATCCTATACATAATAGTGGAGGCCCACTCATTACCTTGTAGCCCCTTGCAGATTGATGCTTTATTTTAAATAAAGAGAAAGTGTTTACTATCAGTGTTGTTGCAGGGCTAGGGAATATTAATCTTCCTCATTCCTGAACAGGACACCAAGGAAAACTGGTCAAGTCAAATTTGCAAAAGTATGTAAGATGTCCCTTGTCAAGCCTGATTTTCTTTACTTTTTAAAATATTTTTCTGATTACTGCAACATTTGACTTTCTGGGGTGGGAAATCTGATTGCATTTGCAAATACTGCAGATATATAGAACTTCTCACACTTTTTACACTTTCAAAAACATGTGCATGGAAATCTAGGGTAGGAATGCAAAGGAGGAGGAGACTCATCATATCTTCTGTTTTGTCAGACAGCAATGAACTGGAACCTCTCATGCATAACAGAAAAAGAATAACCTTACTGTAACTATTACCTGAGTGAAGGAAGAATGCAGTCTTATCCTAAAATACAGCATACCCCAGTTGAGAAATTACCTCATGAATCAAGTAACTTGAAAACACTTTAATGGATTTTCCCTAGTCCTTTTTTTTTTCTCCCCAAAAGGCAGCTATAGGTACCATTTCTAACTGGTTTAGCCAGGCTTGCTAGCCAGACCTTTTAGTATTATGAATAATTTTGACTGGTGTCTGAGACTATATTTGTGGTGGAAAAATCTGAAACTTAAATCTTAAAGAACCTTAAAATCTAATCTTAAATCCTAAAGATTTTTGAGTATTTGAGTATTATTTCTTTTGAAAAGGTAGTGTGCTTGTTTTATGTATTCTCACTATTCTTTTATGAGAAAAAAAACAGAACAAAACAAAAAAAAAAAAAGAACAGAGGCACCACAACATTAAATCTGAGGCAGAACTAGATGCAATGGTAAAATAAACGTTTGATATATAATTTTGTTCTATGCCAGCAACAATTACCAGTATCTACCTTCGTTACCCCTTGCACTGACAAGTGGGGCACATCATGGTTTATTGGATTTTTTGCTTATTTACCTATCACTTTCAACTTGATCAACAAAATACATTGTGCTTGATGTTTGAATTTCAGAAACTGCAATCAATGCTGTATTTCCCTTAGTGAGGGATCTGCCATGTTTAATTGGCATGTCACCTTTCACTGGCAGTGATGCTCTGAGAGTAACATGGTTCCAGTGATACCTCTGTGATGCCTTTGGGGCCTGCATGGACAGTGCACACTGCCTCCCACCTTCTAGCTGTGCCCCATAATCCTGCTCCAAAATACAACAGCTACAACTACTTAGCTGAAAATTTTCACGTTCAGCACAAACCATAGCTTTGGATCTTCTCACTAGAGAAAAATGTATGCTGGTCTGTAGAAAAATCTGAGGAGTGTAGGTTCTGGCCAGTCTTTTCAGGAAGTTCTGGGGTCTTACAGGAATAAAGTGTGCGTATGCTGACAATTAGAGTCACACTGCAAAGTACTGAACAAACATGCAACAAACAAACAACATCTGTTTGTAACAGCTGTAAGCAGCACAACCAAGAAGTCATGCCCTAAGGCTTTGTAGTGAAATATCAATATGAAATACTGTATACAGACAGTGCACAAGTAGAATTAAGTTCACTGTAGTCATGTTAGTTACAAATTCTAGTTTTCAGAATTATTTGAGCCTGTGATACAGAATCACCACAGGCTCAACTGGAAAGCAGCTCAGCTAAGGTTACTGAGAGCAAGGCAAGGTACTAAAATGCATCTCCAAAGATATACTGAACAGCTCAAACAATGGTAGGGGGAATGCTGCATTTGCTTTGGCCACTACAGGAAAAGAACACATGCTTTCTCTTTCTTCTGTTAATCAGTGACCAAACTGTAGCCAAATATTTCCCCATTTTTGAGCTCTGCAGTCAAGCTGAAACCTTATGAGAGCACTCCTGCAGCAAACAGCCTTCAGGATTGGTGGCTGCTCAGTGTACTTTGCGACCTCTTTGAGAGCAGGTATGCATATTGAAATATCCTCCTTTCAAAAAAAAAAATTCTTAGTACAAATGAATCTGATTTATTCCTTTTCAATGCAACTTAACAACAACGTATTTCAAGCATACACACACGAGGACTGGGAAATACCAGAAGATTTTAATTTTTATCTACAAGCAAACAAGAAAATCAAACATGTAAAATTCTCAAAAAGACATGTTAATCACATACTGCTAAAATCTCCTGCCACGATGATACCAGCTTTCTAGAATGTCCTCACACTTCAGAGAATTTCCCACAGTAAAACAGAGAGGTCATTCTTGGCCTCCCCACAATGAAACTCTTACAACTTAAATGCTAACTCCATACTTCAGTTGTTGAGAAATATTGTGAACGGAAGAAAATGTCCACAATCTCTCTCCCTGTTGATCTTTGCTTCTCTCCACTTGCACTCTGACCCACCCGCATGGCTCAGGGCTCAAGTAACTAACCTACAAGTTCGTGCTGTCCCTTTAAGGGAAGCAGCTGTTTTTACAGTGAGCTCTACAATTCGACACACGCGAAGATTTTCCCACCTTCGGGCTTAAAATCTTTTTCTCTTAACCATTTCTTTTGCCTGGCAAACCCAAAGTTCCTGCAAGCTGTAACAGAGGAAATGAGTGAGCAGTAAGAGGCTTACAGCAGTCACGATGCCTCTCCTAACGCGCCTGGGGAGGCAGCGACAGCACCAATTCTCTTAGGGGCAGAGGGCAGGAACCTGGCACCGGGAGCGAGGTCAGATCCCTGCGGGCTCAGGAGAAAAAGAACGTAAGATAAAAGTAATCATGACACTCTTCTCAAAAAGCTGGTCACCTGGAACAACAGGTAGGTGCCTAGGGCTGCCTGCAGGGTTGGGCAATTATTTTCTAAGAATATTTTAACTGTGACTTATTCTCCCTGGACAATTCAAGACTTGTCTGTGCCATCTGGTTTCCAGCAGAACAAAACGACTCAAGTATTTTCGGGAAGAGGGCTTACAAAAAACCCCAAACAACATGAAGGAAGAAGTGTCAAGAAGGGGTGTGTCCCCTCAAAGACTTTGGTGGTGCTAGGAGTAGACAGGAGAGGTGCGTCTTGCATTCAACAGAGTCAATTCGGTTGGAAAAGACCTCTGAGATCATCGAGTCCAACCTCTGACTGATGAACTTCTCAACTAGATTATGGCATTAAGTGACACATCCAGCCGTTTCTTGAACACTTTCAGAGACGGTGATGTACCTGGGCAGCACACTGCAATGCTTGAAAACCCTTTCAGTGGGGAAATTCCTTCCAATATCCAATATAAACGTCTCCTGGCACAGCTTGAGGGTATGTTCTCTTATCCTGTTACTAGTTAACTGGGAGAATAGACCGATCCCCACCTGGTTACAACTTCCTTTTAGAAAGTTGTAAAGACTGGTAAGGTCTTTCGGGAGCGGCTCCTCATGGGAACTGCACACCCTTCACGGGCTCCGTCGCCCTTCTCTGGACACGCTCCAGCGCCTCAAAGTCTGTCGGTAGTGAGGTGTCCAGAGCTGGACACAGCACTCGAGGTGCTTCACCAGTGC
Organism: Motacilla alba alba; assembly: GCF_015832195.1. Taxonomy (NCBI): domain Eukaryota; kingdom Metazoa; phylum Chordata; class Aves; order Passeriformes; family Motacillidae; genus Motacilla; species Motacilla alba. The sequence continues at coordinate 28,234,402 of NC_052016.1, read as the reverse complement.
CAAGCACATTCCCGGGAGACGGAGCTTTCCCACCGGCTGCCTTCCCCTCCCTGCCCCAGGGGACGTCCAGCCGGCACCCGCGGCTAATGCTACAGCTCTTGGCTGCCCAGACTCACTTTTCCGCACCACCGGCTGCAGAGCACCGCACCTCAGCCCGTGAGCTACCGCCGCTGCCCGCTCCGCACCTGTCCGGAGCGAGGCGTTCCGAAGTTTGTCTCTGGGAAGGGAGAAAAGTTTAAAAGCCGAACAACTCCGTCAAGTACCTCAAGAGCTGAAAGGTGGAAACTCCGCTCCGCGCGGGTTGGCTGTGGGGCCTCGCCGGCACCGCCCCGAGCCCGCCCCTGTCGCTGTGGTTACGAGTCAAGATGGCGGAAGAGGGCGCTCCGGGCCGGCGCGGTGAGCGGGAGCGGAGCGAGGAGGCGCCGGCGGAGCGCGGCCCCGGCGCGGCTTTTCACATGTTCGTGCTCATGGAGGACCTGCTGGACAAGCTGAAACTGCTGAACTACGAGGAGGAAGCGCTGCGGCGCCACAACATGCGGCCTCTATCCAGGTGCTTCTGACCCGCTCCTCCTTCTCGGCCTGAGGGCGCTGGCGTGGCCGCGGGCGGGGGCGGTGGAAAGGAATCCCTCCGGGCCGTCAGAGCCTAGCGAGGGGTCTGCATGGCAGGATGCCTGGGAAAACCAGCCGGTAGCAAAGCTTCCCGTGTGAGCTAGAAGCTTTCAGAACGCGAGGCCCCGCGAAAGGCTGAGATGCGATAAGTAAATAGTCCCTTGACCTTCCCTGCTCCCGGCAAGTACTAGGTATCTGCATGCCAGGCTACCTGTGCAAAAAGTAATTATCCTAAATTCTACCTCTTCCGCAGAAAATAGCTCTGCCTAAATTCCAGATTGTTCAAAATAACTCTAAATATCTTGAATTCAGGATATCTATTCATGGCGTGTGTATATTTTTTACCCTTTAACCCTTTACAAAGAGGGTCTTGGACCCATTTTTGGTAAAGCTAGGGTTCCGTATCCAGGACATTTTTGTTTCATATGTAGTGGTTTTTTATGTCTTTCTTTAAAATTATTGTGGAGACAGGAAGCCTGGGAAACAGGGCCAATGTGCTCCCAATATCCACCTCCCCAAATAACTTTTAAAACCATCTGTCACTTTCAGCCAGGCTCCACTGCAGAGTGTCACAGAATTAAGCTTCTTATAAGCAACAGTTTGGTAAGGGAGTCCAAGTTATCTCCTTTTTGGGAAGGAGGCTCAAGTATGAGCACAGTGGCTGTAAATTAGTTCTATCCTGCTGTTGAACCACTGGAATGTTTGGAGCAGGACAGCAGACCTTTGTTACCTTAGTGAGTAGCTATGTTGGTAAAGGGAAGCATTTCCAGAAGTTCCCAGTATCCAGTGTGCATGTAATTTATACTTTGGGGGGTGGTCTGGTTTTATGGACTGAATTCTTGTTAGGACCACATATTTGAATTTGGTGTGATCCAAGTCAGATCCAGTTTTCATTGCTCTCCAAAGCAACCCAAAGCACAGTAGGTAAGGACATGTGAAAGGATCACTTCAAAACGTGCTCCTGATCTGAGCTGAATTTGCAGATGTAGGAATACCATCCTCTTGCATTTCTTGAGGAAAGTGTGAAGGGGAGGTGGTTTGGGGAACTTGGCAGCCAAGTCTGGTGTTGACTAATAACTTACTCAAAGCTGCAAATAAGCAAGCTGGATGTAGAAAACTTGGTCTGCTGTGGTTATGTGTGAAATTAGGCATCCCCATTTTTGGTCAGATGGATTGCTCATTGAGAAAACTAGGTAGAGAAACTGCTCTGTAGCCTGTGCTTACCTATAGTGTTGTAAGAGCTCCAGAAACTCACAATATGTACCGTTTGCCCCTTTTTAAACAGGCACTACTTTGCGCTGCCCACCAATCCCGGTGAGCAGTTCTTCATGTTCTGCACGCTTGCCGCTTGGCTGATCAGCAAAGCGGGACATCCCTTCGAGCAGCCGCAGGAGTACGATGACCCCAATGCAGTGATTTCAAATGTGCTCTCAGAGCTGCGGTCCTTTGTGAGTGTCACTCGGGCTCTCTTCCCAAGTGTGTTGCAGATGCCTGCATTCCATTCAGAAATAACAGCAGTCACACACTGTTCTCCTGCTGGGTCTGGTCCTTAGGACTGGACAGACTTTTTCTAGCTGTAAGTTTGTACTATGTTACTTAGTTAATAGGAAGTTTACATAGGCTGTACCTACTTGCTATTTTTTTTAGCACTACAGAAATGGTCTTATAAATTATTCCAGTTAGTTTTGTTCTGCAGTCTGTAAATTGATTAAACCAGGCTTACTTTTTGTAGTGCTGCTTATGTTGCTCATTTGTAGTAGCATAATTTTCAGAGATTTCATCTGGAAGGTTTACAAAGTTTGTGATCCTGCTCCAGCCAAAGTCAATGACTTAATTTATAGTGTACGGAGTGGTTTAGATTAGTGTTTGTGTTTCTTCTTTTTTTTATTCTTATTTACTTTTATTTATTTTTTTAGGAGTAAAAGGTTGTACAAACTGCCAGGAACTACTGAGATTTTTTTAAATTAAAAAAAAAAGGAAGGAAAAAAGCCAAACTCCAAAGGTCAGGAGTCTATATCAACTGGCAAGAAGTATTATCTTATGGAAGTTTATACTCTGGTGTAGCTGTGAATGATGTTAAGGACACTGTTCTCTAAAGGACTAAACTATTAAACTATATCAAACTACTATGTTTATCCTGGATGACAGTAATAAATTAAAATATTTTATAAGTAAAATCTGAACTAAACAGGACTCTGTTGAAAAGTTGCTAGTTAAGTCTCAATACTTGAGTTTCTCTGTAGCTGTTCTTACCTTGCCTTGTCACTTGTGTGACTTGACCATCCAGATCCCTTGTGGCTTCTGCCTCTTCTGCTACCTGGGAGTATGCTCTTACCATATGCTTAAAGATTTCTACATTGCATCTGTTCCTTGGCTTCGTCTGCTTTTCCTTCTGCTGCCTCAGTGGAGCTGCACAGGAGAAGAATGTAAATTGTCATTAATAAAATCTCATACACAAGGGACACTTTGGTTTTAGTGTACAAAACTTATCTCCCTTTCAGGAAATTCGGGTTGTTAGGCCATTAGTAAACAGCTTGTCTCTTTATTTTAGGGAAGGCCTGTGGATTTCCCTCCCTCAAAATTAAAGGCAGGCTGCGGAGAACAAGTGTGCTATGTTCTTGATTGTTTAGCTGAAGAAGCCTTGAAACACACTGGGTTTAGCTGGAAAAGGTGCAGTACACTTCTAAGCATCCTCCCTTATGCATTGTTTTCCAGCAAACAGATGTAAGTTGTAGTGGTAAGATAAAAGATAGGATTGACTAAAACCATTTTACTTGACGTTTTATGAGATGGAAAATTCAACTTGAAGCAGGATGACCAATTAATTCCTAATGCAATTTCACACAACTGACCTGTTACCTGCAAGGCTGAGTTTGGACCATTATAGACTTAGCTAATTAAGGTTTAACCGATTACTTTTTTTGTTGTTGTTGTTATTTCCCTACACATAACTCCTTGTTAATCTGATATTTGAGTTGAAACATGTAATGTCCTTTTAGGTTCTATCAATCAGTAGTAAATTCCTGGAGTTACGCACAGTATAATCATGTTACATGTAGACTAGAGTAATTTTATTTAATCTAAAGGAAATCTTAGGACAAATTAGATGACAGATAATCTCAAATATATGAAAATGTCTTTAAAAGTGTTCTTTATTTTATTCTTTTCTTCCAATGGGTTTTGAAATGGATATAGCAAAGTAATTTCTACCTTGGAAATATTTTACTGTTACTTCTCTTTAGTACACAAATTCTACTGTAGGCTGCAAACAAGCCTATGGTGACTTGCCCTTGAATTTTAAGAGCTTAGACCAATAGAGAAAAACACCAAAATTTACCTCCTAGATGACTTTGTAGTTGACTGTACTGTACTGCCTTTACTTTTAGATGGTCCAAGATAAACTAGACTTTCAAGGCAGAGTATATATTTATTTAAGTTGTGAAACACTAATCACTGTCTAGGTATGTTCCATATTATCCATTTTTCTCATGAAATGTTTTGTTTGCAGAGGCATTTACAATTTATTGCATTTGAAAGCTCTGCTGTTCTTTGAATTAATTTCAGGCCAGCATACCTAGCAGAAGAGCCAGAAGAAGAAGAAATAACAGAAGATGATGCAGAATTAACACTTAGTAAATTGGAAGAGGATGTTGCAGTAGGTTTATTTGTTTGGTTTTGATTATATTAGTATTGGTCAACTATGAGGAAATTTTTATTCACTGTTCATTTTGTTTGGCTTTCTTTAAGAAGTCTTTTCAATTAGCTGTTCAAGTTTTTTTTTTTCCTGCAGCTCTATTCCTGCATTGTCAGATTCTCTGTAGGCCTTTTTGTTGCTTTTCAGATAAGATTAACTCTTCAAGACAGAGTGTATGTTCTTATGTGCAGTGGAATCTAACTATGCATTAAAAACACAGGGATTCAGAATTGTTTCTTTTCTACTGATAAATCTACTCTTGATGTTAAACTAAAGAGTTAAAATAGGAAAACAGTCAGCTGTCTGCTCTTTTCTGTATCTTGTTGAGGCCTCAGTGGCTTAAATTGGGAAGTGGGGATGAAACAGTTGACTAAAGCACAGTTGAAATGCTTCAAAAAACCTCTGGATTTGTTCCCAGGTATTGTCCTAGGCCATGATTTTCCTAACTAATGTGTTCTTTTAGCCCTTTGGAATGTATGTGTGTTAATAAAACCATTGAGGTGTTATTCCTTTACTAGGTATTACATTACCAGGCAGTTTATACCAAAAGGATACTCACTTTTTAGAGCCCCTAGTAGTTCTACAGGGATTAATGACATGCCAAGGTAATTTTTTCCCCGGTTCATTATTGCTGCCAGTATATTGATATTATCTCTATCCATAATTGAATTTAGCAGTATTTCCAGTAATTAAATGTTAATGATGAGGTTCACTGATTGTTCTTTGGTTTTGATTCTTCTGAATAAAAATGATGAGGCTGACAGAAGAGACAAGCCTAGTTCTGTAAATCAGGGATAGCCTGTATTAGGTGGCCAGCAGTAGTCAGTGAGGTTGGGTGTGCAAGAAAATCTGCACAGTTTGGTTTTTCACTTCTGATAACCAGTCTTCTTGTTCTGGTGGTGTGTTCTTCTAAATGCTGCACAAATATGTATTGTCCATTTAGCAAAAGGTAGTCTTAATTAGTCTTAATTTCTTGCAGGTATTCAGGGGACTCGGGGTCAGATGTGCCAGAAGAAAATAGTGGTCCTTGTTAGTTAAAAACTGGGTAAAGTAGAGGAAAGAGAAATAAGCTCCAAGGTTTTCAGTGAGTCTAAGACCTGTGTTATTGCAGCTTTTGTCATTTGTGTAGAAAGGAGGTGGATGATCAAATTTCACTTTGGTGGAAAAGACAGGAGGGGGACAACGTGTATAGGGGTGAAGTGTCTGGGTGATAAAATGGCAGATGAAATACAGTATAGATAAATGAAGTTTAATGCACAGAAAAAGTATAGTTACTTACGGGTGATGGGCTCTCAGCTGATCATAGTCACAGAAAAAGGGGATTTTGAGACTATATTATAGAGTAGGTGAATAGAGCGTGTGGTCTCATGGGCAAGAAAAAAGCAATTGCCTCAATTTCAGTTGTGTTATTCTGCACACAATGATGCCACTTAAGATGTGGCATCATTCTGTAACTTCAAATACTTAGTGCAAACAACATCTTGAAAACTGTGTTGAGGTCTGGTTGCGGTTTGGCTTTTGTTTTGATGGAGCTTTATTTTTAAGGTAGAGCTTTAAGAAATACATAAAAAAATACAATTACCATACAACTATTGATAATGGGCCATTTGATATCAGAGGCTTTAGGTTTAGGGTTTGGGTTTTGTTGGTTAGTTGGTTTATTTTTGTAATACTGTGGTGCTGTGAAGGAAATGTGGGGTAGCTTTGATCTTCCAGCTTGTCCAAGGTATTATATCTCTTCATAAGCTCCATATCATAAATTCTCCATGTCTTGTTTTGTTCAGAAATATGGAACTTAATACTCCTTGGTTTGTTCTCCTGCAAAATAAAATTATGGAGAAAGATTGTGCAATAGTTACTGAAGTCTTGCTTTGAAACTTGTCTTAAGGAAGAAGAGTCAGACCATGAAGAAAATTATATTGACCTGAATGTTTTAAAGGCACAAACGTACAGATCAGTAAGTTGTTATCCATTAGTCCTCTCATGAGAGATTTTTACATCTGTAGCAGCAATTTGTGTCTGTTGGATTTAAATCTAAAAATCCTTGTATAGTCTTTACTTGAAAAAAATAAAAACCATCTGAAATGAGTCAGATATTATATATTAATATTATTTTGAAAGAACAATGTGCAGCCAGTTTCTAAACTGATATCACTGAAGGGCTGCTGGGAACATTTGCAAGAAAGTTTTTGCAGAGACATCTAGAGAAACATGGTATTGGTTTCATGAATATATTTAATCCCACATACATACACCATTTCTGAGATATATTATAATTTCTTAATATATACATTTAATTGTCTTCAGTTTTAAGTATTATGAGAAGATATACTTTACTTCCAAATCTTTATGAACTCAAAGAAAGCCATTAAAGAAATCTGTTTCATCTGTAGTCTAGATCATTCTGGATATAAATATTTTTCTGATATTAGCACTGCAAACCATTATAGAGATTTCATTGCATAACAATGATATTTTGTGTATAAACTGGGATTTCTACACAGAACATGAATGACACTGCAAAGCAAGAAGAGATTTTGCAGTCCACAACAGATGCAGCAGAGTGGAATCTGGAAGTGGAACGTGTGCTTCCACAGCTGAAAGTCACAGTCAGGACTGACAATAAGGTACGGAAGAATGGATTTGCTTGTGTACACATTGTGATTAAAATGTTATTTCAGTCGATGCTGTTTACTTTCTGTTTGCAGTTGTTGTCTTCTGTCCTGCAAAAACCTGTGAGTAATGGGCTCTCCAGTGCTACTTTGAACCTTTGTCACTTGCTTTGGCCCTAGAAGCAATAATTTTCAGTAAGGTGTTTTTTCAATATTATTTTTTTTCCTGCTGCTTACAAGGCATCTTATTTCTATATAATTATTCAGTGGGGATTTTTTTCCAGTCCTCTGACACTTCCAATGTATTCACACTTCTAAAAAATTTTATCCTCAGTTTAACAACTATTAAAACATCTTCTTGGAGGACAGCTGATGATTTTACCTTTCAACTCTTCCATTTTTTAACCACATGAAAGGCTGATTGTTTGGAATTCCTCTTGGTGAACTTTACATGACATTCAAGTAGATCTGTATCCTGGTCTAGTCACCCTGAACTCTCCTAATGTTTAGTGAAAAGAAGTGATCACTTTTTCAACTGCTTTTGCTCACCATATCCTGGTAACTGTCTTAGGGTAAAATTCATCATGTCTTAGAACTGTGTACTTCTCTCCATAGTCTGTTTCAAGGACTGTAGAATGAGCAGCTTAGAAGTAGGTATCCATCTTTGGCAGGTTCAAACCTAGGGCCTGCTCCTGGCATTGCCATAAGCATTCTTTCCAGGAGCTTGTGTAGCACACATAGATCAGTGCAGTATTGAAATTGTTCATTTGCAGTGACCCAGGTAGTTGGAGTGTTGGAGCAATCTGCAGCACTGATACAGCAATACAATACATATACATGAATACAATGGAAGATAACTACCTTGCCAAAAATAGGAGAAACCTTCAACTGTCTGCTGAGCTGCTTGTTTATCTTACACCATACTGCATTTTTCTGTGTGAAGAATTGCCTGGCTTGAACCACTCTGCTGTGGTCCTCAGCAAGCCCATCTGTTGCAGAAAACATAATGCTTGAGTCTCACAGTGAGGAATTAAAACTTAATAAAGACATAGATGAAAAAATTAAAGCTACTGTAGAATCTGAGGTTTACTAGCTTCCCGCTTAATATGCCATCTCTTTGCCTTAAGGAATATGTCAAAATGAACATAAAAAGAGGATTCTTCTTCTTCTAGCTTCTTACAGAAATAATTAGAGAGAAGTGTTTGGCCTTTTTCCATTGTGCCAGAAAACATATTTTGTTTCCTAAGCTGTGCATGTAAACGTAGTACCAGGAGAGTATTAATGGTTTAATCAATGGCTCTAGAAACTAGAACTTACTGTATAGTCCTGGACAGAGGTGGGGGTGGGTTGTGTGCCTGTTATTTTTATTTAAACTCCAAAGTTTGGCAAATTGTGAGCAACTGTCACCAGAACAACAAGAGATCACGAGTCTCCTGCAAACATGAAACACAACGTAAGCACATTTTCTCTAGTGACTCATTACCTGGTGTGCAGGGCCAATTCACAGCACCTTTTCTCAGCCCCCACCCCGGAGTCCATGTATGTTTCCTATGATATTGAAGCGGGAAATAATTTTCCCCCTTCTAATTGTATCCTGTTACCATAACCAAGTTTTGGTATTTCTGCCTCTTTTTCTTCCCATTCTTCTCCTGGTAATGACTGAAATAGAAAGGAAAGTACAGGTAGTCCAGAATTGGTAGGTGTTGGGCATCAAAAGCAGTCATTTTGTCTAAGAATAAGCTGAACTAGTGCAGCTACAATCAATATTTTTAGTATTTGTGCCCAGAGTGGTTTCTAGCAGAAACAGTTCCATGAAGATCAGACTCTAAAAAGCATAGCTACTATGGTGTTGGTAAAGATGTCAGTGTTTGTTTATGGATCTGAGTGTCACATGTGACATTTAGGAGATTTATAAATTGTGTCACATTGAGCCAGTGCCCCTGGCTATGAACATGACACTGGCAGGATGATACATGGCAATAGTGTAAAAGAGAACTGACCCTGCTTCGCATATGCACTGTTGTTTAGTAACCAGGGAAGGATAAAAATTGTACTTACCTGTGTTTTAATTTGTGATGCCTTTTTTAGGATTGGAGGATTCATGTAGATCAAATGCATCAGAATAAGGATGGAATTGATTCTTCTTTGAAAGAAACTAAGGTATGTCTTGTATGTACAGAATATTTTACTAATCTGTCAGCATTTTTATTTTCTATTTGATATGCATTAAGGACTAAATTGACCTTTTTTTCCTTCATTTTATTTGTGCTATTGCTGTAAAATTAAACAGGGAAAGATATGACAAAGATCATTAAGGACAGTGCTGGTGGCAAAATACCTTCTGGGAAAGAGTTGTATGTGTGAGGATTAACAGGGCTATCAGGGTCCAGTAATGAATGCATTACCTACCGTAAGTGCATTTCCTGACTACAAAGGACAAAATAGAATAATACAATCTGAAGGTGCTGTTAAAACCCCCCAAATACTCTCAAATACTGTTGCTAGAGTAACTTACTGACATTGACATTTGTATTTAACTGAGATGGGGAGAGTGATGAAGTAGTAAAGACTGAAATATGTGTTTTGGAAGTTGGCTAACCAGAACACATTAGGAATAATTTTTTGTTGGCTAAACACAGTATTTCTGTACTATTTTTCTCTCTGTCTGTAGGCTTCCAAAGCCTTTCTTAACTACAGCATCATTTTGATACGCTTTGCATACTGTCTGTATACTGTCAACCCACAGAATGTGATTTTCTAGGGTTACCTTGACAAACTCCATAATGAAATCAGCAGAACACTGGAAAAGATCAATAGCAGGGAAAAGTACATCAACAATCAGTTGGAGCACTTGGTTCAAGAATACCGTTCAGCACAAGCCTTGCTGAGTGAGGTATTGCTTATCTTCTGTTGTTGCCTTGTCCTGTATTAACTTGCTGTTAAGTGAGGCAAAGATGACATGGAGTGAGCTATCTATGAATTCTGCTGTTGGATATAAAGCAGGGGAAATATTGATTGGCTGTCAAATTATATTCTTCCTAAGCTAAACCAGCAATTTTTATTCAACTGTTCTGCAGGGGAAAATAGATGGTTTTGCCTGAGTATTATGTATAGCAGCTTGAGCAGCTAGTAAATTGCTAGTTCTGCTTTCCCTGTGAAGTTCACACATCTGTCAGGAGTGGAATAACTACAGTCTCAGTCCAACATTCATCCCGTAGATTGGGTGCTGCTGCTCACATGCACAAAGCACTCTGATTACTTCTTTGCTTCATTTAGTTTTTATGCCAATAGAGTGCTGTCTGAGAAGCTTTTTGATCCCCTATTTAGGAGGCGGTATAGTCTGCCTTTTGGCAAGCCCTCCTGGTTGTGGCCATGCTGACAGTAATGCTAACAGAATTTGACTTCTGCACCTTCTGTTTGCCTTGTTGTTAAAGTATCTTCAAGATAGTAATTTACTGTTGATGAAGTTTTATTCTGGATTTCAGTATTCAATCCTTTCTGCATTATGGCAGATTTTCTTAATGTTTATTTCCTCATGTAAATTATTAGAAAGCATAGTTCCTATCAAGTGTGTATTTGGACTATTTACTGCTTTACATTTTTGAATGATAGTCATTGCAGGGGCTGTTGTTTCAAGACTGTGCTCCTTTGTAAACCTCACTGGGGCTTTGTGGGAGAGTTTCTGGAATTGAAACATAGGAGAGCAAGTACTGAAGTTTTCTCTGAACTATCTGCATACATCTCTTCAACTCTGTCATTACAACCAAGACATGTTTTTTTCCAGGCTAAAGAGAAGTACCAAGAGGGAAGTGGAGGAGTAACTGAAAGGATTAGAGTGCTTTCTGAGGTAAAACACATCTTACTTTAAAACAGTCTTCAGAGAGTTAGCATTTAGTGGTTGCAGTTTAATGAAACCAGTTCTCTCTGATTTGTTCTCATGTTAATTTTTTGTTTGGGGGAGGTGATCTAGTCCAGTCCCTAAATTTTAAATCCAGGCTGCCATTGATTTTTAACTCATGAAATGTGAGCTCAGTTTGTAAATGAAGGTATATGTTCTGTATTTTATAGCCTGTGTCCTAGAATTATGGGGGATTAATAAATCATGCCCATACATTCTTTGGAAGAAGGAAAGCTTAACTCTTTTTAGTTAAAATTAACAGTTTGAAATTTTTATCTTCCAGGCATTTGAAAACAATATTTGACTAAGTAGTAATTTTTTTCCTTACATCAAATTATCTTATTACCTAAATCTGGTTTTCTGTTGTGGATTTTCTTTTTTCCTTTATATTGGTGCTCTGACAAATTTAAATAAATATCTGTCTCCTAACTGCCTCACCATGTTGAGTGTTTCATGGCATTTCATTTAGAATTACAGTCTAATTTCCAAATACTTCAACTCTTTATCCAATTCACAAATTTTTTAAATGGCTCAGTTTGGGTTTTAGAAACCAGCTTTACTTATTAGACAATGAAGCCTCAGGAATAGTTGCATAAAATAGGTCATACAATAAGAATGTGTTAGAAATTGTACAACAAATTTGCGATGTTTCAGAACAGATAGAACAGTTGAGTTGGAAGGGACCTACATTGACAGCAAGTGCAGCTGCAGTAGGTAATACAGCAGTTTAATGTGAGTTTTCTAGCAAAGATTTCTGAGTGTATAAATTCTGCAGAATTAGATCTGCTTTCTATTTCACTCTCAAGGAAGTAAGTTTGAGAAAGTATTTTGTGATGACTTCAGATATACAGCATGTGCTTTGGGAGCTGATTGACTGATAAGTAATGGTGAATATGTTATTCCTGGCATCCTTCAAACTACATAGGTGCAGTGGCACATGTCTGAGGTAAACCAGACACATTGGATGTTAGTACTGATCTGTTTTCGGGCATGCAATCAAGACCTCAGCCCACCTGGCAACACCATTACCACTGCATGCATGCAGTAGCAGTGCAGCAATTATTCCTTTTTGTTGCTGAAAAGGCTTATTGAAGCCTTAGTGAAGGGCTATTTTCACATTATCGACAAGAATTCTGAATTATTACCTTGGCTATACTTTAGAATCATATATTTGCTTTTTTTCATTGTCTGCAAAGACAAACTAGTTGCTAGACAGTGCTGAAATGCACTTTTGTTCTTCAAATGCCTGTACCTGTGCCAGTGCCATTAGGCTGGACTGCTGCACCTTCTTATGCTGCAGTGCTGTTTCTCAGGTTTCCAGTGTAACATGCCAAAGTCCTGATGCTTCCAGAAGGGCAGTGGACATGGTTATTTGATTATTCTTGATCTGTAGGGATACTGCTTCCTTTGTTCATCCATCCAGCGTCGCACTGACACACTTATTTTTTATTGGGAATGCACAGATTTTCAGTATCACCATGGTGTTTGGTCAAACTGTTACCCTTTTTCTGTAATTTTTCACAACATTAATTTAATTAAATTAAAAATTTCTGAATGTTTGAAAAATCGTTCCTCTTTATGTAACAAGTAAGATGGATTAGTTAATTTTTTTAAAAAAGCAGTTATTCAGCAGAGACTTTTTAAAATTTGATAGTCATCTGGTTTAATTAAGAAAAAAATCTCTTAAGATTACAGAAGCATTAGAGAAAGTAAAACAGGAAACAGAAGAGAAAGGAAGCAGTATGACTGATGGTGGTAAGTACATTTTTGCTTCAGACAACACATCCTTTTTCTTGGTGAGAGTTTCATGATATGTACTTCCTTAAAATAAGAATAAGAGCAATTGCAAGGAGTGAGATGATGCAGCAGCATCATATTAATGGGAAGGGAGGGGCTAGAAACAAAATGTAAGGCACAAAAACATTTTAATAGCTCTTCACAGGTAAGATTTTCACACCCTGCTGAAAGTATCTTCAGTTCTCTACCAAACCTCAAGTCAGCTATGGGGGATAAGGCTTTCAGCTGTACAAAACACATCATTGAAAAACCAGTCTTAATGTTGATGCACATTTTTATGAAGCTCTTAGATGTCAAGAAGACAGCAAAATTGTCATTGCCTATTTCTGTCTTTAAAGTGTTTTTCATATTAAAAATGATGTATCAGTGCAATCATGTCTTTAGAGTAGAACACCCTTTTGTTCATTCAGCTCTTCCATTTTAAGGAGTAAATTACAACAAACAATGCTTTTGTGTTACGTGGCTGACAGAGTTGTACTGTTTTATCTTTTTTTGGACAGCTCCTCTAGTGAAAATTAAACAGGCCTTAACAAAATTGAGGCAAGAAACCATTCAGATGGACATACAGATTGGTGTGATGGAACACACATTGCTGCAGTCAAAGCTGAAAGAGAAATCCAGTATGACTAGAGATATGCATGCAACAGTGATTCCAGAATCCATAGTAGGTGCCTATTAAAATTGGTTGGAGCTGACTTGGTTTGCCCAAAATGTAGTTTTCTACATTTGCTTTTTTCTGAGTTCGGAGGTTTTGTTTATGTTGCGGTAGTAGAATGTTCTTTTTTCCTGTTCCTTTTGATGCTTGTTAAAAGATGCACTTTTTTAAGAAGTAACGTGCACACTTTAGACTCAAGAGGGAGCCATGTTTAGTTTTGTGCTGTGAAGATTTACTGCATATCTCTTCCAAATATATTAATAAAGTCTTGATAGTGAGATGTGTCTATTTCTTTGTAGAATGTTATGTAGTGTGAAAGTCTATAGAATGATGCTGACAGCCTGTAATCTTGATACTCTGCAGTGCTGAAAGGAGCTGCTTGCAAAGGACTTGAAAGGAAGGTCAAATGTCTGTCATTGCCACTTACATACATATAGAGAAAGTATTTAATTAATTAAGTATTTAATTATTTCAATGATACTGAAATAATACAGTATTACCCTTTCTAATCGGCTAGGTTAAAACTGGTATCAGCTGCAAGACTCCTCTAACATTAGCATTAATATCAAAATCTGTATAAGACCAAAGAAGGTGAAAAGTATTGTTTGGAAATTACTCTTGGCTTTCTAATTTTTTTCCATGTGCCATCACCCTTTCAGAATCATGTTATATTAGCATTGGGTCAAATTGTGCTTTCATTTGTAGTATTTAGAAGAGCTCTGTGGACCAGATTTGGATTATTCTTGTTTTCTGTTCTTGTGTCAGAACACCCACTTTTGATTTCTGTGAAGGAAAAATGTTGCCAAATCTAGTTGAGTAATATAGAACAAGAAGAAAAATGTAGGAGGAAGGGGTTGGGAATGTAATGGCAACAGGGAGCTTGCTTTGTCTTAGTAAATGTGTAGGTAGAGAGTGATTCTAGATGTTAGTGGTAATGAAGGAGTATGGAGAAAAGAAATAACCTTATTAATGTACTAGTACATCCTTTTGGTTCTGGTTGTTCATGAGCCATAAACGATATTAGTACAATTCCAGTGACATTAAAATCCACCGAACTTCTGCAGGCTATTCCATTCATCTGACAAATAATTTCTCTCACTTAAATGTGAGCAGTATCTTGCAGAATCGGTGGACTAGTTCTGTGTCTAAAAGTCAAGATATATGACACAGTCAGTACTATGAGCCAGTATAAGTTTGTTGTGCTTCAATATTTCATTTGCCAAAAAAGAAAAAGCCCTAAACTGACTGGATTTTAATAAGTGAAAAGATATCTGTAAATGTCGACTATTACAATTTACCTGTGCAAACCACTGCTGAAAATCTCTATGAATCACACTGGAAATTGGTTTCCAGCTCCTTTTGCTGCCTACCTATATCCTCCCACATTCAGCTGAAATTAGAAAAGTTATTATTCATGTTCCCTTTGTTAGGTGCTGTTGCTACTGCATATTTACTTTAACAGTGGCTTTACTTCAACTTAAGATTAAGCAACTCCCTTTTGCATTGCCTCCAGTGCAGCTCACTGACGCTTTTGGATTGCAATGTTGTGTTGTATAAATGTTGTTTATGTAAACGCTTTCCTCAAAAAAACTCCTCCTTCATGCTAATACAACAAACATGATTAATCAAAAACCTTTCCATATGAACTAAGCCTCTTATTCTAGCAGAAATGAATCTGTTAAGACAAGCATGACAAAAAACCCTCTAATGTGACAAAAATCTTTGGAAGAAAAGCCTCCTTTGTGCCAAATTAATTCTAAAATAGTGTGCTAATTATCTGGAATTGGTCTACATTATTTTTAATGGTACTGTCTGAAATTGCTGTCATTTAAGTAGAACACTTCTATTGTTGTCACTGGTATCAGTGATACATGACCTTTAATTGTCATCTGGCAAACAGTGGCATTTGCCCCTTGAGATAGTAAAAGCACTTGACCCTGCTTTGAAAGCAGCCTTACTGATCCGCAAGTGGCCACACCATCTTCCTTAAAAGCAGAGGAGAGCTGCTTGTCACAAGCTGCTTGTGAGGCCTGTCACAAGCAGCCTGAAAGGCCCTTCTAAAGAAGCAAAGATCTGTGTAATTAGTCCACAGCTGAATCAGTGCAGGAAGTGGAAGCCACATTAAAATTAAATCACCTGGTTCACATTACGTCCTGCACTACTCATTATCTAATGCAGTGTCAGAATGGAATAAAACAAAGATATCCCTAAGTTAGTAGGATGCACACAAAGCTGTTCTATAAAAAGAGTCTATCTTCATCTGGAGAGGATTTAGGAAAGGACTGTTTGCAAGAGTTAACTTTTGTCCTCTTCCAAGGTCTCTTAAAATTTTCAGTTCTCTGGAACATCAGTATGGAGGCATTTTCAGATTTTACCTAGAAGCCAAGTAGAAGGTGGTTGTAGACAGACCCAGAAATCGTGCAGGGAGAGAAAGAAGGAGCTTCATTTGTTCACTTTGGTTAGAGAGGTCATGGGTTTTGTCCTTGACATGAGGACTGCAGTAGTTCAATTTTGTATGTGGCCCTGGTATGGGCTGACCACTTGGGGTTTGGAACCATGTTGTGGAGGAGGGCTCATCAGTAGCCAGCTCACTCTCTTGCATGTACTCCTTAAAGTTCCAGGAAAGGAACTCTTGCAGCAAATTACTTTTTAGAGTTTCTTCAGCTCTGAGATACCTCTGAACCACATAACATGACCCAATGTCTTATTTCCCTTTCTTTTCTCTAGGCTAGGATGTAAGTGCCCTGCTGGGAACTAGAAATAGTCTTAGTGCTAGGTACTCTATTAGAGGTGCTGTTTATAGGCCATTTAGGATACCTCAGAGTGATTATATGCATTATCTTTTTACTTTAATAAATATAATACCTCACTCCCCATTCTCTTCTAATGTCAGCAGATAGCATGAATTGCTGTGCTGATAAAAAGTGCAAAGGGCTATTTTTTTACCTTGTAATCCATTTTTCTCACAGAGAACCTTCTGTAGAGTTGGGGACTTAACACTGAAATCACATGAGTTTAAAAGTGGCTTTCAAGCATATGCTGAGAAATCATTGTTTCAGCACTGAGTCAGGTTAATTGTTTGAACTTGCATTGCTAAATGCTGTGCAGGAAGCTGGATGAGCTCACGTGAGTTTGAGAAACCACTGTCATAAACAACTCCCAGATCTGGTCAAAATATTCTCACTCCTGTCTGCTGATGGCATTAAAGGCCTTCCCTCTTTGCCCACCCAAAGGGGGAACTTCAGGGAAATTTTTTTCTTGAAAGGGAAAACCTTTATGTCCACCTACTATTAAACTTTGCCACTTCTTTTGAGTACAGCTCTACTCTTCACTGTGGCATACAAAAAAATGATTAGTATTGCCAATTGTAAGTTACAGTAAGAGCAAGTAAGTCATCTATGCATGACCTATAAAAAAACCTAGGCATAAATGAAGAGCTGTGTGTGAACATTTCCAGCTTCTGTGCTCTTTGAATTTTGCATCCAAATTTTGCATCCTGGGCTTCTCTCCAAGTCTGACAAATGTTAATTAGAAAAAGAAGGAGTTGGTTGATGCTGTGCTGCCACACTGGCCGCGTGCCCATGTGGGGATGTCAATGCTGCAGTGTACCCTCACAAGGCAGCTGCATGTGCATGCGCACAGGCCTGTGCGCACGCTGGCCTCTCCCGGGGCTGGCACCAGCAGCAGAACAACATGCCTGTGAAAACCCTGGCCTACTTCTTAGAGCCTCATTGCTTTCCCTTTGCTTGTGGGTGGATTCATGTTTTAGGAAATGGTTGGATGATACCTGGCAAAGGCATGAAAAAAAGCTCAGGAAAAGTTAATCAGTACCCATGAGATTAAAGTAAACAGAGGATATGAGCACTGGCTTTTCTGCATGAATATTGCTCATACGTAGGGACTTTCCACAGAAGGCTTGGAGATAGCAAATGTTATTTTCATCTGCCATTTCCTCCTTTTGATGTATTTTTTTATTGAGCAAATGCCATTAGCAGGGCTTTCTCATGTACAGGCTAATACTTAGCTATTGCTCCAGGGCTTGGTGTTGCTGGATATGTCTGTCTTTCAGCCTCCTAGTAACAGCCCTACCATTTCACAATTATTCCCACGCAAGACTGGAATGAACAGGGTTGAGAGTAAGTAATGATTTGAATAATGCTAGTCTTTCACTAACTGCCTAGTTTTACTCTGTTCTTTTTTATTCCTGGTCTTAGTAGTAAGGATTGGCTGTATTTCAGTACTCCATCCCAGAAGTAGCTGAGATACATGCATCCTGTTGTAAAAATCAACAGAGGTGAATATTTTAAGGTCAGAAGAACAGAATAATTATTTCTAATAATATTTGTCTGGATAATGCACTAATTGCAATTGTTAATTCAAAAATATTTTTCTGTTTCTGTGGTTTTCAAAGGATGACAATGACACCTTCAAATGACACCTTAGTGTTATTCAATAATAACACAAAGAATTAAACTGTGAAGTGTAGCCATCCCCTAGACAAAAAGTTTCCCATCCCTTCCCATCCCTTCCCCCTAAAACTAGGGCAGAAGTTTCTTCTTGTATCTTGGTAGGGGGGCTCTTCTAAGGTTTTAGAGAGTTCTCCCTATCCTTCTTCAGCATGGCTTGTCCATGAGGATTTTGCCTCCTTTTATAGAATCCATATGGGAAAGAATACAAGCCAGTAGTCAGACCAAAAGGGACAGGCTGTTTGTGAAATTTTCCTGGAAACTAGTGCCAAAAAATGGTGCAGAAGGTTTCAAAAGGTCTGACAGCATCTGTTGAACATCATTTCCTTTGTTACAGGAGGTGCTCAAGTTCCTGGTATGATGGCAGGAAGGATTTCTGCTGAGTTTATCAAATGCTGTCTAACAACAGGAAAAACAATGAAAACTGATCTTAAAAGTATCGCTCGTTAATTTTGTAGTAAGTTGTCCAGCAGCCATTTTACCACAGCCTTCTGTAGAGTGCCTGTAAACTCAAGTAAAACATTTTTGAAGATTTTCATCATCTTCAGCTATATAATATTGACAACAAAGAGTAAAAACTACTGTTCTGAAAAGACTTTTCCTGGGACAGACAATTATACTCTAGGTATGGCAAGGTGTGGCAGGTTTGGAGGGTTTTTTCTATAAGAAGTCCAGTCTGCTGACTTTTGTTTGAATAAGGACATACCTGTTAATATGTTTGGGTTTGTGAGAACTCTTATCAAAAAAAGGAATTTCAGGTAACTGTGTTAGAGAAAATAAACAACTGAAAACCAGTTCAGTTTCCTCTCAGTTGTGAACAGGATTGATAAATAGGTAACAAATTCATGTGGATAGAATGGAAGAGCTTCCTTTAAAAAGCTCTTCCATACTATCTTGGCTTAAATATACAAAACATGCCTTCGCTTAGTTTTATTCCATTTGTTGCTACTAGTTAATCCTCATCTCTGAAGTGCACAGTGTAGTCCTCTCTGATGACGTTTCCCTCCAAATAATTGGAAGTTTGACAACATGACTGGAACATAACGGATGTGGTCAGTCCATCTGAGCATCTGCTAAGCTGGGTGGAGCTGACTTGGTGTGTCTCTGTAGAGTGCCACCTGTGAGCAGCCACCACTGACACTGATTCAGTGTGGGTGTCAGGAGATGAGAAGCAGGAAGCTGGTCCCACTTCCTGTCAGAGAAATGGCAGCCTCTAGGGTGCTTGTCTCCTGTAGGAGACTGCAGAAGGCTGGACAGACTGAATTTGCTAGTACGGCTACATATAGAGGGAAGGTGAACACCATGGTGCTTGTCACCCTTCTGCTAAAAGCCGCTAATCAAAACTCAGTGTCCCACTGATTGCTCTAATCAGGGGGAGGAGGAAGTGGTGAAGAAGCCAAGTAGTAACTTTTGTGCCTAGAATGACTCAAACAAACAGCAGAAAATAAAACACAGAACCTGCTCACAAATACAAGTATTCTTCTTATATTGATCTCTTAACTAGTTTTTGGGGTCAGGCTAAACATTCTGAGTAAGGATGGGCTTTCCTACCTCACCTGTGTTTTTTCAGATGTTCACCACCTCTCTCTTTTATATATGCAATAACCTTTATGCCTGAAGCCTCAGAATTTAGGCTGGATCATTTCTCTCTGTCTGGTGGACAGACATTTTTGTGTTGTACCTTTTAAAACCATCTAAGTCTGGAAAAAAGCTTCCTTTTTATCTGCACCACAAAGAGTTGTACTAATACCCAGAGTTTCAAAGCAGTTTAACTTGACCTTTACCAGCATAAGGTTTGGCTAGGAGGAGCAACGCTTTCATTTGTGAGAAAAAGTTGTTCTGTTCAGTGGTGGAAGAAAAAAAGAAATGGAAAAAATATGACCAGACAATGTATCTTCTAGAAAGCTATAATATTTCCTGCAGCACCCAGATTTTTGTGCTTTGCCAACATACTATGTCTCTAAACACCTGAATTTGCTGTTCCTAATTTTAGCAGAGTGGCCCCAACATAAAGCTTGAAGAATATAGCAATGAGTAAGACCCATGGCATATAGCAAGATCTTTCAGTGCTCAACAACAACTAAGTCAGCATTTGAGATGAAGCATGTAATTTATTTTTTAGAGACTCAGAATACAAAATACCAGTTTATCAGTGTGAGGGACTTTCTGACAAGCAGCAGATAAGGTTTTACTGTGAGGAAGAAAATGCAATAACAGTAGAGAGTTATTAAGTCTTTTTATGACAATCCATTTATGACAATCCATCCTATATTTCATCCCAGAAAATGCTCATAGCTCCTTTTCACTGCATCTTAAGTGTGCTAGCTCTATTATACAGATCCCAATCTTTAAACCATGCTTTGGCAAATGTATCCTTTGTGGCACTTGTGTGATCAATTATGCTTTACTTAGTGTTGTGATTGTTTACAACACACCACAGTTTTCCACTGCATGTGAAGACACATTTATTATAGACAATGGTACCAGTGCTGATCTGTTCTTATTGGCCATTTCAAAACAAAAGCCAGACAAAAAGGCTTCTGTTTTCAGTGGCTGGTCAGGTTAGTACTGAAAGTCTCTTCTTGGTGCTTTTCACCCTATGTTGGAATACAGCTGTCAGTGCTCAGGGGCCCCTTTCACTGAGGGCTACCTCCCTAGAAGAGCTGCTGTGGATTCAGGCTAATTCTAGCACTGACCTGCCTTTCACAAGCTGTTCAGGCAAATCTTCACACTGAGTCATTAGAGCTCTACAAATGGTATAACAGTTAAAACATCCAAGAGTGATAAAATGAGTCATATTTTTCAAGTGACAATTGCTATTTTGAGTGACTGTTTTGCATTAGACTTACCAGGCCCTGCAGGAAACAGCAGCGTTTAAGCTTTCCTGCTGCTCGGGGTTCCTAGCACATGACCAGCCAGGGCAGTTATATCACTGAGCCACACCTTGCTCTTACCCAGAAATCATTTTCCCAGGCATACATATCACTTTATCAGAAGGAAGTGACTCTGGACTTCTACAAAAAGTTGTTTCAGGCAAAGAAAGGGCTTGCTTTCAGTGGCCAGCCTGACTTGCAGACAGTACACCCTCTGCCTTGAAGACAGCTGAAAATGGAACTGAGACTCTACAACACTACCAGCATGCAGAGGGAAGAAAGGCAGAGTTAAGGACATGGTAGAAGTGACCATTCCCATGGATTACAGACTTGGAAGACAAAAGCTGAGGAACACAAAGAAACAGTTGGACATGCCCATGCAGGAAAAATAACCCCAAAAAGGAAATGGTAAGGCTGCAACATGGGAAGAGTCATCAGTAGGTGGAGGAGTATGTCTCTGTCATGCAGAAGGGATTTCTGATTTGCAGAGAAAAGCCAGCAAGGAAGAAGATAGCACTGGAATGAGCATATTTGCTGTTAGAGTGAAAAGTGAGAGAAAAGCACAATAAGAGAAAGGTACAGCTCACTGAATGAGGTAAAAAAGAGGTATTGAGGGTAAGGAGGACAAACTGACAAGAAATGGAAGTTTTCTACAACCTTACCATAAGCTAACACAAGTCACGGGACATTCCCACCAGCTTGTGCACACACACAAACAACAAACAAACAAACAAACCTGTTTACCGCAGTTACTTTTCGTGTCCAAAAGCCACAAGAAGAAATGAAATAAGGAGAGGAGAAAAAATGGGGGAGTTAAAAGGTTAGGTGAGGACAAGAGTCTAAGCCACTTCAGAAACAGATACACAAGCAAAGGAAATTCAAAACGGAAGAGGAAGGGGGGAGGAGGAGGAAGACAGAAACCAGTGAGCTGAGTATGTGGGAATAGTGCTGGTTTCCACATAAACCTCCTTTGTTAGCAGCTCTTCCAATTCTGGTTTCTGAATAGCTGGAGCAGTTCCCACTGTTCTGCAGGGAGATACTGCATTATTTGCTGCAGCCACAATGAAACAGTTAAACGTCGTGTCAACTCTTGCAGTAGTACAAGCAAGGCCCTACCCGTAGCAGCTACAAGCCTTGTTTAGTTACAGCCTTGAGGAGAAGGGGGAAAAATTCTTTAAGTAACCCTTTCCAGAGCACTGTTTTCCCTCTTGCTTTTTTTTTTCTTTCTCCATGGAGATGAGCTGCATTGAACTCCTGTTAATTGGTAGATAAACAGGATTTAAATATTTAATGTTGCATGTTTCGTGTAATTTTCACAAGTAATAGGGAAATTTCAAACAAAACTAAAGCTGTTTTACAGATTTTTTTCAGTTGACCAGTGGTACCTCCAGTGGAGTTCCTGTTGAAACACTTCCCTTTTTATTCTTGTTTGCAAATTCAAATTTAGTGTCAAAGGGAGAACCCACAATTATCACTTCAGGCAGGTTTAAAGACAGTTATAGTTAAACAAAACTTAGTTTTGACAAAAGCATCTGAAAATTAATTTCATCCTTGTTTCTTCTTTGTCCCTACTCTAAACTGAAGACTTGTGATGACAAGTTGGTTGAAAATACTCATGGGTAACTAAACTCAGGTGGAAAAATGTCCACATGAGGAGGCCAAAATACTGTACAAACCAGTAGCAGAGTTCCAGCTAGGGTTCAGCTGGAGCGCTGCCTGTCCCTGGCATCCTGCCCCAGAGCCACAGACCAACCATATGTCTGTGTGCCCTGGGCCTGGGCCAGTCTGCCTGGGAAGACTCCTGGCCCCACAGAGATCACCAGGCTGGAGATGGCAGTGTCTTGTGGTCTGCCTACACTGGCTCTGAAAGCCTCGGCAGCCCTAGCTCTTTAAAGCCACTCACTCACGTGTTGGGATGAAACCTGTCCAGAGATGGAGCACTCTGCCAGACAGTTACAGTGGAGAAAAGCAAACAGGGCCCTGGGACTCCAGCTTTCTTCCTGGGATCAGCTGAGCTAACAAGAAGCTGCTGTGGGTGTGTTCAGCTGCCCATTTTGTTTCCTCATCTGCATGTTTCTATCACTTCTCTGCACGTGTTGCCAATGCACAGCACTATGATGAGCCCAAACAGCTCACAGATCAGGCTGAAAACTAATCTGGTATGAGCCCTCTCTGCCCACCTACCCTATGTAGTCAGCTCAGCAGCCCCTGGAGAAGACGAAGAATGGGAAACAGAGGCAAGGAAGGCATTGGGGAATTTTCTGTTGGCAATGCACAACCAGCCTCACAACCAGCTTGCACTGGTGGTCTAGCTGCCACCTGCAATGCCAGTCTGTGATTCTCCATTAGCCATTATTGGGTCCTACCAGTACTGAAAAGTTTCACCATGCAGGCAGGCAAGCAGTACATAATAACGAAAACTAAAATACTCTGCTAATTATTCCAGTAATTAATTTTTCTTACATTTGAATTCATTCTTGAGAGTTTTGTCAGAGAAACGATTAAATGATCCTACCTCCACCTCTCAAAAGCTTTTATTTCAAGACAGAATAGATTCCTTGCTGGTCACTCCTCTCTGGACTCTCATGAATATAATTTTGAAAGACTTTCATGGCTAAATTAAATATTGGGGAAAAGAATGGCAGAATGCCAGCCACTTTATCTCATACTATTATAATAATAATGCCAGCCACTTTATCTCATACTATTATAATAATAAATATCATGTGTAATATTATTACCCTTTTATACTCATTTTGGCCTTTTCCCTGTTGTCTTGGAACATCTCCTTTGTCATTCATTGATTTTATTCTTAATAATAGCATTGCATTGAAGCACAGGGTAGGCTGAGGCTCATGTACATAACCATACAAGTCAGAGCAATCACATTCATCCACGATGCTTTTCAGTGTAGTATCTGTTGTCTTCTGATGCAAGTTGCATCTCTTCTCTCTCTCTCCATTATGGGCTCTAATACATGCAGAAAACAGGAGCTCAGAGAGTCTGAGCAAAAATAGACTAGAGGTTGAGGACCCAAGAAAGTAAGGACTATTGCATGTTTGCCCTTGTTCCCAGGCACCCACATCTGGGCACCATCATTACAGAACATGGGGCCAAACTGCTTTTAAGGCAGACCCAGCACAGCCAGTTCATATATTCTACAGCTCCTGAATTTGGCCCAGATCTCACAGAGTTCTTGCCATCGACTGAAGCTTTGTGGCTAGCAAACTACACATCATCACAAATCATGTTGCACAGTCACTGGGGAAACATTCCTCAGTCAGTCTCCCTGTTCAAACATCTTCATATGCTACTCATAATGCTCTGTAGAAGTGGCATACATGACATTACATGCACATAAAAAGTCTCTTAAAAAATAAAACACTTGCTGATCTTGTGGGGACATTGTGCTGAAAGGGGTGTATCCATCAAAAGAAAACCAATTCCATTTCATATCAAGAAAACAGACACAATATGCAAACATTTCACAGCTGCCAAAAGAGATCAGTCTAATTTCTTTTTTTAGCTAGAAGGGGAAATTTAACCAGGCAAAGCTGTTGGAAGCCAAGAAGACTATTTAAAAAAAAAAAGAAGTAGAAACCATCCACAATTTCATCCAAAGGCGGAAGAATTTGTCTGTGAAATCAAACACTTGGCCAAGTGACATAGTTGTGACATTAATGTGGCTGCATGTGAGGTATGTCAATTAGTGAATTTATTGGTGGACTGTCTGTAATCCTGAGAACTAAACCTAGAGAAAACATATTGTACAGTTCTGTTTCTCATATTTCTTATCTCTCCCATCCTCCCTCCTCTCTATTCCTTATCCCTCTCCCATACAACAACTGGTTGCATGCTAACAATATTTTTCTTTGTGTCTCTGCAAATACCATTAGATCCAAGCATGTCTCATGGGATTTGAGGCTATCATCTGTTCATATGTACTGGGTAGTCAGCAATTTCCACAAGACAACCATTCTCCTCACCCAGATTCATTTTCTTAAAAACATCTCAGGAATTCTTATTAATTGTTTAACTGTTTTAAATTAGCACCAAAAGAAGCCCTCCCACTTGCCTCCACAATTGTTCCCAACCTGAATTTGGATGCACTAAGAATAAAATCAATGAATGCCAACCCACATGCCATTAGAAACCATTCAGACCAAAGAGACACCAGATGTTAAAATAATTTGCAAAAAATGACTACTGAAAAAATAAGACTCTGTAGGGTGGCTGGATTCTCCTACCCAGTTGGAGATTTAGAGCTGCTGAACCAAGATAGAGGGAGGACAAGGCTGAGAGTGCTGGGGTTGTCCAGCCTAGAGAAAAGAAGGCTCCAGGGAGCTGTTAGATCAGCCTCCCAGTACCTAAAGGGACCTGCAAGAGAGCTGGAGAGGGACTATTGACCAGGACAAGTAGTGATAGGACAAGGAGGAACGGCTTTGAATTGAAAGAAGGATTTACATTAGCTGTTAGGAAGAAATTATTAGCTGTGAGGGGTGTGAGACACTGGGACAGGCCACCCAGAGAAGCTGTGGATGTGCCATCCCTGGAAGTGTTGAAGGCCAGGTTGGGTGGGAATTTGAGTAACATGGTCTAGTAGAAGCTGTCCCTGCATGTGGCAGGGGTGTGGTGGGAATTGGAACTAGATGATCTTTAGGGTCCCTTCCAACCCAAATTATTCTGTGATTCTAAGAGCTGCACAGTCCTTGCCTCAGCTCCTCCAAGAAGCTTAGTGAAGATGGCACGGACTCTTCCTGAGGATGGCATGTGAACTGCCACAGGAAAGGTGGTTCCAGGAGCTTGTGCTTTTGAGATTTACCTGGGAATCAAAACTTTTCTGTTTTCTGGGAGAGGGCAGTTAATGACTTTACTCCAGGAATAAGTGATCCATGTCCAGCAGTGGATCCCCATGCAAGTAGTCCTTATAGACACTGTATGAATATGCTTACATTTTTCTGTTTGTGGTGCAGTCACTCTTCAGGTCCTTATGGCTTAATTACCCTCTTGGGATCTCAGTTACTGCCTCTGAAGGGGCTGATATGTCCCTGTCTAGGTATTCCTCAGATGAAAGCAGTGATGTTATTATTACTACAGTATCATCATGCTGCAAATGGGCTGCTTGTGCTTGGTTACCTACCACAGATTTAATCCATGGGCATGACAGTCTTCTCTTTTGTGTTTTCACAGCCCGGATCTTCAAAGGAAGACCTTTTGTTTCCATCCAGGATGATAAATGGATTTTAGTTTGATTTTCTCAGAGGGAAACTTATGTGATTGTACTGTCTGTCATCTGTCTACACCGATAAGTTTTTAACTGCTACAGCCAATTATAATTATTTCCAAAGAAAAAAACTGCCAGAGGCAGACATCTCCATGATAATTATATTTCTATGGATTTTGTAAAAGACAGCAGCAAACTGGGTTGGGGCTGAGGAGGAGGAGGAGGAGGGAGAAGACAAAGCACAAGACCATACTGAGAGTGAGCCATGTCAAGGAAGTCTGGGAGGCCTCAGCTGATCTTCAGCCCATCCTGGCTGAAGGCAGCCAGCCAGCCAGTCTCCAGCACTGGAGAGTTGGTGGGCATGGGTGTCTCTGCAGACATGTCACAAAACGTACCGTTCTTGTCCATGTGTGTGATTTCATAGGGGACATCACTGTGGCTGAGGCTGTGGCTGCTGCAGTGCTGAGCAGGAGCAGGCACAGCCTTTCTTTCTGCTGGCTGTGATGCAGGGATCTCGTGTTGATGCAGGCAGTGGCACTGTGTTGCCCTGGGCCTCTACTTGCACGCTGCAGAACCTGGGCTGGGCTGGGCTGGGCTGGGCTGGGCTGGGCTGGTAGGTGGCCCCAGGCAGGACAGACAGGCAAAGGGCAAGGCACGGTCAGCTTATGCTCCATGCTGTGACTAATTGAACATAATGGGTGCACTGCTAACAAAGACTCGTAGTGTGGAGGACAGTGTGTTCTCTGTGCTGAGAGGCCTGCCAGCCACTAATGAAAGCTGGTAAGGCCAGCTTTGTAAATTCATTTAGGTGACTGAGCCAGATATTTGAGGACAGGTAGAAAGTAATTCTCTCTGACATCAAAAGAGACTCTGACTTGCACTGCATGGGAAGTCATGTCTTTAAACAGCTTCAAAGGTATGAACATTTCTCCTTAAATATTTCAGAATTGACCCTCTCTCTGAGTGAATCTGGTGTGAAATGAGAGATTTCTAGAAACCTTGAGAACCAAGTAACTTAGCTGAACCTTTCCCTGGAATGAGACATACTGCTTCACCATTACAGGACTTTCATGGAAGGAGCAAAATGCCTACGATGAAAGCAGATATCATCTTCTCCACCTAGCTACCATGACATGTAATTCCTCTTGGCTTGTCAATAACCTGAACCAATTCTCCAGGTCTTATGTAAGTGGAGGGCAGCTGCAGGTAACCCCCAGGTTGTCTACCCGGCTGTCTCAGCTGCAGCCTGCAGCGGGAGTTCAGTGACCTGGAACACAAATCTGCTTTCAGAAGCCCTCATGGCAGGAGAGTTTAACAGGCTGGAGTTTCACCCTCCTGATCTCACTGTTAGCTGAACCTTTCCCAGAGTGCTTTCTTCTGAGCAAGAGTGAACAGGATTTCTTGTCTCACATATCCCCCCACTAAGTCACTAATGCCACTAAGTTGCCTGATGAATCCCAGCAGCTACAGCAGCAGCTGAAGAAAGGAAATTGAAAAGAAATGCATTCAAATACACAACAAGAGTAGAAAGAGAGTAAGTGAAGAAGGGGAGGGTTGGGAGCATGAAAGAAGCACTGTTTCCCTAAACCAGTTTGTTTTTAAATGGAGGACAAATGACTGCATTTTAGCCCTACCAAACATCTGTGAAAGGTTAACATTTCTTCACAGCATTGCTTTATTTTTGCCTAAGCCTTCAGCAAGTATTACTCAAAGTTAATTCAGGCTTTGGCCCTTGGGAACTTATTTTATGTGCTAGTGCTTAGAAGTCCATTAATATTTATAAATGTCACTTGAATTCCATTTTTACCTTCTTATCCAGGCAGGAGCACTCGTAAAAAGAATTTTTTTCCCTGTGTTTTTGTTTGGTTTGGTTTTGGTTTGTTTTTTTTTTTTTTTCAGAACCATAGTAAGCTCAGGGTTGAGCCTGTTCTAAAAATGTCATATTCTATACAGCTGTGATATACAGTTTTGCTAGCCTGCCTATGCCCTGAAGAAGGGCCTGAGAGTTAGATGTTAGACCTGAAAAAATGGAGATGGTGTCTATTCTCAGCTCTGCCACTGGCTAATTATGCAGCTTTAGTCAGTTCATTTAACCTCGGCACGCTTAGGTTTCCAGATCAAAAGTGAAAGGGATAAAAGGCTTCTCTATGAATCCTTTGTGGAGCCTGAGGGAGAACAAGGTATTACCCATCACATTGCTGCCTTGTGAGCTCTGGGTGTGAGTGGTTTCTGTGTTAAGGTAGGGTACCTGTGGTGAGTGAGTCTGGGAAAACAGAAGGAGGCCTGGCCACTGCATTTCTTACCAAGGGAGACAGCCCTCACAGTTGGTTTGACAAATCACAGCTACTGACACCCTTTGCTTTAGGCACTCAGGCTTTTATGTCAATCTTCAGCAGTTTCCTGCCAACCACAGCAGCCACGGCCTCCTGTACATTGTGTTTTGTATGTGACTTCTGCCTGTCACGGCTTGCTGACCCCAGAGAGTGATCAATGGCATTCCAAAGAGCTGTAAAAGAGTATAAAATGGCAGATCCGTGCTTAGTAGTGGTAATAAAATAAGTTGCCTAATTTAAAGACCAGAAGTGTGCCTTGAAAGTCATAAATGAGAGACAGTTTTCAAAATATATAACCTCTCACTTTTGGAGCACTTGGACACAGCGTTGCGACAGCAGCTGCGCTTTTCATAGCTGCTGAGATGTGTTTCTCTGTGAGCTTCTACACCAGGTACTGCTGGGCAAAACAAGAGTGATGTTAGAAAGTGGTTAAAAGCATGCAGCTCTTGTATTACAATATGGGTTGCTCCAGAACGCAAAGCAGAACTGCCCAACCTTTGTTTCAGTGGGCATCTGAACTGCCTCGGTCTGCACAATCCTGCTGCCCAAAACCATCAGCAAGCAGAGGCATTGCAGACATTTCTCGGTAGCAGAAGGCTGAGCATTACAAGACAAAGTATTTCAGGTGCATGCCTAGCTGGATGGCACAGCAACCTCCAACACAATCAGGGAAACTGCATGCAAAGAGTTATTTTTGAGGGATTTGTAAGATCCAGCTCAGTAGTACAGGAGGCAGCAGCACCTGAGAGAGCAGTGCTCTCCCACGCAAGGCTCCTGGCCCTCAGAAATTTCCCATGTGCACTGTTTTGCTTCTAGGCCAGTGTGGGTGTGATATGTGTTACCTTAGCAACAGGGACAAGTGCCTGCTGCAGCTGTAGCCTTCTCTTTGCAGCAGGAGAGCATCCCTGGTTTTCTTACAGAAAATGCTGTGCAGCTCCCCACAAAGAGGACCCCGGTGCCTGTGGCTATCAACGTGCTGGCACGCAGGGCACAGATACAGATATGAGCTATGGCTGACGCAGACATGTCTTCCCTCCTACCCCCTGCTCCAGCTCATCTCTTCTGGCCTCCAGAGAACATCATCTGAGTCAGTCTGGCAGGAGCAGGATCAGCAGCTTTGTGCAGCCCCCTCCATCATTTCTCGAGTCAGATGGCTCCCACAGCTCAAGGCTTTTTACTAAACTTGAATGCCAGAGGATGTCTAAGTGCTTTATGAATATCTGGAGGAAACAAATGCAGCAGCCAAGGCATTGGTACCCATTAATCACTTAGGGAGTGATTAATTCACCGGGGGAGAATTTTAAAGAATAGACACTCAGGAAGCAGGGGGGTGTTTGTTAGGTAGACCCACCCAATATAAAGCCAGTATAAATGCTGCAAAACTCCATAAATGCAGTAAATCCAGTGAGGCATAAAACCTATGGAAATTCAGTTTCTCACAGAATTTTGATTCTGCCCTGGCTTTCGTCCTCTGTTGAACTTTGGGACTTGTAACAACATGGTAAATATAAACATATCTATAAATGTACATAAAGGTGTGTTCCCCAAATGTATTTAACAGTCCTTTTTTTTAATGCATCACCAACACATATGTTTGAGAACAAAGTATGCATAGATTCAAAATTTTAAGGTAACTCTACATTAAAAGTTCTAAGAAGAGCTACTCCTGGAAAAAAAAAAATAAACTCGTTAAAACATTTGCTGAAATAGTCAAATGTATGTATTGCTGCAAACATAGGAAAAAGGAGCACTTATCCTCGCTTTTAAATTAACTGCAACAACTTACATCACTTACAAGTTCTTCAGTGTTTTTGAACACTTTGTGTTTCACTTGCACTTAGTGCATATGACTGCAGCCAGGAGCAAACGTACTTCTGGCAAACCTGGTCTTCCACAGGCTGTTAGCGACAAGGGGGATGCCCTCAGCCCCCAGCGTCACATGACTAAGGGGAAGGGACGGGGGACACGAAAGCTCTCCCTCCGTCCGCTCCCGCCCACGCCGGGCCGTGGCCCTGCCCACCCCAACGGGGTTTTTGCCCTTCAAAACATCAAGATGTTTCGTAATAAACAAAGCGGTGGAGGAGTCACCCTGTCAACGCTTCCCCTTTTGTTGGAGCCGGCATCTTCCCCTGGCAGCCATTTTACGCGGCCCCGAACGCCACGCTGTGCTTGCGGGGAAACGCAATCCACAACACCGCGGCTCCGGAGCTCAGGCGGGCGTCGGATATACGTCCTGCTAATCACTTTAAAAAGACAGGAAACATCACCAAAAACAAGCCTTATCGCAGTTCAACTCTCGCGGGTATCTGCGGAGTACCGGGGTGGGGGGGGGAGCGGGGCTGTCCGTGAAGGCGGGCCCCCCCCGCGCGCCCACGCCCCGCGCTAGCGTCCGCACGCAGCCAATCAGCGGCGCGAGCGCCCCTTTCCTCCCCCCCAGTCCGCCGCAGCCCGCCCGCCCGCCCGCTGCGGCGCCGCCGGAGCCGTCGCTGCGCCGGGCCGCGCTACCGCCGCCGCTCCGCCATGTGGCTGCTGGCCGTCTCCGTGCTGCTCGGCGCTCTGCGCGCAGGTGAGTGCCCGCTGTGCCCGCCCTCCTGCCTTTCTCTCCCATTCCCTCGTCGTCCCGACTGCTCCGGCTGCGGCGATCGCCCCGAGGCGCATTCCGTGCGGTCCCGGCGCGAGTACCGCGGCGGTGTCTCCGGCGGGGCCCCCGGGGTGCGAGGGAAGGGCTGAGCCGCCCCCCGAGCCGCGAGAAGGGGAGGGTCTGGTGGCGGTGGCGGTGGACGGGGGCCGGTCCCGGGGGCAGCGGGGCGGAGCGGCCGCCGCCCGTCCTCCCGCCGCTCGGTGAGGGGACTCGCGGCGCTTCTGCCCGGAACTCCCGGCTGTTCCTGCTGGCAGCCGGCGCGTGTGGGACCGCGGGTCCTCAGTGGTAGATCGCCATCCTTTGGGAAGGAGCGGGGACACACACGCACCCAACACACGCTGTTATCCAGCCCCCGCCGCTCCCCGCATTGTCCCCGGGGCTGGCGGTGGGCTGCTCCCCGCAGAAGTTGCGGGGGAGAGGAGAGACCGCGTGCCCAGAGCTTTGCTTCTCATCTCTCTGTGCATTGGGGCAGCTCAGCTCCCTGTGCTTTCCTGAAACTGTCACGCTGGTCCCCTGCTGCACAGGGTCTAGGGTAAGGTGGCGTTTCTTGATCTTTAATAGGTTTGTGTGCCATCGAAGTGCAGTTGACATTGCACAATCTTAAATTCTTGCCTTGAAAGAAACTCGTTGGGGGGACGGGGCTAAAAAGATTTCAGTGAGGTGCAAGTGCTGTAGTGTTGTTCTGTCAGTAAGCAGCACATCGAAACTTGAGTATTTAAACCTCATGTCGAAATCCCAGTCTGGGTTCCGGGGTTAGCAGTAGACTGGCTTAAATGTCAAGTGCCCTATCGTGGTTTGCATGAGGAGGTGAGAAGGGCCAGCTCCCATCAGGTGCAGTGACCACGCTTAACCAGTTTTGCCAACTGTGTGCAGCAGTTCTAATTTGCTCTGCGTGTGCAGAGCCTTTCTGTGGCAGCTTCGCGACTGCGAGTTCTTCAGAAGCCCCCACGCTGCATAGTGTAAGGCTCTAAAATTGCCACATTCATGTGACACCTCTGAGATGATAATCTACGAGAAAGTTGGAGGCGAAGAGCCCACCCAGTAATCCATTGCCTGCAGGATTTGGTAACTGGTGGGAGAGGGTTCTCTTGGCTTCCTCTTAGCACCATAATTGTTGGGAAGTCGGTAGTGGAAGTACCATCTGCAGGAAGCCGTTGGGCACCCTTAGGTGGGAGAGCCGCCAAACAACCTCTTCCGGCAAAGCAGCCGGTTCAGAGAGGACAGAGCCCGTAAAAATGCAAACGTGCTAGCTCTGAAAAAGAAGAAAAATTCCAAGTTATTATCATGATTTAGTGTGAAACAGGTATGAAATTTATTTCACAAAGAACCATTGAAGGTTTTAATTGTGTACGTTTTATTTTTATTAGGGCATAGGTTGAGGTTTGTGTATGGTTTCCCTTTGTTCTGCTTTTATTAGTTTAAAAATGCAACACAATGAGTAAACCAGAGAATACTTCTTCCTTCATTGTGAAGTGCCGTTGTGCATAATATATACAGAGCCAGTTTATTTTAACCTTTTGATATTCAGTAGTAATCCAGGAAATAGTGTTAGAATATTAAAGCAATATTTAAAACAGGAGGGTTTTTTTAGAATGTGATCTGAGACTCTTGATTTGAGGGGGAAAAAAAAATCAAAGAGCTACTGCAAATAGTGACATAACCTTTTTTTTTTCTTTACTTTTTTTTTTTCTTTCTCCCCTTGCCCTTTTTAAGTTTAGTCATTAAATACATATCATGATTCTGAGCTGGTTTTATACATGTGAGTATAAGTAGTTCCCCTGAAGTTCCTGGAGCTATTCCAGTTTGTAAGTCTCAGTGCTTACAGTATTAGGGGATTGTCATATCCTTTCCCATATTTGGTTTTATCAGATGGATGTAGTAAAGCAGTTTGAATTATTAATGGCTCTGGGACATGGGGAGCAATTACTATGCAGAAGGCTATTAAACTTTGCTATGATTTTATATAAACAAGGAAAAATAGAGAAAAGAATATATATTCAATGCCTTCATAGCTTACAGCAAAACTAGTTTAATTAACCTCTTTTTTTCTGGCTCCTTATATAATTTATATACTGCTGTTACAATTTTTTATATTCTTAAGAACTAATGAATGAATCTTCATTTCTGATAAAATCTTGGCATAGGGCTGAGGTCTTTTTTGAAACAGTGGTCAGTCAGTGCTACTGTTTCAGAACTGTGGTGCCCTGTGGCAGAGAGAGATGGGAAAACCCAGCAATGGTAACATAATCCTTTGGGGTGTTTATTTTTCCTTACCTGCAATGAATGTGATTGTTAGAGACGTAAGTCATGGTGATTTGTAGTACAGGTTGTTGATTTTTACAAATTCTCCATTTTCCATTTTGTTGCATATGCAGTCAAATACTAAGTAGTAATCTTATTTAATATATGGTACTGTGTGTGCACATTCTCCACTGGAAAGGAAAAGAGAGAATTTGCAAGAAATTATCTAAACCTATGGGCATTTGGCTCCACCTTCAGAGATAAGAGGGAGCAAGTGACAAAGCTTTCTTCACTAAGCTGCCCTGCCTGCCTTTTCTCAGAAGTGTAATAATGAGACTTTCTTCCCTGTGTCCTTAATGAGCTGTAAAGGGAGCTTGGGTGGAGCTTATGCCTGGACCTTGGTTTATAGATAGTTGTGTGATCAGCAGCAAAAAACTGAACATCAGTGGGACAGTCTCTAGTTAATGTTATCTGTATGCTTTGCAGAAACCAGACAGTATTTCTCCTTGTGAAATAGAAGTGTCCAAGTAAATAAATGGCAACCCATTTTGATTTTCAAATGTATGATAGGTTATGGTATCTGTATATTAAATTAATGTGAGAATGGCTGCTTGAGTTTGTGTAGAATTAGAATTGTGTAGTAAGTAGAATTGTAATAATGTCTTTTTTTTATCTTCTGTTGATCCCTTAAAGCATGATTCTCTTTTTTGGTTTCAGGGGAGAGTTTGTTTTGTTTTCCCAATTCACTTGTTGTAATTATTTCTTCTTTGTTTTTGAGTATTAAGAAATAATTCTGAATGTGTCCATTTTCATTTTTCTTTATAGGTTCTGCCCAGTTGTCACTTTCTGGGGCAAGTGTTATAGAAAAAAATGACTGTAATGACACTGTAGTTTTGCCTTGTTACGTGACTAATCTAAAGCAGAACAGTGAAAATGCCATGTTTGTTACATGGAAAAAGGAAGGAGTTACAATTTTTTCTTATCATGGAGGAAACAAGAAGTTTAATAGAGATCCCTCGTTTTTGTCTGCAAGATTTTTATCCCAGCCGGATTTAATCAAGGGTGTGGCCTCACTGGTGCTTGGCAGTGAACAAGCAACTGTTGGAAATTACAGCTGTAAAGTAACAGAATCAAACAGAGAAGGTGAAATAAAAATGGAACTTAAAAACAGCTCAGGTGAGTTGCCTCCTGTTGTTTCAGAACCTATTGAAAGGGGAAAGCAAACAAAATCTTAAGGGAAAGAGGAAAATAATGAACATGGGAATGTGTTCCTTTAAAGTGGAATACAGAATATGTAGCGCCCAGGCCTTCTAACTTGTAAGCTAATATGGCTTATTTAGGTTTGAGTTAGAGGGGAGTGCTTCCATGGGAAACATCTGAACACATTTTTTCATTCGGGAATGTCTGAGTATGATTTAGGTCCCATATAGGAAAATCCTTGCTTCCCCACATCTTTTTGATTATGTAGGTGCTGATATATTCAGCAGTCTCATGTTATTGCGTGACATATTTCTGATCGTCTTCATAATACTGAAATGTATACATCTGTCACAGTGTCTGCAGAGATCTTTTCTTGGAAGAATTGCTTCCTGCAACTTTTAACTCTGCTGGAAACTACAGGTAGAACTAATAGAAACTCTGTTTTAAGAGCTCTAAAACTCAGTCTGAAAGTAGGCAGTTTTCTAGTGAGGTTGAATATGCTACTGCTAGATGGCAACTTGTTGTGGTTTTCTAGCATTAAAGGTCGTCTTCAAAAGATGGTGTGTAAAGTGATGTTAAAATGAATGAAATTCACTACATTAATTTCTCATCTAGACAGCTATTTTACTTTTATCTTGTCGGTCCCAGCCCACGTTCTGCAGTGCCTCTGCTGTTGGATAATGGGTTCAGCTGTACCTGTGTTATCTGTCCAGTGCTATGCAGATGTGGCAGTTTCAGTAGACATAGGTGTGCCCTGTTCATCTGTTTTGCACAGGAGACCTGCCTCTGGAGAGCTATTCAGAAGCACTGAATGTGTTGCATATATGTAGCACATGGAGCCTTACCCACTCACTCTAGAATTTTTTTTGGTTTTGCTATTAGTTTTCACGTTTCACAATAAAATATTTGTGAAGCTCAAACAGATGTTGTTTGTGTCCTGCTGCAGGCATTTGTGTAATTCTCAGTTGGGTCTAGTTGTTGAGTTAACCATATACCCTGCGTAGCAAATGTGATCCTGAAATTGAGAGGGGCACAGCCACTGAAAGGGAAGATGCTAGAATATCATTATATTCTTAGAACGCTGCAAAAACAGGGAAGAGATATACACAGTTTCAGTTTCCTTCATCTCTTACAGCTTAATTTTTGACTATTTATGCAATTCAGTGTTACCCTCCAGAAGAGGAAGCAAGGCTTTAGAATGTAGGAGAATCAAGTTCCATTTGCAAGTTTTATTTTCTCTGTGTTTATAATTATGAAATCGGTATAAAGACAACAGAGCAGGAAACTGATACAATTTTTCTAATTTCATTTTCTAGTTGTCAGTTGCGGCGACGAAACACCAGAGGAAAAATGTGGTTAGTGAAAAACTCATAGTTTTGAGGTTGCCTTAGGTTTGAGAGTATATGCTAGAAAATGTAAAACTTAGGTTTGAGGGTGAAGGAAAACACAGTCGCTTGCTCTCTCTCTCAGTTCTTCTGCACAACTTTTTGTTGCTTGCTCCTCCTCAGTGTTCTACAGAAACTCTTGAGACAATCAAGTAATCGAAGAAAGTTTAGTGAGTGAGTTTTGAAAAGGGTTAGCGGATAATGGGAATCCTGTACCAGTCTTCACTGGGTCATTTCTGAGCAATGAATTCATGCTGTCACTACTAGCATGTTCCAATTTGATGCTTTAACAAAGACAGTCATACAAGAGCCAGCTATCCTCCATCTCTCTTAAAGAATTCCTGGATTCACCTAGGCAGTGGGTAAGAGTGTGAGCAAGATTTCTGTGCAAGTGCCCTCATCTTTGTGCACAGACACACTTTCCTGATCAGGAGAGTGACTGTCAAGTTTTCCTGTTTCTTTTTCTTTTTCCTCTCTTCATCTCTTTTCTTGCTGCTGTTTCTCTTCTTTCATTGTCCTTCTTGTTTCTTCTTTTCTTCCTTGCCTTTTCCCCCTGTTTCCTTTCCCTTTGCTCTTCTCTTCACTCTTCTTTTCCCCAGTCTGGAAGTCTCTCTTCTTAGCTTGGAACTGACTGTCTTGTATTGGCTCTCAAAACACTACTTTATGCCAGGAGTTCAGTTGATTACTATAAGGCACCAGAGTAAGGGAAGTATATTTCCAGGAAAATGCTTTCAGCATTTACTCTTCCTTGCATGTTGCATGTGTCTGCAGTATTGCAAGCTCTTCTGTACAGGAAGTTCTTTCAGATTCCAGGACCAGACCACAAGTGGCTCTGTGTTGCATGTGAAGCCCCTGCAAGATACCAGGCTTCTTGGTTGCTTTCTCTTTACTCTGGATAGTGTCAGCTGGAAATGCTGCAGAGGAAGTGAAGTGGCTCTCAGAGTCTCTGCTTGCAGTTACTTTCTTTAATTATTTTCAGTTGCATCAAACAGCATCACTGGGATTTGGCTTATCTAGGGAGTGCCTACTGTGCATTACAAGTTACTGTTCAATACTAGTTGCTTTTTCAATATTGCGAATGAAGCAAAAAGCCTTGCATTAAACAATTCAATGAATCAACCTTGTTTTGGAGAGTTAGAAGCAATTTCTCCATTCTCTTGCCTTCCGCTTAATGTTTGCCTTGCATTTCTGTTGTTTGCACTGCATCTACTTCTATGACCTCTTGTGGGAGGAGGGGACAGAAAGATGGAAATGGGTGAACTTAGAAGCTGCCCTCAGGTTATTTAATTGGCATTTAAAATTGTGAGGTATTGCTGCTTAATTACGTGTTTCTGGAGCAATGGATACAACTTTTATGTATGGAGAAAAATGTAACAAATGCATCTTAATAAAGACTAGAAATTTGTTTGGAAGCAAATATGCAGGCAGAGGAATGGTGGAAAGTATAATGTAAGAAATGGAGACTTTGGATTCCACTGAGTGAGCCTAAATGAATATATGAGCAGAGATGCAAGAATTAACTGCATTTTCTAGTTCAATGGAGATATTTTCAGAATTTCATGTTGGAAGGTGGCTTTCAGGGTCTTGAAGCATGACTGACTGAACAGCCTATGGCATCCAAAATGCAGGGAGAAAAAAATCTAGATGGATGATGTTGGGAGGACTTAAAATTGTTTCCCTCTCACTTAGACTAGCTCCTGTATTCCTTACCACACATCTGAATTTTTTTCCGGAGTTACTACCATTGAAAGTAGAGCAGAATGGCTAAGGAGGCATCAGATTGGACCTTTCATATCTTCTCTGCTTAGCCTAAACATTGTTTTTCTGATTTACAGAGATTTTTGTAGTTCCACAAGTTCAGTAGCTTGTAGTGCCAAAAATTAGCACCAGCATATTCTCTGCTCCAGTGGAAGTTAATAGTTCCAGTTTGGAAAATACAGGGATGGCTGGAAGTACTCAAAAAGTAGGCTGTCACACAGAAAAATACAAAGGTAGAGGACATAGGTTTCTTAGCCTATAATAATTCTTAATGCTAAGTTACATATAGTTTTGAGTTATCTATGGCATAGCCTAAGAGGAATGATAAATACAAAGCAAATAGCTTCAGTTTTTGTTATCTTCCTACTATTTTTCTTTGTTTATTCTCTAGGATCATGGTTCCTTCTAGTGGAGAGGGCTGTCATCATATCATTGGTGTGCTTACTTGTTATTTTATGTGCAGCTCAGTTAAGTTTTATTGGTAAGTATTTACTCTTTAATTCTTTGCAGTTGCTGATTTGTCCTGAAATCACTTCCATGCATAAAGGCATCCATGTAAAATGAAGGGTAGTACTCACATCTAAAAGATATATGGAAATTAATCCAGATAATACACAGAAGCATGGTGTGTGTGAAGCTTTTCTTCACAGTTGATTCACCATGACACTATTGAGTAATTAAAAAATGTTTCATTATATGGCCATAAAATCAATATGATAGAAGGATGGTGCTCTCTTCTTGATACAAATATTTTCATTAGTCTTTTAGCACTGGCTTAGCACTATAATTTAACACTGACATCAGTGCTTTTGTTAAATGTTTTTAGAGGCAATAGATCAATTTACCAGTGAGAGACATCCTTAGATGTTCTTTATACACTGTTGTTCAACATCTGTGCAATGCAGAGTGTGCTTTATGTCGTGGTTTTTCAGATGGTGCAATTTGTTACCTCAGTCTTTGAGTTTTTTAGCCTTTTTCAATTTGTAGACTTCTAAAAAAATAAACAAAAAAAGAAACATTTCAGCTAAGAGTCAAGTCTGTATGAAATGGAAAGTAATTGCACTCAGAGTGATTTGTAATAATCACATACATATTCAGTGCTGTATAACTTCCTTTATTACTTTCTCGTGACTCTCTGTAAGTGTTTGTTACTCTTCAATGATTTATCCATGGTCCAAGGTTGAAAACTAATACATACTTTAAAAAATTGTTTTATCTCTGTATTGTTATATTCCTAATTTTCATATTTTATAATGGGATAGGAACTCTGATCTGTTCAGTACTTGTCATTGCCCTGCGTTCATAGCAGAACTTCCAAAATTTTTTAGGAAAAAAATAATTTCATGGAGAAGCACTGTCATTTTATAAGAGTAATTTTAGCGTGCTTGGATGTTTTTGCACCTGGGCAATTCATTGAAAGGTCTTGGCTTATGTGGGGAAATGAAGTGTCCTATCTCTAACTTAATAAATATGGGTGTACTTATTTGTTGGGATTTTTTCGTGTTGGTGCATTTTTTTTTCATTAAATTTTGCTCTTTTAGATAACCTAGGAATTCACCAATGATACTTCATACCTTTAAACAGGTTGTTAAATTGGGCAGGATTTTTTCTGTGTACTATTCTGAAATGTTTGTTTTCTTGGTTTTGTGCATTGGGGGATGTTGTATTGGATTGTTTGAGGTGGGTTTTTGGGACTTTCATTTACAGGATTGGCTTTTAGGATTTAGATTCCTTTGGGGACAGAGGTGATGTGTCTGAGCTTGCACAGTGTCATAAAGAAGAGAATGAAACCTGGAATTTCTAAATCCCTCTCTTGGACACTCACCTGAGTAACAAATTTACTGTAACATTTAAATATCAACAGTGCATCTACCTGAATTAACCTGTACAGTGTTCCAGAGTTATTCTGATAATGTATCAGCTGAATTGCATGAAAGGAGAAAGTAATAATT
The DNA here is from genome assembly GCF_015832195.1 of Motacilla alba alba. Lineage (NCBI taxonomy): Eukaryota > Metazoa > Chordata > Aves > Passeriformes > Motacillidae > Motacilla > Motacilla alba. The sequence continues at coordinate 28,195,064 of NC_052016.1, read as the reverse complement.
TGACTAGAACCCTCATGCCAGGTGTCATTTTTCTGAGTAAGCCATATTAACCATATCAATCAATAAAAACAAATCTTGTGAGTGGATAAATTTTAGGAGTTTGAGTTTCTTTATTTAGGAACAGTCTGAGTCATAAGTCTGTGTTTTTCAGTTAGAGAATCTGTGAGTCTGATTGTTTTCCTCTCTGTCTCTTTAAGGATTAAAATATGAAATTGAATCTCAGAGGAAAGTGTGCATTATTGTAGCACTTGTCATCTTTGCAGTTGTAGCTGGTATAGGTGCTGCTCTTTTTATCCAAGGTAAGTGATTAAAATTGCTCTTAATTTAAGGGAATAAGAGCAGAAAAGAATCTCTGCAATTCTGTAGTATGGAAGTTAGTACCACCTATTAATTGCCATCTACTAATTTTTAAATAAAAAGAATATACAGACTACAGCAGAAACAGCATTGGAGTTGTCAGGCCCTCAAGTGATCATAGGAAGATACTGACTCAAAATTTATATATATTTTCTATCCTACTGCCTTGGGTGAATATTAGGGACCAGAGAGTGACTTCTGGTTTATTCAGTGGGAAATTTGGTGATGCTAGTGATTTATGTTTGTTGCTTTATGCGTTGATCCAGTTAAAAATTTTGGTTTTACTGATTCCCACATAAATGTTTGCAGATGGCTATACTGTACAGAATCAGGCTGGTCTTGGCCTAATTGTAATCCCTGCTGTGATTTTGGTACCGCTTCAGTACGTCATGTTTGGAATTGGTGAGTATTTCTTTACTCACTAACACGTGGATTGAAGCAAACTGAGCTACTCCCATAATCTACAAAATATTCTAATTTTTATAAACAGGTGCTACAATAGCACCCTGGGTTCATCACATTTATAGTATCTTGAAACAAAATGTTCAGCCACAGAAGAAGTAGGAGCTACCTGCTTGAACAGTGAAATTTAGGGTAGCATATCTGAGTGATTTCTGCTCACCCTTCCTGGGTTTAGGTAGTGGGTTGAATAATTGGCTCTGAGAATGTTGATTCCATTTTTTCTAATGGTGGTTTGTTTATAATGTTATTTATAAACATATAATTGTATGTGTGTGTATACATACAGGAGCCTTGACTTGCAGTGACTTATAGGTTTGTTACCACACTGGTTGGCTAGGCTTAGAATTTAGGAGAATCTGATTTCTAGCTTTATGCAATTATCTGTATTTTATGTCTCTGTAGTTAAATTTTATAATTTTGGTTTGTTTTTTTTTTCCCCCAGTTTTTGACAGTCTACTGCAGGCAACGTTGGCTCTGATAGGTTTGAAACTTCTTGGGTTTATAATTGCTGTAGTTGGTTTTGCACTGTGTGTCCCAGGTAAGCAGTTAAGTTTTCTGTGAAAGTGTGCCTTTTACTCTTTTCTACACCTGATGTTTGTTTATTTCTAACACTAAAACTTTGTGAAAATGGCTTCACTACATGGAATGTTAGCTAGTAACTTCTGTAAATGTAGTTTAGGACTACTGTGCTAATACTTCTGTGTGGTGAAAGAAGAATAGCCTAAAAGAAGTATTATATACATCAGTTTCACGACTGCATTCTGTAAGCATCTGCTTAAAAAAAAAGTTAATTGTTTTAATTTTACATGTTAGTGTTGATTTTGGGTGACTATTATTGTTATTCTTACTGAGGCCTAGAGTGTTTAGAAATTAAATAATAATAATTTTCACATGTTAAGTGATTAAATCAGAAATTCCTTGCTAAACTGAGTCCATTAATATTTCAATGAATACCATTAAAACACATTAAGAACGTAAATGTAGAAACAGTAAACCTGGATTTGTTCTCAGGCTGTTGTAAGTGTGGTGGTGGCTGACACTCTGTTTCATCACTGAAAAAACTGTCACTGTGGTGAAGGAACACCAGCTAACCACCACACACAGTGATGTCCCTTATCCCTGCCCCTAGCCTCCCTTTGTCCCCTCCCTGCCTTCCCCTGTGCCACCAGAGAACCCCACAGCACAGAAAAGGGTCAATTTAGGTCTAGTTGTCCTTGGCAATATATTTAGTAGGAGAATGCATATCCTGTTCCTTGTAGGCACTTTATGCTCCTCATTTATTGTTTTGTACAGGTACTCTTCATTTTAGTAATTGATTTGTTCGGGGATTTAAGACCTATTTCTCCTTGAAGTGGTTTCTAAAGATTTATCTAATCTGGGTGAAATGACAGCCCTTTCAGTGGACTTGTGATTTGAATTTTATGCTTATTGTTTAGTATTTACAGAAGTATTTGTAAGTTCTGTAAGTTATAATAGTAAAATAAACTGATGAGAGATTTCTGGTAAAGCATTAACACAGGGATTTTTTTTTTGAGATTTTAGAATGCTTGTAAATGCAAAGTGTCCCTAGTTTTTTTTCAGGGTGTTCTTCTCCAATACATACATTGTAGTGTTACCTGTATCTCTTGGAGTTCAGCTCAGTGACCCTGAACTGTCAGAAGAAACAGCTCATCCTGGATTGAGCTGGCAGATAGTTGTAACAACAACAGTATTGTATTCTGTCATGTAATACAATTACAGGCCAAAACAGTTGGGATTGAAGATCTATCAGCTAAGCAGGATAAATCAGTAAATGCCTCTGTATCATTAAAGAATGTATACAAAAAAAGAAATATGCAGGAGTAGTTCTGGGATAGCTTTGAAATTGAAATTAAACATGCCTTTATCAGGTTTATTTATTTTACTAAGCAGTTATATCTGAAAATAAGAGTTTGTTCTTTTTTTTGTGTCAGTTGACACAGTTCTTTTATTGTGTTTTTCCCAGCATGTCCTCCATTACATGGGTCTGTTCTGATTGCTGGCTTAGCTATCATGGCTATTGCAAGTTTGCTTAGTCTGGCTTACGTGTTTATTATGGGTAAGTAGCACCTATTATTCAGTATTATTTTCCTTTCAAGTAGACATAATTTATCTGAGCACAAGGTGTGATTTCACAGTTACATAGTTTTAAAAATTACTGAAAAGTTGTCTGTATGTGTTGGCTTTGTTTCATAGAGTGTGTGGGGATTCTTGAGTTAAGAAACCCACAGTTTATCATCATAAACTGTTTCAAGATCAACACAGCCAGGTTTCTTAAGTAATAGTGTTTCAGTTGTAGGAGGGATGTTGCTGTTTAAGTTCTGCATTTCCACAGTTGGCCAGTTGGATCTTAGAATGAAGAGAGCAGAAGGGTGTAAAGGATTCTGTAGAGTGGCTTGTGGGATGGTGGTGACAAAAGCTTATCAAAACATGGATTTAAAGAAGCAAAAATCTGCCTACTGATTTGCACTAGTTAGAGGTAGGTTAAAAGAAGAGCAATTTGAATGCACACCTGTCATTTTAGTGAACCCTGGTTTTCCTCCTGCTTAATTTTAAAACCCAGGAGAAAAGAATAGCAAGGCATTTTTCAGAAACTGATCTGTTCATCAGATCTCAAAAAGATGAGAGATTTAAAGATGTGCTAAATAAGCAAAACCCAGCAATGCTGTGTGATTGGAATGCTGGCACACGACAGCATAACATTGCATGGACGCTACAGCTTGGGTCAGAGTGGCTTTGGTTTCAAGCTGTGCACAGGCTCTTCAAACACCTCGTTGTTGTCCACCCTCTGTGAACAGAGAACTGTGCAACTGAGGATATGTTGCTCCAGGCTCATGCTGCTGAAGTGTTTACAGTGAGTGCAGTCACAAGTCTGCACTAAACCATGCAGTCTCCCAAGTTAATGTGTGCACACCACATGTGGGCATGGCCAGAAATAGACCCTGAGACAGGGAGAATTTCCAGTAGAGAAGAATTAAGGCAGAATGCCTAATATTTGATATCCAAGATAAATGAAGATGAGTCAAAAATATGGCAGACGTGAATCAAGCCGTTTTATAACAACAATAAATTTATATTTTATTGACTTTGGTTTACTTCTATAAACTTGTATAGTATTTAATGCTGTGTGCTCATGGTATGCATAAATGTTGCATTTCTGGTTTGACTGTGCTGGCTGAAGAAGTCAAATGTGACTGTTGGAGTAGATTCTAGCATACCAAAATAAGCACAATGAATAGTGAGTAACCGAATTCACCTTTAGAGCTGAGTGCATGAGTGGGGCAATTCACACGCTGGATGTGATAAAATTATTTGGTTCCTCAACTGGAGAGTGCTTGGAGACTCTAAGATTTCCAGATCATAGAATTAAGTACCTTTGGACAGGGAAGCTGCAATTCTGTGTGTTATAACTCTGTTGCAAGTTTTATCAGTAGACAATATCTTATCCAAGGTAACAAGTGACAAGATGAGAGGAAATGACCTCAAGTTGTGCTGGGGAAGGTTTAGATTGGATATTAGGAAAAATTTTTTCTCTGAAAGGGTGGTCAAGGATTGAAACAGGCTGCCCAGGACATGGTGAAATCACAATCACTGGAAGTGATGTTTAGCCCTTTGGGGACATGGGTTAGTGGTGGTGATGCTGCTTGGGTTGGGCCTGCTGGTTGCTTGGGCTTGATGTTCTGGGAGGTCTTCTTCAACCTTAACAATTCTATGGTTCTATGTTTTTATTTGGTTGATTGTGACATTTATTCATTTGCTTGGTCACTTTTTTGTAATTATTTTAGGTTCCAGAATGAAAGATCATCCTCGTCCAGGGGTAAGCTTAAAATTAATAAATTTGGGGTGACTAGATGGCTCAGGGGATTGTAGTGAGATACTGAACCTTTCTTCACTAGTTCGAATTCAGACCAGGTTGGTAGCAAGCAACAGTTCTGGCTGTGTAACAGATGTCTAATGTTGAGTGAGTTGGTGGTCTCCATTGTCCCTATTGAGTGTGTCTGTAGCGCTGTAATTGCCACCCTGATGTAGGGCTACTCTGACAGTTGTGCCCACATGGAGTTTCCATTGCTGTCACGGAAAGGTGGTGGAAGTTTGGTGTTCTTTTACAATGCACTCTTTCACCTGAATATTTAAAAGCGATTTTGCTCACCTTATTAAAAAGCTTTTTCATTAATGTGAGTGTGAAACATCAGGTGGCCTGTAAGAAAGACTTAAAAGGTTTTTTCCTGTGGTCTTGTACACCAGAACCCTTTGGTATTCTCTTCAGTTCGTGGCTATACAGATGGCATAACCTTGAACTTTTTCCTGATTTTCTTATAATGCCCCATAATTTGATGAGACCTTCTGAAAAGAAAGTGCCTGTCTTTAGGTAACACAGAACAAACTGAAAAATACATTGTTTTTTTAAAAGAAGGTTTTTCAGTTGGTAGTTTTGAGTTGTAGAATAATAATTTCCAAACAGTAATTTTCACAGACTTACACAGTGCTTTTGAGTGATCCATGAATGTGAACTGCCTGATTTCTGGTGTTTTCCTGAAGCAAGGAAAGAGGCGCAGCTGTACAATACCAGCAAAACTTCCTTGCAGCAGGAGGATCTGGCAAATACTAACTTATCCCACCTCCTGGATGCCAGCCATCATTTGAGACACATTTTCAGGTCTCCAGTCTAGAGCCTGAGACCCAGCTGTTGAAGGAAGATGGTTTCTAACAGTGACAGCTGATTGCAGTTAGGACAAGAGATTTTTAGGTTTGATTTTGTTTTTTTTAAATTTCCTTTCCTTTTGCTCATCCATTTTCATTGTAAGGAATAGTGTTTCAGAGGATTAGTCTTTCTTTATGGAAGAAATATAAGTGCACAGAGTTTAAAAAGATGGAAGGAAAAGAGGTTAAGAGATGTTATAAAAATGAGCTGAGAAATTAATTGAAAGTAGTCTTCATTCAATATGAAATCTTGCCTTTATCTAACATCCTTGTGCTTACTTGTAGAGTGGAAGTAAACCAGGCAAGAGGAGGGTGGGGTTTTTCCTTAACTTAGCTTTGCTTATAAATAAACTTTGAACTAGAAACCAGCATGCAAAATAGCGTCCTTTGATGAGAACTCTGTTCTCTTTATGAGCTGCTCTCCTCACAAGGTGGTCTTCCATGGCAGCAAGGAATTGAGAAATAAATAGCCACAGGAATGAACATCATGTTACTCTCTGAATTTGGGACAGTAATGAAATCAAAAGAAGTTTTTAAAACTTAGAGGTCATTGGAAACCTCAGCTAGTACAAATATGTTCTTTGCAGCTGCAGATAGGTGAGGGCTAGATACAGGGGAATTCAAGTGATATAATTTGTGTTCATGAACTTAGGGCTGCTAGGGAAAGACATGGTGGAAACTGGAGTGTGTTAACATGCTGCTTGTCTCCATCAAGGGCTCTTCAGCCTGTATTGCTGTGCTTTGAGGCAGTAAATAGGTATGAAGTAATTTTAAGAATACACTTTGATTCTGTGTCATCTAATGACTATGGAAAACTTAATATTGGTGAAGGGCATCTTTTTGACACTGGGGCACGCTTAAAAAATTATTATTGGGATTTTCCTGAGTCAGAGGGCGAAAATGTGTTTTTGAAATCTGCCATCTTAACCAAGTCCTGATTTTTTAATTTTTTTTAGCATTTCTGTAGGTTGCATGTGTTGTTTCTGATGATTGTCTACCAGACTAAATGCATAACTGTCATGTATTTCTTTCTGAGGAGATTCCACTTGATTTGCTTGGCTACTAATTTTCTTTTCTTTTTTAGTCCTGCTGCTTTGTTACTAACCATTGATCAAATGACAGAAGTTATCAGTTAGGTTTTAGAGCTTAAAAGTAGTATCTGCATGGCTTCCGCTGCCACCTAGGGGTATTTCATCTGGGTAAACATCACAGTAAGGGAAAACTACTTGGAGAATGCAGCTATTGACTGATAAAATATTTTTTCAGACCTTTAGTCATTAATTTGATTAACATTAAGCTTTCTTCGTTTTTGTAGAATCACTACTTACTGTATATGTCAATTAGAGTAATTTAACTGTGGCCAGCCAGAAGTAAACATGAAGGCTTTTTATACATATATATATTTTTAAATGTTTTGCAGAAAGCTGTAGAAGAACCACTAAATGGTAGGTGATATTCAAGGTTTATCTTCTCATTAAGGGATTAATTATGGATAAAGATGGTTCTAGTTCCCACAACCACAACACTAAGATGGCAGATCAGTGTGGCAACTTGGGTGGCTCTGTGAGTCAGTAAGAGTTTGATCTTTCAATAAAATGTTGCCTGCAGCTCCAGACTCCCTGTTTTATGCCACTGTGCTTGCTAGCCCTAGGCACTGTTTGACTGTTTTAGGACAAATCTAGTATCTCACTATACTGTGTCCACCCTCTTTACTTTGTATGAGCTTTTAAGTTGTCCAGCTTTTAAGGGAAGAAGAGGGACTTGTATTGAAAATTCATGCTAATTCATAAAGATTTATTTGGGTGAAATACTTAATGATCACAGCCAAATCTATCCTTACCACTCTATTCTTTCTGTATTTCCTTGGGTTGGGGAAACTCTCATGGTGTTGAGAGACTGATAGCACTTAAGGTGAGGGAAATTTACAGTGAAAAAAGGATGACTTGGAATTTTTTTTTTGCTATTGTGTTCACTAATGCTGACTAGTAGCAAGTTCTAATCTGAATTTTAGAACTAACCTGAATATTAACCTGTAAAGCATTTATTTCTGTTTCACTCATTACTAATCCATCTTCTTGACTTTTAAAGATGCAAAAGGAGTGATGTTAGAATGATGGTAAGTCTAACAGATGCTTGTTTTAATGGCTAAGCATTTGAGCGTTTTGATGTTTAGAGTAACCCAGTACTACTTCAGTGAAATTTGGAGGACAGGTTTCAGGGTAGGTGCTGTTCTTATTCAAATTGTATTTAATTAAAAAAAAAAAATACACGTATCCCATATCAAACATAGGGGAAGAATGTGTATTCCTAAACAGGGAAGAGGATTAGTCAGTGATAGAACTGTACAATAATGTGTTTCTGATCAAATGTGGAAAGTAAAATATATTTGTTTCCTTTTTGCTTGTGTAATATTTAAGATGCATGGAATGGTGGTGGGTTGTTCTATTTGGGTGTGGTTTTGGGTTTTTTGTTTTTGTTTTATTGTTGTTGATATAACTAAGCTTTCTCTCTGCATTTTAATTGGTGATCCTCAATGGAAATTCACAGGAAAGTGGTTTAAAATTAACTTTCTCTCCCCCTCTTTAGATGTTACTTGAATTCTCTGGGTTTTGTTAGATTGTATTCCAATCAGACTTCACTCAATTTATTGTTTATCAGATTGCTCTCATTGGAGAGCTTAAATTTTAGGCTAGATAATAAGGTTTGAAAATGAAAACAGTACTATTGAGTCTTTTCTATTCAGCAGCTGTACTTTTCATGGGAATAGGATAAAAAAGCATTTGTTGATGCTGTTGTTGCTTAGGTTTCTCCCTGAATTCTGAGCAAGCTTGTCATGAGGTATCACTAGACCCTTAGCCTAATATTCCTGCATTCAATTACAACATTTTGCTACTTGGGAGGAAGAGTAAACTCACTCCAAATCTGATAGCTCTCTTGAAATACTTTTATATCATGCCATTTCTATGGCATGAGCAAATAAATGAGGTACTAGTTAGCTCTAATTGGAAAAAGGTGTATGAGTTTTAAAAACAGGTTTCTTTACAAATATCATGTGCTCTTCAACTTGTGTTGCTTATGACTACTACATTTGGTTCATCCAAATATCCCATATAATTATTTTCTAAACCAATAGCAATACAGGCACTTCTACAGTACAAAGGACAAGTGCATTGGTGTCTCATAAACACATTGGTAAATGTATACCAGTCAGTGTAATCTGAGCTGGATGGAGTGGAAGGCAGGGCCTGCTCCAGGACTGGCTACTGCTTATTCTTGACAGAGTTGAGACCAGGAAACAAGTAGATATTTGCCAGTCCCTTGCATTCAGAGCAGACTAGAAGGGAGATCAGGATGGGCTCTCTGCAGTTACCTCATCCTGCTGAAGAACAAGGCAGACTTTCGCTTGCAGATGAATTTTAAATAAGTTGCCTGTTTTTTCTTGGGTCTCATTTAGGTTATGAAAACCTACCCTCTGGTGCTGAGGTGGAGCTTCCAAAAGCACAGAAATTGTCAACTACTATTTAATTTTAGGGTACAGGTACAAATCTGTCTGTTTTTTCTGCTCTGGAAGATGGCTCCTAACCAGTGACAGAAGGTTTTACAGATGGAAGGCAAATGCTCTGACTCACACTTTGGAGGCAGTAACCTATTGAGCTTTACCTGCTTCTGTGTTAACGTTCCCTGGAAAACTCACACTCAGACTGAAGTAGGGATGAATCAGATGCTGAAGCTGACCAGCTTACAAAATAGCATGTGAAAGTAAACTAGCATTAGAATATATGGACAGGATGGGTCAGGCAGCTGAGCCTGTGAGCCACTTCAGCTTGAATGAAATTGAAAATTAATTGAAATGAAAAAAAAAAAATCTGTAAGCTGTGACTTGCATAGGGAGCACAAAACATTGCTGTTCTTCCCAAACAATATTCCTTTTTCTTTCTTTTTAAATTCCCAGAACTGCAGAGTTATGTGATGCGTATATAAAAAGTACACCGTTGTTGATACACCGTGGCCTTGAAGATGCACTACTCATCAAGAAGAAATTCAGGATTCTAGTTGTTTTGCATGTGTGGCAGAAGTGCTTTTGATATAAATGACATAATTTTATAGTCACAGCAGCTGTAGCAAGGAACATGTGTGTTTGCCCACATGTGATCTTTATTTTCTTTTGTTATGGTGTATATGGGATGGTTGAGGGTGAGAATATAAAAAGCACTATTTGCCCAGTACAGAGTCTCCCTGCAGTAATCCTTAGTGGTATTATTTTCAAAAACTGTCATTAATCACTGCTTTGATAATGGGGCCTGCTGAGCCCAGAGATTGCAATACCATTTAGACTATTGTTTTCTTTATTTGTGTGCATGGACAAAGTATGGTTTATGTGTATGATACAAGCAGGAAGTAGAGATTGTACAAATACATATTTTCTGACAATTCAGCAAATTTTTATTAAAGAAATACAAAGTTACACACAAAGTTGCATTAGTACAAAGTTTACTCCCAGCTCTCCTGAAATTATTAACAAAGTTCTAATTCCACAAGATGTTAGTATTCCTCTCTGTGAACAGTAGTCATGTGTGATCTGGTGGCTGATATTTTTGTCCATTGAGAGGGCTCTCCATTCCTCCTCTGTATCCTTTGAAGAGAAACTGCTCAGCTGTTGGAGCCTAATTCAGCACTAGAATTACAGAGCACAGGAGCTGGTAATCTTAATGCTGAATTTGGTTCTTGTGTGTGTTCATGTTGTGCAGTGTGTAGAATTGGAAGCAACTTCAGGCTTTCTTAACCCAGTGAATTTGTGAAAGTTGTGGACGCTTCATAAAAATAGAAGTTTCCTGTTTAGTATATTTTTGACAGTTCAAAACCTTGTTTTCTTGAATGGAAAAGAGCTATATAATTTCTGGCCCAGGTTTGTGTTGCTGCCATTACATCACAAATATATAAAATAAAAAGTAGGAGCTGACGAGGAGTGAGGAAGCTCAGTTTCTGTATATATCTAATGATATGGTTAAAAATCAGTTTACTAGGACTTGCACATTCCATGAGATTCTGCTATGTTTTACAGCTATTTTGAGAGTTGTTCCAATATATTTGGCTGCTCTTGGACTTTGTGTATGCTTTGTAGAAATCTTGACACTGTTTCCTGTTTATACTAAGGTACTGTATTTCAAAGGCACACATGGTTTTCTCCTTCTAACAATTTAAATCTTGATTTGGAAAGCTGTTGCCAAACAGTCACGTAATAAAATCCATGTTCTTAAAGATCCTGAGTAATTTGGCAGTTCTCAGAATTGAATGTTACAAACCAAGGTTCATATCCATGTTGTGGGTGCATGTTGCAGGGATTTGGGTCTCTGCATGTTGAACTCTGAATCACATTAAGAATTCAACAAAGCAAAATTGAGGTGTCTGATTTTACAGTAGGTGCTGTCGTAATAGTCTGTCTTGCCAAGGCTGCAGGATTGAGCCATTTAAAGCAAGCTATGGGCCAGCCCTCCCTGGGATCAGTGGAACTGGACACAGGGAAGAGGATCACCCATGTGATAAAATATGGGAGAGTCGTGTATGGCTCAGATTTACTGTCCTACTTTGCCAGTGGGAGTATTTACGTAAGGTTTGCGCTCTTACAGATTAATCTTTTGGTGCAGGTTTTTCCATAATCTCAGTGATACCTAACTAAAGATGGGAGATGGTTCTCCATTATAATTCAGAATAAAAATTTTTCTAATTTAGTACTGTGCAATGCTCCCTGTTTATAACTGGTGATTCCCTCTGGCAAGTTGAAAGTCTTAGCAGCAGAGGAATAAAAAACCAAATTAACTGGAATTCTGTTGAGGTTTTCTGCCTTATAAAAACACTTTTATATATAATAGCTTTATGTTAATTTCTGTAAAGCAAACTGCAGCAGAACCCTGCTGTGTCACCGTGGGATCAGGCCAAGCTGTTCCTAGGAATTGTCAAAACCTGAGGAGCTCAGTGGCTGGCTATGGCCTGCAGAATCATGGCCCCAGAAATGGGAGAAACCCACCATCCTTTTGCATTAAGGGCTGGATTTCTTGTAGGTGAGAATTTAAAAGTGAGAGTTCAAAAAGTCATTGGTACACCTAGCCAGCCCTTTCCCACCAGTAATTTAAACCAAAGTTGTTCATAACTGTATGCTTTCATTTGTGTGTGTACATGTGTGTATATATAAATATATAGACATTTTAAATATCTATAGATCTATAGTCTTTACCCAAGAAACTGTTTTTATTTATGAAATATGAAATGATTTTGTAAGTATTGTGCTAATATTCTTTAAAAATAAAGTCATTTTAAGTTGTTTTTGCAGGAGATTTTCTTGTTGCTGGCACATTGAACTTCTGTAGCTGCTTCCATAAATTCATAGTCGTAGCTGCTCTTCTCCCTGTCTTAATGTATTACTTACTGGATATACAGGAATGTTCTTAGGGTTACATAGGCTGCTGCAGATGATTTTGGGTGTGTTTCTCCTTAGAAAGGTCACCCAGATGGTGAAGTGGGTGGTGTGTAGGCTGCCTTCAGTAGCCTACACACTGAAGTAATAACTTCAGTTGTGCTCTCCAACATCAGCCATCAAGTGTTGTCGCCCGAGTGTGCTGTGGGAGGAAATGAGTAACCAGCTGCTGCCGCCACTGTAACTTCAGAAACAGCAGTGCAGCACCTCTGTTCAGTCTGTCTTTGCAGCCCTGAAATGGTATTGCTGTGGGAAGAGTATCCCTTTTGTTACTGCTGAAGCACTGCTGGATGAGTTCTGGATTTCCTGAAGTTGTCTTTAATGTTCATTTGACTGCGGAGAGAGGAGCTGCAAGTCATGCCTGGTAGGCTTTCCACTCACACATCCTCTTCAGTGCAGCTGAGCTGATGGGAACAGTGGAAATTATTGACAATTCCCTTGCTTGTTCAAGGTGACTTTTAACTGTGACTGTTGAACTTCAGTTTCTCTACAGAAATGTTTTGCAACTTCTCTAGACACACTTTTCTCTCTAAAGGAGCCATGAACCACAATTTGAGGTATTTAAACAGAATTTTAACAGTTTTAGAATTTTCTGTGCAGGGACGCAACTGCAGAGTGAACTGCAAGCTCAAGAAAACTGGTCTTAAAGCTCAGGAAAACTGCATGCTGAACTTCGGGATGAGAGAAATGGTGCTAATCTAAATGTATGTGACTGGAAAATATCTCAACACAGTACCATCAGTGATGCCCAGTACCTGTTATCCAGACTGCTCCAGTCAGTTCAGCCAGGAAAACCAACTCAGACCTGAACTTCCAGTCCAGAAGCCTTCTGAAAGCGCTTGATCAGAGCTCCGTAATTCAGCAGTTGCTACAGAGTTACCTGCCTAAGAGTAGAAGTGGACAGCCTCTGGTTCATTTCCACTTAGCAGAAGAATTTATATTTCTTTCCTATGGAAAATAATGCTTTTGTGCTCTAGTGCTCTGTGCCTTTGTCATATATGCAGCCAGTACTGTCATGGACTTACTATACCTGCTTCCTGTATCCTTGAGGATTCTTGCAAAGCTTTCAGGATGAAAAAGTGAGCTGAACTTCCTCTAGTTTCTGTGTTGCTTCCCTACTGTGCCTGTGGCAGAAGCACAGCAGGGGTAGGGCATGGCCTGGGAGGTGCACCCCAAACCCTTGACTCTGCAGCTGGGCTGCAGGAAAAGGGCAAGGAATACACAAAAAGTACAAGAAAAGGGCAGAACCAGACTATTTTTCAATGAAATGATGAATTGGCAAGAAAATTTAATACACAAATGTAAATAGCACGGAGACAAGGATCGTCTGCTCTGGGGGAGGAAAACTGCAGTGTTGAAACAAGTTTTGGTTTCTTTTTTTTTTTTTTTTTTTTTCTTTTTTTAAAGACTACAGACAGAAGGCTTTTGAAATTATTGAGCTGGAGAGTGGGTGCTGTGAAGGGAAGAGGGAGTCTGCCATGAATACAAGTTTGGTGGGAGAATTAAAGAGCATAGGAACTTCAAGTTTGCCAGAAGAGTTTGAACAGTTTCTCCTAACATTGCTAAAATTGATACTTTTGGACCCTCCAGAGTTATGGAACTAACTCCCTTCACTGAAAGGGTTGTCGAGCATGGGAACAGGCTCCCCAGGGCAGTGGTGGAGTCATTGGATGTGGCACTCAGTGATGACAGTTTTGTTGACAGGGTGATGTTCTGTTAAAAGCTGGCCTTGATGATCTTGGAAGTCTTTTCTGACCTTAATAATTCCATGATTCTGTATAGTGCTGCTGTCTGCATGTGACCAAGCAGCTGAGCACATGGAGATCCTTGGGGATGTGCAGTTGTCACATGAAGTCAGACTTTACCTCCACACCTCAGTGATGTCCCCTGGGCACAGCAACTGCTTTGTGCAGAGTAAGTCTGGCACACCTTCAACTTGAATTAAAGTACTGAATTTTACTGTCATTCACAATTTATGTACCTGCAGATAGTGAAAGATTTTGAAACTCCTCTAGTAATTAGTCTTCCCCCTTTCCTACCCCATCCTACACCTTCTCTGCCTTTCTTTTAAGGCTTCACAATAGGTGGGTGCAGGTTAAACTTGGAATGGTTCCCACACCTGGGGAAAAACAAAGGAGACATTTTCAGAATTTGGCTTGAGGGTCCTTGTGTTTGGTTGCATCCTTTTTGTCTTCCAGAAGTGCTGCAGGAATTGCTTTTAGAGCAAGAATATTTGGTTGTATTTTGGGCAGTTGGGTTTTTGGGGGTTTTGTTTGTTTGTTTGTTTTTGTGGGGTTTTTGTTGGGTTGGTTTTTTTGGGGGGGAGGGGGTTGGGGGGGTTTGTTTTGTTTTGCCGTGTAGGAAAGCAGTATTCTTTAATAAACTAGATACATGGGAAAGAGGGAAAAAAACCCATCCCAACAAATCAATGGAAATCCACTGTGCTGTTAACCAGAAGGTTCATCCAAGGACAAATGGAAGTTCAGACAGCAGTAAGGAGAAAAGGGGCCTTTAAGATCTTTTAATTGCAATTAATTTCATCTAAGTTTGAGCGTAGCCAAACTTAGTTTCACTGAAGAAAAAGGTGATCAGGGTTCTCTGGCATTTCTAGTTCAGCTCAGTGAAAAAGAAAATTTACCTATTGAAGTAAAGAAGTAAAGGCACTGTGTTGTGTGCAGAGCTCTGCAGGTATGGGAGTTAGCCTAAGTAGAACTTGGAAGCTTTGATTTGTCCCACATCAAGAAACGTTAAGAATTTAAGGATCATAATAAAATTATATAAATTGTAATTAAAGGAGCCCTGCATGAAAATAGATTCCTTTATATCCTGCACTGTAATTACAAAACAGGTTTTCAGAAACAGTCACTCTGTAGCTGGAGTTAAGAATGAAAACAGAGCCAGGCACTTACTGTTCTAGGAAGTTAGTGAGGTTTTGGCTGGCCCAGATAAACAGGTACCACTGTAGGAACCTAAAATGTCCTCCCTTACCTGGTCTGTAGGTAGGAAATTTTTTTTTTGATAAAGTGAACAAGCTAAAAACTACTGTGATGTTATTTAATGTGATAATGTAAAGAAATGTGGGTTAAAAAGGTGGTAACGAGGAGGAGGGCAATTGTTTTGTCTTTACAGTACCCCTTACCTGCCCTGTCCTCTGATGCTGTGGCCACTGGACAACCTCATCCCAGCGGAAGATTGGGTAGGAGACACTGGGGCCCTGCTGCCTTTGCCTCCTGTTCCACCCTGGGTGCCTCCTCCACTGCTCCCACAGCAGCAGCACAGCCGCTCCTCTCAGGATGCAGGGAGAGGGGGACATGCACCTCCTCTCCTGCCTCCAGCAGGGGTGAAAGAGGCTTCCACTAAGAGGATGAGTGGGGATGGATGCTCAGCAGAGCCTTGGAGCAGGGTATTAGATGTGGTACCCTACTGCCCTTACAGCTCTGTTTATTTAACAAAGGTGATGCCTTGATACTACCCTAGCTCTGTTAGGTTGCCCATACCAGTTCTCTGGGAATGATACAAACCAAACAATAACGGGCAGTTGGGGAATAAAATCACCATATCCTGAACCATGAGGTAGCTATTGGCATTTGCAGTGGCGGTACACCAGAACACCAAAGCATAAACAGCTTTAAATGCCTTACTGAACAGGGAATGAAGTTACAGCATCAATGAGGAAGTACAGTTAACGGGGGATAAAATACGTCATGACTCTGGCAGTCAGAGGGATGGTGACAGAGGAGAAGGTGGTTCTTGTCCCCCAAGGCCAGCTAAAGGAGCTACATCTATTTCATTGGTGACAGTGTGAGCTGTTGACATGCTCTGTGGGTGCATTAGTAGCACAGTGCATGTCAAAGGCAAGAAGGGAAGAGATGCTAATACAAAACAATTGGCACAAGAGAAAAGCCTTATGCTGAAAGGTACGAGTCACTACTTGTTTATTTACCTGCCGTAGAAAACAGCCCATTTACCATGTGCACTTGGTGAAGGTCCATGCCCTGAGCCTGCTCTTAATCCAGGTTACAGCCTGGGGCTCTGAAACCTGAACAAAACAACCTCAGTGCATAGCAGGAACTTCCAGGCCAAGGGCTGGGGAGCAGCAAAGACACAGTGCTGGGAGCTCACAAGGCTTTGTAGAGAAGAGCAGGGACTGGCAAAAGGGAGAAGGAGGGAGAGGCACCAGCAGTATTTTCTCCATGCTGAGCTGGTTGTGGGGGTGTCACAGCAGCAGCTGTAGTTGGTACAGTTCACCAAACTATAGGCAAGGCCTTGCCTTGCCTTCATGCTGCTCCAACACCTTTAACTTCCCCAGCACTGTTCCAGCAGGTGAGGGAAACCTCTGTCTTACTTGGATACTTAACTCCTGTTGTGTGCCATCACCAGTTCAGCTCAGGTTGGTTTCAGCCATCCTGAAGAGAAGTGAGACCAGGTTTTTTGTTGAGTTGTTTCTTAGTATAAATACCTTCATTTGGAAAGTGTCCCCCTTTTCCCAGGGAGTGACAGGGCAAGTGAGGCAGGGCCCATTGCAAGGCTTGTGCTTGAATTCCACAGAACTAGAGAGATGCTAAACCCATAGGACAAAAGGGGGTCTGAAAGCATTGCCCTAGGATGGTCATACAAGTTTGAAGACCCATGAACCTTTTTCTGGAATAGTTCCTAAAGGGAGCTACTTTCTGGATTTATAGGTACTTTTATCAGCCCAGTCAATCTGTGCTAAAATTTATTTTTAAGTAAAGCAAGTATACATGCATTTGCTGTTGTAAGCATGTCTTTAGCATAACATTCCTCAACATGATGATCTCACAAGTCTGAAAAGAACCCCAGTGAAAGAGTAGCTGTGTCAAGGGAAAGACTTTTAAAGCCATACATGTAGGTGATAGTCATACCTCATTGGACTCCAAACATCCCTAGGTGCCAAAGTTCCCTCAGTGCCCAAGAGGAACTGATGACATTTGAAAGTCCTTGAGGACTGCAGTGTCTACTATCTGAATGTCTTGGCGAGAAGACTGACACTCTGCAGCCACCTCTACTGTCTGGATTCTTGAAGGTGTTCTGGTGACCCCAAAGAAAGCAAAACCAGTTTTGCCAGCAAATGACTGAAGATGAGAGGAGGGCTGAGTGTTGTCATTGTGCAGTAACATAAGGGATGTGGAGGGTGGCAGGGAGCAGAGCTCCACATCCTTCGCCTTATTCATAGCTCCACACACCTGCCACAAGAGGGGTCTTAACAAAGTATAATGGCCTACCTGATGCAGTAAAAAGTGGCTTTTTGCCACAGCACTAGGGACCTCTCCTTTATAGAATTGGATCATGCTTCCCTTGTCTGATTATAGCAAAGTGGCCTTCTTTTGACTCTGGTGTGTGATCAGGTCACCCAAAATAAATAAACAAGACCAGTGGAAGGGGCGGGGAAGACAGCTGCTTTGAAGGTAGTGCCACTGGGTCATATGGGTGGTTCAAAGCCAGTGCTCCTTCCAGGCTTCTCAGTCCACAAAAACACCTGGCAAAAAGAGGCAGTCCCTCTTCCTGGTTCTGCAGAGTTAATCATTAGTAGATTTCTCTGCATGCTAGCCTAAAACAGCTAGACTAGGGGGAGTGCTTTCCCCACTTCTCTTGGGTGCCCCTGCACACAATCATGAGCCTCTGAAGGATGGCTGGTGGATCAGGTTCCTGGCTTAGATTTAGTCCCATCACTTCTAACCCTCACCCAGAGCAGCTCAGCCAAACTGGC
This sequence comes from Motacilla alba alba, assembly GCF_015832195.1. Taxonomy (NCBI): domain Eukaryota; kingdom Metazoa; phylum Chordata; class Aves; order Passeriformes; family Motacillidae; genus Motacilla; species Motacilla alba. Next base: position 28,177,326 of record NC_052016.1, on the reverse strand, counting down.
TGGATTCTGCAAGGTGCAGCCTCTGCAATGGCAGTTCAAGCACCTCGGACTCCCTCAAGACAGCACAAATGCAAGGTTTCTTTTGGGTTTGATTTAATAGCAGGCTGGCCTCTGTTAGCTCCACAGGAGTGGTCTGAAACTGCTCAGAAAGACAAGCCTATGCCAATAGAAGCAAAGGGTTATTTGCGCTTTGGTGTAAAGGCAAATAAAAATAAAGAAAAAAACCCATAACTGCTCTTAATGCAGGATGTTTGACAGCTATGACAAGAAATGTAGGTAAGAAATGTAGAACCTGTACTCCCTTCCAGTGGTATAGTCCCTGACATGTTGTGATTTTGGGACCACTTAGTGCTTTTGAGTCAGAAGTGAATTGTGGAGCCACAGAAAGTCACAAGTTGCATGGAGGAAAAGGAAAAAAAAGCGTTGTGCCAATGGAGGCTCCAGGCCACAGATGGGTTTTTGGAGCTGTGCCTTTTTTTCAGGGCATCCAGGGGAGCCCAGAATAAAAATGACCCTAAGTCCAGGAAAACATGGCCTTGGAGGAAGGACTGGAATGAGCAAGTTAATTGAAAAAAAAAAAAAAAAGCTGTGGCAGGGCATAACAACACGAGGAATGAAGGGTGCAAGAATCATTTCCCCAGACCTGCAGCAGAGCAGACAAAAAGCTGACTCTGCACAGGGATGGAGAGACAGACCAGACACTTTTAAAACTCCTTTATGTTTTGACAGCTCAAGAAGAGCAACCAAGGAAAAGTTTTCCACCATGGTGGTTTCTTCACATCCATCTGCACAGGGAGCTGCTGCCACAAGCAGTGCTGGAACACACGGGGAGGGACCGAAGCAGAAGGTTGGGATGGACTGAACTCCTCACACAACAGATCAGCGCAGCAGCAGGGGCTCCCACACGTGCACACCTCTGGTGATGCAGGACTCAGGGCTGCACTGATGCATCTCTGCTTTTGCAATGCCATGCTGAAACCTGATGACTTTATCTCAGCTCGCAGCAGGTCAGAGACATCTGTGAAAATGGTAATTAGACTGCTAGGATGGATGTCGCTGTTCTGGGAGCTAGACTGCAGGAAAAACCTCCTGTCAAGATGGGACGGACATGACTACAGGTGGGGAAGTGTGGTGTTACATTTTAGTTAAATGGTATGCTCTGTCTCACCCCTCGAAAATGTACGGTTTATTCCAAGCCTGTGATCCTCCCCTGAAGTATCGTGTATCTGTAATCCCTTTGGCCCAGTTCTTATTCCGCACCCATTTTGAATCTCCCTGTTAAGCTGGGAGACCAAACTCTCTTTTGGCCCCTTTTCTCCCTAGGCTCTCCCTCTCTCCCCCTCCCCCTGCCTTCCCCCCTTCTCCCTCAGAAACCATGCTGCTCCCGGGGGTGGGACCCCCAATAAACCCTCACCTAATCAGCACCCTCAGAAGCCGGGTGGAGTCTCCTTGCCTGCCTGCTGCTGCCAGTGAGGATACAGCTTAGGGAGCCCCTGGGGACTCCTCAGGGACCCCCCAAACCAACAGCAACAGGGAAGTGTGTGAGAAAGGATACAGTGATAGTCTGAAACAAAGTTTCATGGAAAGGGAAAAAACCCAAACCCCTTGTGATTCCTGGGATGGGCAAGTGCTTTTGGCTAGAAGAAGACTGGGGCCTTGAGGACCCATGCATGAGGCCAGATAGTGTTCTGGGTCATGAGAGATCATGGTGACAGTGGCTCCTTTCTTGGGTACAGCCTGCAGTTCACAAAACTCCTGTTGTTTCCTGGGAAGCTCTGAAATTCTGTGTATGTCCTGTGCCAAAAAGGCTGACAACCATCCTGTGAGGAGGGGGATGATCAGCATGACATTGTAATGACCATGCATTTGGGAGAGCAGAGCCCATCTTGCCTCCAGAGGCTGTTTGGCTTGAATGCTCTTCAAACTGGCATGAATTCTTAGTGCAGAGGACTGTATCTACTAAAATAAAGCTAGAAGAGAGCAATTGGGGGAAAATGTAATAATTAGTCATAAAGACCCATTAGAAACTGTCTTTAGTGGTTTAATTCTCCCTTAGTGAGTGTGATTGTTGGGTCCATGCTTTGTTTTGATTCAGATAGTATCTGTAGCAGAGTGAATCATTTGAACAGAAGCCCTGAACTTTTGAAATACCGCCATTTCTTTATGGAAGCAGAAAAATAGAGCCAAAATTTAAATTCAGATGATTAAAATAAGCAGTTTAAAAACAAAGCTCCAAAGTTCTCATTTATTTTAACTTATCAAAGCAAAAAATGCTGAGTAACAAATCAATCCCTGGTCTGTCCCATACCCCATCCTTGCACATAGGCACTACCAAGCTAGTGCTAGACTGGATAAATGATCCAGATAAACCATTTTAATTTTTAAATGGGACATGTGAGTGCTTTCTTTCCCCCCTCCATGTTTCCTAGATAGGCTCTGCACCACGCTGTGTCATTTTTCCTAAATGGCAAACCACGGTTCTTTTACAGCTGGCTTATAGCTGGGGGAGTATTTTGTCTGAGTCACCAGAGCCATCTGGTCTAGGCAAATATTTTAGTGAATGATCTCTCCTTCTTACTTAGACTGCTTTTATTCTTCTGTTTATGTGAAGACAAAGGCAGGGTGGTCTCTCACTGACTTGCTCACCCTCCCTCCATGAGCTGGCATTAAACCATGGCCTCACCCAGCTTCAACACCACCAAACATTACAATGTCTGTGGGCAGATTTTCAAGCTGCGTTTGAACCATGAATTGAAGTTTTAAAATAAATGATTTTTGCTTCCTGGGCATTTGCAAGCCATTCTCTTCAGTCCCCTCCAGATTGCTCAGGGTGTAAGTACATCATGTGGGGGGTGGGGGTTCCTCAAAACATTGACCTGTGTGTGCTTCTTGCAGCACTTAGACATCACTCCAGGTTCACAACTAGTGTTTCCTTGAAACAGCAAGTTCCTTCCCTCATTGCAATGGGGTTTGGCTGGCTTCAGCTTTATCTCCTTCTCTTGGCTCTCAAATGACATTTGCCAGTGCTGGTTCATGGTGGTGTTAGACACTGGGTCTTTACCACTAGCCCTGCCATTCTCACACAACAAATACTTGATGTGATATAAATATCTGATCTGATAAAAACCTTCCATGTAGACAGCATGAGAAAGCCATACAGCAGTTAGTTAGAAATAACATTTCTTCTGAACAGCAGTAGTAGACTGGCTGCTGGAAAAGCAGCTGTTCCAGAGACTGCTGCATTTATTGAGTTAGCAGTGCTGGAGACCCCACGTGTGCTAATGCTGTGTGGATGCAGCAGGAAAAGAGAGCCCAAACTTGCAGCTGAAGACCACTCAGTGAGAAGGTCCCAGTGGAGACACCACTGCTGCTGGTTTTGCTCAGCCCTTGTGACCTGAGCACACAGACCCAGCCAGGGGCCTCTGTCCCTGCTTGCACACCAGCCACCAGACCCCTGCACATGGAGATGGGAGGGCTCTGGGAATGGGACAGAGAAAATGCTGCTTTTTTGTTTGTTTGTTTTGTTTTGGTTTTTGGTTGTTTTTTTTTTTTTTTTTCATGGGCTGGTGTCTGCCCTTAGTTTTATCGCTGCTCAAAGCCAGCTCTGCACACAGGGTTCTGGTTTCCCTTTTCTGCAGCACAACCTGCACTTAAAAACTGAGATGTGCGCATGTAGTGAACCTGCTGAGGGGTGGCAAGGTTGGACTTTCACTTGTGCTTGTGCTGCTTTGCACCCTTGGATGACTGACACTGCTCTGGTGGCCCGGTGGCCCTCCTGGACAGGCCCTGAGCCCAGACTGGCTCTCCCTAAGGTCCCTCTCCCTCCCCCTCAGCCAGCAAGGCAAAGCAGCATGACAAGGTCACACATGGGTGATTTTTCATATGACTCATTAGCAAATAATTTCCTGCAATGGACTAAAACAAGACAGCTGACTATCGAGATTTCAGGGGTTTTATGCACCACTGGGTGCAGTCTGTCTGTCTGTCCCCATGCACATGCACAGAAGGCTGAAATAGGCCCAAAGGAGGATCCTGTATGTCCTTCCTAGAGCTGGCTTGTGTTTGGTGCATGTCCAGCCCAGAGCTGCCTGCTCACTACATGCCAGAAAAAAAATTAATGCACATGCACCACCATCCCCCTGCCAGGAGGATCCAGCATGAGCCAAAGCATTACTGAGTGCACCAGTTTTGCAGCAAATCTGGCATAATTTGGTGGTTGCAAGAGGTCCCTTGGGTTTGAATGGGATTTGTGCCCCCTTGCTGGGTGTTTTGGGTCAGGTCCACTTGCCTGTGATATAACCTGAATAATATCTGGTGTGGACATCAGGATAGAGCTTGTTGTGGCTTTGCTTGCAACAGCACCTAGTCAGTGTAAACTGTGGATACAGGCAGCTCTGACTCAACGACGGGAGTGTACTCGCACAAGTTTGTACTGTGCTACATGAAAAGAATCACTGGCTTGCCTGGGTCTGCAGAAGACTGATAACCTATAGGCACACAGTTTGAGAACCACTGAATTTCCTAAATAATTAAAAATTAAGAGATAGCTTTGGATTGGGCTGCATTATTTTTTTATGATTCTGCACTGATTTTAGTTTTTCTGGAAGTTGCTCAATAGCATTTCCCTCTCCCACCAACACCAGGGTGCCTCCAGGAGTGTCACACCTGGTGTTTGATGTGGCTTTCAGAAGCATGACCCCTAAATCTTGACTGCAGTGTCAAAGAATGTTGAAACTCCAGCTGAGCCTCAGAGCTTGGGTTCTCTATGCTGCACATACACTTCAAGTGTTTCACTCAGGAGAAGCTCCAGTTGCACCACCCTTCCTTCACAGGGCTGCTGTGAATATTTGCATTGCCACCAAATGCTGTAGCTGAACTCTGCCTGTACCAGCCAGCCAAAGCCTTTTTCATGTTCAGGCAGGGGTTCAGCCTGGATCACCTTGCTGGCTGAAATAAGTCTGGGGAATAGGGATAAGGGTGAAATAAACTGGTTTACATAAATATAAATGGTGCCAGCTTAACAGCTCTTTAGAGCTGGAGCAACATCGGTGAGACCTGAGAAATATCTAGCATCTCCCCAGGCTTATGGCCATTTAAACTGACTCTGATTAAAGTTTGATGAGCCAGGTGAGAAGGGTGTCTCATTGTCCTCCTCCCTCCAGTGCTCTGGGTAATGGGAGGTGGTTTACCTTTAGTGGCTAGTAATAAAAAGGAAAAATAAAAGAAAAAGCTGCCTCAAAATCAGACATATTTTGGGAAATGCTTTGCTTGACAAAGGGAAGCCATTGGAGGCGCTCCTAAAGTCAAATGTTTTGGGGAGTGAGGGTCCTGTGCAGGGACACAGCCAGGAACTGGGTTAAACCTCTGCAATAAGATACATCTCCAGGCAGGCAGTCACAAAGCATGGAAAGGGTAGAATAATAAAAAATTAGCAATAATTAGTTAATTGGGACTGTCTCTTTCAGTAACACAGTTACTGAATTAATAGAACCTGTTGGGTTTTATTTGTTAGACCATGAATATACTCCCTGCTGCAGGTAGCGGGTGTGGTTCCTGAGCCAGTGTCAATTGAACTGAACCTGCACAGCACAGAAAAGCAGGAGGGCTTTCTGGAAAAGTACTCACAGACCCCTTTTTGACCTGATCTGGGAGAAAATTGTGGGGCCAAGAGCATGAGCCAGAGAGCAGAGAAAAGCAAGCAGCATTGTCCTTCATCCTAAGCGGCTCAGTCAGGAGATCAGTCCTGCTCTACAAGATGACAAACCTTGCCAGTGCTCACATAGACACCTGGAAAATAGGGATAAGGCTTGGAGCAGGGGCTGGCAGGAGGGGAGGGTGGCAACACCCTCACCCTGCAAGGGTGGGTATTCACACCCAGTGCAACTCTGCAGTCCCATAAACCTTCCATCAGGATTACTGAACTCCCACCAGGGATATTTCCCCTTTTCCCTTTCCCTCTTCCTTTTTTTTTCCACTCGGGCAGACACCTCCACTGTACTTCAGGGGATCTTCCCTTCCCTACAAGTTCAATCTTCATCATCACTGGTGTTTTCTCAGAGCTGCTGGACCCAGCCCTGGTGCTTCTGGAAGAAGAAAGCAAAGCACATGGAAAATGGGTGGCAGCCCAGGCTGTCAGCCCTGGGGGGCAGTGGGGCAGCTGCTGGCTTCAGCCTTTGCATCCCTATGCTCTGCATGCTTCCCTAAGGAAAACACTGAGATTTTTCAAACATTTCAGAGGGATTAGCAGGTCCAACTCCTATTAAAATCAACAGGAACTAGACATGCAGCCAGCTGGGAGAAGAAGAAAAGGAAAAGGGCATTAAACACCCAGCTAAAGCTGTAGTGATGAATCAACCATACTGCAGCCCCCAAAGGATGAATCAAGTATATCACTAATCCACACTTTTCAGACAACTAAAATTTGCCTTAAAAGTCCATGAGTTATGAATACACTGGTTTGTTTTTTTTTTCAGTAGCGTGCAAAGCAAGGGAATCATTCTATTATGCACAAATACATAGGAATATTTTCTGTTGGCCTTTAAAGGACCTGCTTGTAAAAAGATCTTTTCTGACTGTCATTCATTTATACTAAGGATCTGGAGATTAAGAAAGCAGGGGCCAGGCCAGGCCAATTTCTCATGGGGTGGAACTCCACTGAGTACAAGTGCATTTAGAGTAGGGCAGTGAAAGCATCCCTCCTAGGAAGAACAGGAGTAAGAAATGCCTGGTAGAATTAAATCCCTCTGAGGGCTGCCTGGCGTGCTGCCTTCTGCCATGTGGCTGGGGCTTTTCCATCAGTCCTGTCATCTCCTTTATGGTGCCTGTTGAAAAGACCCCACAGCTAATAAAGGACCAGCAGCTCACTGTTGGACAATGAGACGTGCAGGCCATAAATCCAGGGCTCCCAACAGATGACTGGATTTCTGTCACTCTGCTTTCACAGAGGGGTGCTCCAGACCCCCGGCAAAGTGATTAATGGGCTCTGGGTTGAAGGCAGATCTGCCTTCCTGTGCAAATCACAGATCTCTGGGTGGATGGTGGAGATGTGGGGTGGGCCAAAACTGGCCTCTGAGCAACAGGGACACCAGGAGAGATGAGCACCAGTGTGCTGTTGCCACCCTGTCATGCCACCATGACTTGCTTACATGTCATGGGAGGTTGGCACAGTTAAATCTCATTAACTAAAAGCAGAATAAGCACAGTAAGAAACTGCAGGGCTCCCCATCCCTCCTGCTGTGCACAACTGCTGGAGATCCTGGGAGAAAAACCTTCTTCCCAGACTTCTTCTAGATTTCCCTTCCAAGGGAAGGCTAGCACTGAGAATATTTGCATTTGGTTTTCCTTTCCCCAACTCTACCTGAATAAAAAAGAATTGCTGAAAATTTGCAGGCAAATTTCCTCTCACATGGTATTTTAAATCTCATGGTGTGCCATCAGAACAGGCTATGTATCAACCATTTATATGCATAGAAAGCTCAAGGGTGTACAGTGAGTAAGACAAAACCCCATCTAGTTAGCTAGAGAGAAATTAGGACCAGAAAAGGTGAAGCACTTTGGTTAAGATTTTTCATCTATGAGTACCACTGACAGAGAGGGTTCCTCTCTGTGCCTTGCAGTATCAGGCTTCTAATTAATTTAATTGTCCTTATGACGGGCAATTAAGTGCCAGCCCAAGTGTGTCCTCCAATCTATCTAAATTTAGAGGAAGCTGATGATACACAGAAGGGGGGGGGGGTGAGGAGGAAGATGATGATTCCAGCCTCAAATGGCTCATGGTGCCCAGCTTTATTAATTTAATTTTTTTTTTTAATGACACAGATTTGAAGCTTCCCTTCACAGTAAGAATTTCAACACCAACCACCCTGGAGGATCTGGCTGCTTGAAGAGGCCTAGCTGGCCAGGAATGAGCCACTGCCTCAAAGGGTCTTGTTCAACTCAGCCCCTGTGCAGCAGATGGAAACCCATGAGCTGTCAGGATGCTCACACAGTTGAGCCCCAGGACTTGCAAGCTGAAACAGTGCCCATTTTTTGCCCTAAACCAGTTGGTTTAATTGGAGGACATCTCCATAACCCTGCCAGTCAGATGTCCTGAGACTGCTGAGCTGATAACCAACGCTATTTCCTGAATCCACTGCATTGGGACAGCCTGATGGGTCATCCCCTGCCTCACTCTGCTTTCACCCAAACCAAATAGCTCCTCACTGCCATTTGTCGGACTTCCATCAGCTCAAAAGCATTTCTTCGTTCTCTGGGGTACAAGATCTTGGCTTTGGCAAGCTGGCTCAAACTGTTCACCAAATGGTGCAACAAAAGACAGAAGCGTTCCAGTCTGTGGCTGAAGATGTGGGGTTTACCAAACCACAGCTCTGGAGGAGCCTGGAGCACACCTAAGCCTTCCTTCCACAAACCTGGGAGCACCTCCTGCCCTGGGCTTCCTCTGAGGGCACCAGGCCCAGCACAAACACAAGGTTTATTTTGTTTGTACAAACAATCCCTGTGATTACCAGCTGGACTAATGTGGAGAGGAAGGCACTTACTTTCCCCAAGTACCTGCAGCAGCCCTTCTTTTTGCTCATCTCATTTGTGCTGGCAAAAAAGCCTCTGAGGATCCAATTTGCCTTATGGCAAACAAAATACCAACACCCAAACTGTCAGTCATAAATGTGCCCTAATTAGCAATTTAAAAAAAGAAAAAATATACAATAGCGATACATGCATATAAAATATGCTTCATAATTGAGACTTCTCCAGTGCTCATTAGTTACTGAATATAGATATTGTGGGCTGCTGTACCCACTCAGAACTACCAGCTTTGCTGCTGCCTACTTCACCAACTGATTTCTCCAGGTGGGATGTGAAAATGAGGCCAATTCCTGGCACAGGCATCTAAGGACATAAGAAGATTATTTGAGAGGGGCAAGGTCCAAGGGAGAAGCCTCACTGCTTAGAAGTGGGAGTGATCTTTTTGCCCCATCATGCAGAAAGCACAGCAAGATGACACCAGGCATTTCCTGGATGCAAGTCTCTGGTTCATCTTCTCTGCTGATGTAAACAAACAAACAAACCCCCCACAGATACTTATAAAAAAGGACTTTTTTTTTTTTTCCCAGCAGGAGAGGTGCAGATGGTAAGGGACCAATCTGGAGGTTTGTACTTTTGAAGGGGTCATGCGCCTGTGCCTGTCCCCTCTCTCCAAGAAACCCAGCTTGTGGGACCAGAGGGGCATAGGCAGGAGCTTGAGCAGAGCTGCACAAATGAAATGCAAAACTGCAAAAATACTGTCATGTTCACAACTGCCACCATCTAGAGCACCAGTACCCAGGGAACAATTCCATCATTTTAAATTACTAGTAAGGATGGACTAAGGTGTACTTATATGTAGCATGCACACATACAGACACACAAAAAGCAGCAAAATATGTGGTCAGAACTGAAACAAAAAAAAAAATTCTGTTTTGCTTACAAATGAGAGGTTTTTACTGGTTTTTGGGAAGCTTTTCTGCACAGGCAGTGCCACCATTTTGACTTTTGCTTCAGGGTGGAATGGGGCAAAACAAACACCAGAAAATGATGCTGACTGATAAAGGCTGAGTTTTTTAGCAGCTTCATTTCGCCAGATGCCAAAATTTTTTCCTTAGGATCTTTACTGGGAGGTAGGTTTACTCTGCTCCCCCTGTCCCCTGAACTGCTGCGTGGGAGCAGGGCCAGCACTAGCTGCTGGCGAAGAGCTGGCTTGGTCAGGTGAGTGGCCTAACTGCAGCCCCACGTGCTGCACTAGGGCTGTTGAGGGGAGGGCAAAGCACAGGGCAGTGCTCTGTGTCCCCTTGGGGGGTGACACAGAGCACTGAGGTGGCCTCTGAGGAGCCACAGCTGAGGAAGGGAACGCAGCAGAGAAGAACGCGCTCCTCCTGCAAACACAGCCAAGGGTGCACCCCCACCATCTGGCAGTGAAGTTTTTGAACCACAGAAAAAAATCTGCCAAGATGTCAGGAGAGAGGAACTGTCATGCAGAACCTGGCTCCCCATTCAAAGCAAAGCAAACCAAAGCAGTGCAGCCCCAAACAAGCAGATCAGGTCCATCTGGGGTGCAAGTGTGTTGCCTGGACCAGTGTTTCAGCACACACTGCCTGGCTGTGCAGCTGCTGGGCATGGAGGATGCACTGCCTTGTGTGTAGGAGAGCACGGAGTGTCCCTGCTGTTACAGGACCTGAGCATGTCATGAGCACGGAGCTCTGCCGATGCCCATTCCCAGAGGTGAAAACCCAGCAGCATGAGACTGCCGAGAGAGCCAGAAGCTGCCAGTGACAATACTTGCCACTGCCCCTGCTGTCCATGCCAGAGACGTAAAAGGGGTGGTTATGAGTTTAGAAGCTATGCAGTGACTCTTCTGTGTCCACATGGTCTCCTTAGGGATGGCCGAGGAAGCAAGGCTCTGACGGCTCCTGGCTGCACTCCCTCCTGTGGAGCAGGAACTGCCAGATTGCTGTCCTGGTGCCCACCTGGGCCTTGGCTTCTCCAGCAGGAGAGGTGCCAGCTGTGGCTGCAGAGCCACCTCCTACCCCACAGCAGCCCCAGCTTCCTGCGGTGCACGAGTAAGGAGCCCACCACTTGGCTTCAAAACATACAATATACTTTATTGCCTGCTAGATAATCAAAGTGAGGAGTAAACACCATAGCTGAAAAAAGCAGAAAAGGACCAGGAGAAGGAAAAGAATATCCAGTCACCAAACAAGTTATCAGGCAATAAACCATACACAATATAAATAATCTGTTTCCCAAACAACGAAATCTTTATTTTGCTAATGGCCATTAATGGTTAATTATCAGTAGTAAAATCTCTAGATTTCCTTTTCTACACAGCATTAGTAGTAAGAAATATATAAGGGACTCTGCAGAAAGCAATACAAAGGAGTTATATACACAGGCACCTTCTGTGGAGCAAGAACAGAACCTCATCTAATAAGGAAGGGCTATCTACAAACCAGAAGACCATGGTAATACAATATTAGCTCAGACTTAGTTTAGCTGCAGCCTTTCCACAAGGTAGGCCAACAAACTTATGTATACATATATATTTTAATATAGATATATATAGAGATTTATTATTTTAAAAATAATGTGAACTACCTGTAGTTCCTAGACTAATTTTAAAGAGGCAGTGTACCTTTCTGAAGCTTCATTTCAGGAAGTATATTAAAAATGGTATATAAAAGACTAGCAGACCCAAGCTCACATATCGAGTCCTGATATGTTCCCTACCAACTTCTTTGTCTAATGTTATAGCTGCCACCTGCATTGACAGCAATGCCTTTAGTCATCTGGATTGCTATTTATGTTGCTGTAATTGCTACCACTAAATTTGCTGGATTATAGTGTTAGTAATTGTCGATTATAAATAGCAATAATGCTGCAGTACACTGTCAAAGCCTGCCGGGTTACGAAGATCTACTCTGTATGTGCATGCAGAAATTTGTTGTTTAATCTAAAAGAACATTTCTCAGTCAAAGTGCCTTCCCTGTCAATCCCACCATGCTTTTCAACCACATGGCAAGGGCTGCTCTTAAAGGAAGATGTGGTGCCTCTCACCCCACACCAAACTCTCAGCAGCCCTTCACATGGCATCCATTCATCTGACTTTGTTTTCAGGACATAACCCTTCCCCTTTCACACAGCCAGTGTCCTTAAGGCTACTAAATATGACTTATTAAAATTAAAACTGACTATTTCAGGAAATGCTTTTAACACATTTTGGTCAAATCTCCAACTGGGCCATGTGAACCTCGTGCTCCCCACAGCAGGCAGGGAGCAGAGCGCTGTGTGCTGCTGCTGCCCAAGAGCCAAGCCCGAACCACCAGCAGGATATGAGGAAGGGAGAGACATTTGCAGGGAGCACCATAAAGGCCCAGTAAGGCCTAGGGTGCCTTTTGTGCCACCCTTTTCCATTCTGCTCCCTGTTTGTGTCTTGGGGTCCACTCACAAAGGCAAAGTGGGAGCATGCACATGCAGACAGGCAGTGTCCCTTCCAATGGATTTCCTCCTAAAAACATGGATGGAGAGATGAGGCCCCTCTTGTAAGTGGTATTACTTTGCTCTCAGCCCAACCCTCGCTGCTCACACGAGAGGCCATATCACTTTTGTTCATGACACAGATGTCACTTAACACACTCCCTGCCTGAGGGTTTCTAGAAGCCTCTTCCCAAATCAGTGATCACACCCTGATATGCAGTTGCTCTGCCCCAGGTACCGCACCAGTGTTGAGGATATCCCCCACAGCCTGCCGCATTTCCTGCCAAACCAGGATCCTACCCAGGATCCTGTGACTCAGCATAAGTGACCCACCTGCACAAGGGACCACTCTGTTCCCCTGGGCCCCCAGCCACACAGAAACAACCTCCAGAGCAAGCTCCAACATCTGGACAAAAGCACTGGTGCTTCTCAACACTGTACACTCAACAGAAGCCATCTTTGATACAGCACAAGAGCTGTATGAAGTGTGGCAATAAACAAACAGTTTCCCCTAATAATTCTGAAATTTTGATAGGGGAGCTTAAAAATAAGTATTTGAAAGAAGGACGCCCTGATGGAACAGGATGTATTTGCAGTGTGAGGGAAGGAAGGGTGGTCTGTACCAAAGAGCACACATACCATGAGCACTCAGCCCGGCAAACACATCCTGGCTGAACTGCGCCCTCTGCATCTTTGATTACAAAAGAGTAAAGACAGAAAGTTCCTGACTGGGATTTCAAGCGAGCTCAAAAGCAATCTTAGCTATTCGAGCAGCAGGTATCCTTCTTTGTCTTATCCAGGTACCCACTGGGAGCAGGCAGGAAAGTACCAGAAGAAGAGGGATGCACACAAAAGCTGGAAGCTGAGCTTTATGACTATATCAGGAAGGACAATGTGTAGGGACACTGTTTAAAACTCAGTCACTTCAGTCTCTGCATCACCACAGAGCATCACTTCACCTTATTTATGCCCTTAGACTTTGCTTTGCCATTGACACTATGCAAGCACAACACAAGAGAAATGCCTTTTCTTTTTTTTTTTGTATTTTGCTAAGAATTTTGTGCACGCAAAGGTAAGACAATCAGAGTTAGTTTTCAGTTCTGTTAGTAATTTCTTTCCAGCTCTACAGGACTCAAAGCACATGCTGATACTCAAGAGCTGGGAAAATGCAGGAAGCATGTTGTTATACTGGGAGAAAGGTAAAAAACTGGCAAATTTTAAATGAGAAGCAATTACACTGTAAGATCAGGTGAATATCCATCTGCACTGGCTGCTCTTGTGTTTTTTGACTACTGAGTAACAGGGTATAATTTGGAAATCATACCCTGGTTGACTCTGGTGGATCTGCTGTAAAGTGCAACTTTTTTGTCACTTTTGTCTCCACTGTAAGTTATTTTTGCTTATTCCAGGTAGGGTTCTCAGGGCTGAGCAGTATTGAGAAAATTAAGGGGAGCGCAAAGGATTAAGAGACTATGAGAGCAGGAGAAAAACTGTGAAACATGGAGGAAAACGCTTTTCCTTCCCCAGGCATCACTAAAGACTACATTGATGGTGAAAGCAAGGACTACTGAACATACTGGTTAATTTGCAACTGAAGTGCAGCCTGATAGGCATGCACCATATTTCACAGTTTGTGTGTGACAAGAGGAGCAAAAACTCCTACCTCTAAGCCAGGGCGAGTATTTGGCTTGGGGAAAATAATTTCATACCTCCCACAAGTTTGGTTTCCCCTTTTATAGTGCCAGCTCTTCCAATCACAAAGTTGTTGAGGAAATTGCATTTTCTAAACTGCTTCATTGCCCCCTTTTCCTTTTTAAGCCATTAAATATTTTCTCTCTCAATGCTTGGAGAATACCAACTTCAGCAGGAGGTTGTCTGTGGAGATACTGCCCTTCAAAGTCAGTCTTTGGTCAGTACAGGTATTTCATCAAAGGCTCATACTGGAACTGAGCAGACCTGTGTGCTCCATCCATCCAAGCTCCTTGCCATACCCATGCCCATAACTGTGGCCAGATGTCACCTGGAGCAAGCATCTATAGGAAGCCTCTGGTTTGTGTCCTGCCAGTGGTACCATTTGTTTCAGCTCTTCAACACAGCACACAATCCCTGTGCTGCTTTGCTGTGGCTCCCTGGGTGTCAGTGCCCAGCTCTGTGCCACCACATGGAGCAGCTCAACAGGACCTTGGGGTACCACAGCAGACAACAGGCACTGAATGTCTCTGGCAGCAGGGCCACCTCTGCACTGCCTGCAGCTGTTCCTGCCGAGGCCATGGAGCCATGGCTGTGCAGGGCTGGTGCTCACAGCCTTAGCAGCCCTGGTGAGTGTTACTGGCCCTGACCACAGGAGTGTGGGGCTATGAAGGGCTGCTGTGCACTGCAGGAGGCACCAGTGCCAGCTGCCACGGGGGCTTTGTCATTGCCTTCCCTCCCTCGAGCTTCGTGTGGCCACGCAGAAGAGCAGGGCTGTGGGGTCTGGAGCAGGGTCCCAGCACATGCCAGCATGGCTGGGGTGATTTCTGCCTGGTGCCTGGACCAGTAGAGTGTAAGAGATTTGCCAACCCATTTCTTGCAAGCCTGCAACTTCTGGTGAGCGTGGCACAGCCCTGGCAGCCCTGGCACTAGACACAGGGCACCAGGCATAGTGACCAGGAGTCCAGGCTGAGAGCCTCCAGATGAACCACAACAGGCAGAAAAGGAAGGCAACTGCCCAGCTTGAGGGACATGCTCTACCCTTTGCTTCCCCATTGGACACTTATTTCCAATAATGGGTTCTCAGCACGGACTGTCACCCAGAGACTCCTCAATAAACTGTGTCATTGCCCCAGCTAAACTGGTGCAGAGGTAACAGGGGAGTGCACGGCTCTTGTAACACACTGGCCCTGCTCCGTTAGTCTCCTAACTGTTTCAAAATTATTCCACTGCTCCGTTACTCTACTACTTGGAGCTGGAGACAGTATTGCAGGCACAGCCATGGGTCCCTGTCTCAAAGCAGAGACCCAGGCATGTCCTGGTCCCTGCACTGCCAACACCATCGCATGCAACTTTTCCCATGTCTTCAGGGAGAGGCTGCATCAGACCCCAGGCAGGGACTTTGCTGCACGCACAGGTGATGCCTTGCCAGCAGCATCTCCCCAGAGGATAGTTAGGAAAAAGGCTGTTTCCAAGGCAGGAGACAGCAGGGAGAGGGCAGCTGTAGGCCAAGGGCAGGCTCTGCTGGCTCTCCAGCCTTTTGCTGTGGCTGGCACAAGCACTGCCTAAATAAATGGATGATATTCTCCTTTGGCTTCCTCCTTGTAATATGGCTTTACTGATGGCCTTGTAGTATCTGAAAAGGGCAGCAAGGAAAAAGGATGGCAAGCTGGGTTGGTTTGGGGCTGGGGATTTTTTGGTTTGGCTTTCTGTTTTTTCACTGTCTGAACTCTGTAAAAAAAATTGAAGGCAACTACTGGATAGAAAACACAGCATATGGAGAAAGGTCTCTTTGAACCTTTCTGATATGGCTATTAACCATCAACCTGACACACCATTTGAAGAAAGAGGTTTTAAAGGCATGGAGGAGTCCTGCAATGAGCAAATTTGGGCTGGTGCTCCTTGAAAATTTTGTCTCAGATTTTATCAGACCATTATTTTTCAGGTTGCATTTATAAAAACAGCTAAAATGCTCCTCTACCTAATGTCATTTGAGGGCACTGTCCTTTTCTCCTATACCCTAAAATTTTGTACGTAGGCACTGGGGGAATAAACCATCCTCAAAAAGGCAGTCAAACACTGGAAAAAATAGCATGGGAAATGGTTGATTCTAGACTATTAGCGGCTTTTAAGGACAAGTTCAACACTCACCCATCCACCCATCAGGTCTGTGCTAAGTATAGCTTAATCTGTCTTGGAA